>NC_081182.1:110456205-111056205 GCF_029867415.1 Vicia villosa | reverse complement strand
TACACCGTTCACCCAATTATACATATTCAGATTCACATCCATTATTAATTCACACAATAATAGATTGCAACACACTCTACAGAAATCCATACAATCATATTATGACAAAATGCATATGACACAACTGACACTATGCATGTGGTACCAAATAACAGTGGAATCAATCCACCTAACCGATCTACGCCTCATCGAGATACGGCCCACCGACACAATTTCCACACAATGGGAAATATGTCCACCAACGATCCAAACATCACCGGGATCCAACATCAATGCATATGAATGAATGAAACACATATAACATACTTAAAACACACCGAATCACGATGAACAACTCATCTCAACACCACATCACCGAATAAGTATGTACATGTTTTCAACATCATTCAAATAGTCATGCATCCATCACAATCATAATAACAAATCACAACCAATTCATCATCACATCAAACACATTGTCACACCTATCTCATATGCACACAATGTTCAATTCTCATCAAGTAATTAAATCTAGTTTTTAAGGAAATAAAGTCGGCTATTACCAATATTCATTATCCATCTTATAAAACACTTAATTACTTGCACAACGCCCAAAACGGCACTAAGAAATGATTCACGGATCAAAAGATACGTTATTTTGAAGTTTGGAAAAATTTACACACAGCAAGGTTCGCTCAGCGGAGCAAGGCAGAAGCGAAACCCTTCCAACCCCCGCTCAGCGGACCTCAAGCGACGTCAAACAGAAGCGAACTACCTTGAGACCTCCGCTCAGCGGACCCCCCTCCGCTCAGCGGACCTGCGATTTCAGCAAACCCCAATGTCGCGGGCGAAAAATCGTATCTTTTCTCGGGATGAGACACCTGATGCCTTCTTTGGGCTCGAGTGCTCAAAAAAAATGATTTTTCTTTTGTTTCGACCAAACTTTTTATTGTTTCCAAAGTAGGAAAAGGAAAAAAGTTGCAATAACCTAAAAAAGTGGGGGAGAGATCTTGGGTAAGAGGGTTGGTTATACGAAGGGAAGGTATTAGCACCCAACGTATCTATAGTACTCTATAGGCTTCTTTTTTTTGTGTTTGTTTCATTCTATGTTATGGTGGAGGTTCTGTTGTGAAATAGGTGGGAGACTAAGGTGTTTGTTTGATTATGCTCGCAAAGATCATCGCGATCCTCTGCATACATATCCCCTAGAGGGAATCAGAGCATCTGTAGCTCGGGGTCTACGGGTGCTAAGGTTTGAGTGGTTTGAGAGAGAAGTTTTGCTCGCCAAGGATACGACCTTGTGCCTACGTATTCTCAAAGGGATGTTGAGAAAGTCAGAGCAATCGTAGTTCCCACTTATGCTAGTGGAAGCAAAGGATAAGAGACAAATGTCATCTAAATGTTCGATGTATCTAATCTATATCATCACATACATCTGTTTGATTTTTGTTTGAAAATCTTTTCATTATAAGCCCTGGGCCATGCCACTTATGGTGCTTAGAATGATAAAGATGTTTTTTAGCCAGCCTTGTGGCAAAAACTTTCAATGAAGTCAGCCTTGTGACAAAAAGTTTTGATTAATCAGCCAGCCTTGTGGCAAAAGTTTCAATGAAGTCAGCCTTGTGACAAAAACTTTGATTAATCAGCCAGTATGGTGGCAAAAAGGTTTGATTGATTAGCCAGCCTTGTGGCAAAAAAGTAAGTTGATTGATTGATTGATTGATTGATTGTGATGATATAGAAGAGATACTCCTATCATAGAGATGATAAATGTCTAATCTCCTAGGGTATTTTTTTTGGATATTGGGGATGCTTATAAGAAGCCCGTGGGTCCTTGTACGAAGCCCAAGAGGAGGCTATCCGAGGGTCCTTGCATTGTAAGCCCAAGAGGAGGCTATGGGAGGGACAATCCAGGGTCCTTGCATTGTAAGCCCAAGAGGAGGCTATGGGAGGGACAAGTCGTTTGTACGAAGCCCAAGAGGAGGCGTGGTATAGTTGGTTTGAGCTCTTAGAGCGATTTCACCGAGAAACCATACTCTATGTCCTAACCTAAACTAGTGGAGATTCTTTGCACGAAGCCCAATAGGAGGCTATGGGGAACCTAGTGTTATACTAAGTTGAACAAGCATATATAACACAATCACAAGTATGAACAAGTACGAACAAATATGAACAAGTACATGAACAGATATGAACAAGTATGAACAAGCACATATATATGACAAGGTGTGTGTATATAATGGAGTTTATGAAGGAAATATACCTGTAAGCATGATCCATTTGTATACACAGGGCTCGGGACTCATACTCGGGGAGAGGTCCTTTTGAGTTTATTCAAAGCTATGTAAACAGGTATTTACAAAGGGGCTTGGGACTTATACCTACATGGAGGCCCATGTTTTATTTACAAAACATGGTTGATTGTTTTATTTACAGACGCGTCGTTTGAAAAACTGTTTGAAAGTTGTTTTGAAAGAAGTTTTCTGTTTGAAGAAAAAACTGTACAAAGGCAAAGGTCTGTACAAAAGGGGCTTGGGACTTATACCTACATGGAGGCCCATGGTATATTTGAAAAGTTTGAAGTTTTGTTGTTTTGAAAATGATTTGAAAACTGTTTTGAAAAGATTTTGTTTTGAAGAAGTTTTATTGTTTTGAAAACTGTAAAAAAAGAAAAGAAATGGGACTTACACTCTCTAATATTCGAGAGGCCCCACTTCGTTTTGAAAATCAATTGATCAATCCAAAAAAGATTTAATCAATAGTTTCTTTTGAAAAGAAAAATAAAAAAGAAATGGTTTTATCGTTTTGAAAGGAATCGCGATCGCTTGTTTTAAAACGATTTGAATTTGAAAGAAATCAACTTAATTAAGTTAAAACAAGTTTTATTACTTAATTAAGACCTAAGTGATTAGGGTTTGATCACAAAAATATTTACAAGTGATTAGGTTAAAAATTAAATGAAAAATAATATTTTTAAAATATTAAAACACTTAAAAATACATCATTTTAAACCTAATTAAAAACATATTAAATGAATCTTTTTTTGTGATTTTTTTTGATATTGTCAAAATATATATATTGAATAAGAGGTGTGTAAAAAATGAAATTAAAATGAGTTAATTTGAATGGTTAATTAATTAGATGAAGTTTGTTAAAAAATGAAAGAAAATAGGTTGCAAAAAATTGGTTTTGTCTCCACTAGGGCTTGAACCCACGCCCTCTCTCTCACAACTCAAAACTTAACCAAGTGGACCACGCGTGTGGTCTGATTACCATTTGCAACGAATCAGTTATATTTTGAATCAAGTTTCTAATTTCAGTTTCAAAATTTGGCGCCAAGAACACAACCCCCAAATTAAATTTGAAAAATCTGAAAACTGAATTGTTTGGATCAAGTGGATAGCCTAACTTGCTTGATTTTTCATAAGGAACACGATGGTACCATTTAATTCCATTTATTTTCACTCTAGGGCCATTGATTCTCTGATGAACGCGAAGAACCCTAATTCTATGATTCATTCTGAAATTGTGTATAGCTGATGAATTATGAAATTGATTGAGGGCTATTGATTAGTGATAGTGCAGAAACAAGATGGTAAACCAGTTTTTCATTTATGATGCATGTATGTATGAGTTTGAAGTTGATAGAACTTACCTTCAAAAACGGCCAAACTGGAAATTGAAATCGAGCCTGAAAGTGTTACAGATGTTGTTGCTCAACCTGGACAGCTTCAATGGACCTTAGGGAAGGTGTCTGGATGCTTGGAACAGTTTGAATTCATTTGAGCTAAGCTATGGAACCCGATCTGCAGAGCTTTGGAGAGTGAATCGAATTTGATGATGGAGGTGTTTCAGATCATGGATGATGGTTGGGACAGTTCATATGAAGTATATGGATGGTGTTAGAAGTGTTAACTTGGACAGATATGACCTGGAATTGATTTTGGCATGATAAGGCTTAGGTTATGCATATTTGAGAAGTGAGGTAGTGATTTTGAGTTTTAGGTGTTTTTGGGGTGTATGGATGGATCAAACACATCCCATATGATGTTTGTGGCTTGTGGGAATCATCACTTTGCTCAGAACTTGCAAGGTTTAGAGGTTGAGTTTTCTACCTCTTTGAAAACTATGAAACTTGTAATTCAAGAAAGAAAGAGAAAACCTATGCTTTGTGAGGTTTTGGTGTGATTTGCAATGAAGTAATGACCTCTATTTATAGGCCAAACTTTCTGAACTCAGAGCTTTGCAACTTGCTTCTTCTTTGGTGATTTGGCACTTAAGGGATAGAAAGGAATCTTACCATTAAATGCATATGGTTAAAGTTACTAAACCATGGTTAAAATTGGCTATGCTTCTTATCTCTTTCCCATCTGTCTCAAATCAGAAAATATCTTCCAATTATTGCCTCTATGTATCATTACTTGGACCATTTGGCAATTTGGTTCATAACTTAGTGAAAATGGCTTGAAATTTCAAGTGAAAATGATCACTAAATGCATAATTCAAAACCATAGCTATGCTCCATATTTTTTCATGCTCTTGGACATTTTGGAAAGCTTATGTTACACATTTCAAAACCCTAATTGAAAGTTTCTTCAAGACCTTTAAGGAAATGGGTGAAAAGGGTCCATGAACTTTGAAGAAAGTGAGATTTTAAGTGAAGTTTTCAAAAAGTACCAACTTTGAAGCTCCATATCTCTTAAATGGTTGATCTTATGGAAAAAAATTATATGTGTCAAAGTTGTTTATTGGATCAAAATCTACAACTTTCATGTTGGAAGTTTTTTTCAGTTTGTAGGTGAAATTTTGAGAAATTCCCTTCCAAAGTTTGGAAAAAACCATTGAAAAACACTTAGGCTATGTTTGGGAGTTTGGAGGGGAGGGGAGGGGAAGGCTTCCAAAAATGAAATTTTAAAAAAATATAGAAATATATTTGACATTTTTTGAAAAAATGATTTTGTTTAGAATGATAAAAGAGTCGTTATCATTACTAAATTTTTAATTTTCAGAATACTATAACAACCTAAAAGATATTTGGAAAATTTATGTAAGCCCTTCAAAACCCTCCAAAACCCTCCTTCAATACAATTTTTGAGTTCCCCCATTTTATGGGGTTTTTGGTGTTATGAATAAACTCAAACCCTCCATAACCCTCCAACCCAAAATCTTTTTATCCTTTTCACCCAATTCTTCTTATTTTTCAAAACCCTCCCCTCCCTTCCCCTCCAAACTCCCAAACATAGCCTTAGAAAATTTTCTAAGTATGAAAGTCAAACTTTTGACTATTTGATTCTTGATTGGTTTTCTTGATTTTTCTTGATCAAATGACTTCATATATCATATATTGATGATTCAAAACTTCAAAAGTCATGGTTGACCAAAATTCTCCAAAAGTCAATGGTGATCTTGTACAGTTGACTTTTTCAGACGAATCGCGTTTCTAGAGATTTCAAATGAACCAAGCTATCCTCACCAAATGAATGGTATGAATGGATAATATTGAAGCATTAGAGGATATTGAGCCATGATTTGAGTTGTGGCACCATGTCCTGATTAAAAAGGAAGTTGTTCAGTGAATTAGGTCAAAAACCCTAATTGTCGACCTGATGAAATTGATGACTGTGGATCTTGAATTGAGATGTAATTCCCATTGGATGTTGTCATAGGGATTATTTGAAGATGATTGAAACCTTTGATTGACTTCCTGGGGATTTTTAGGGTTTCCCAAATGTGATCCCTGATTTTAGTCCCTGATAGTTCAAAACCTTAATCTGATGATTTGAAATTTCACTGTTGATCAATCCTTGTGTAGGAGATGTCTTGAGCCAATGGATTAGATCAAAATGATGTTCTTGGGGTCTTGAAGTCATGTCCCAAGCTATTAGGTCAAATTCTGAGCAAAAGTCAAGAGTAGGCTGTCTTCAGTCAAAACCCTAGTTTGGTCGATTCAAAGCTGTTGAGCTTGTTGAAGTGAATCTTTGAGGACCAAATGTTGATTGTTGATGAAGATAGTTCTTTTGAGATGGAGGGAGAACAAAACCCTAATTGATTGTTACTTGTACTGATGAGTGGTTTCTTGATTAAACCCTGCTGAGTCACAAGTAGCAAACACAAGCTATGTAATTTGTTAGTGATGCAAATGATGCATATGCTATGATATGAGGTGGTATCTTAGGTCAAAAATTGGGGTATGACACCCAAGTCTGCGACAGACCCTGCGATTTCACTCCCCTTTCACCCAAAAACGATTCCAGACATCACATACAGGCATACAATCATCATATATTCAATTACACACCACAAAACATCATTTAACGCATTATTAACCAATTAGTTCACACAATTATCATCAATTCAATCCAAGTTAGAACACCCTAACCTAACAATCCCAATGTCTAATTGAACCAAACCATACATCAATCTACCTATCACCTAAGACCACATAAGAGATACTAAAAGGAAGAGTCCCCCCTTAACTCGATGAATCTCTTGGATGCTCTTCTTCCGGTTTCACGTTCTTGCCTCTTTCTCTTCTCTTGCTCTTTTCACGTGTTCTTCCTTTTTCCCCAAATGGTTCCTTTCTTTCTTATTTTATGAAAATAAAATAAAATAAAATATCACAACTTAGTAAAAGGCCTAACCAATATAGCACCCCTCTTTTACTAACATCACACCATAAGCCCAATAGCCTTTATTCCATCATTTTCCGATTAAAATACTAAATTCCAATTATTTAATTTAAACCTTAATTAAATTAATAAACTGAAACCATGGGGTGTTACAACTCTCCCCCACTAAAAGAGTTTTCGTCCTCGAAAACATACCTTAGACGAAAAGTTCCGGGTAAGAGTCCTTCATCTGGCTCTCTAACTCCTATGTAACATTTCCACCGGCTGGTCCTCCCCAAACCACTTTCACCGTTGCTATATCTTTAGCTCATAACTGCTTCACTTTACGATCTTCAATCCTCATAGGTAATGTCTCTACGGTCAGATTATCTCGCACCTGTATATCATCTACCTGAATCTCATGAGACGGATCCGCAATGTACTTCCTCAACTGAGATACGTGGAACACATCATGCAAATTAGCGAGTGCAGGCGGTAAAGCAACCTGATAAGCAACCTTTCCAATCTTCTTAGTAATCTGAAATGGACCAATGAAACGCGGAGTTAACTTCTTCGACTTCAAGGCTCTCCCAATACCAGTCATCGGAGTAACTCGCATGAATACATGATCTCCTTCCTTAAATTCAATATCCTTCCTTCTTTTGTCATGGTAACTCTTCTGACGACTCTGAGAAGCTCTCATCTTTTCCTGAATCATCTTGATCTTTTCTGTAGTTTGTTGCACAATCTCCGGTCCAACCACCGTATTTTCTCCAGATTCGTACCAACACAAAGGAGTTCTACATCTCCTACCATACAATGCTTTAAACGGAGCCATACCAATACTCGAATGATAACTATTGTTGTAGGTAAACTCAACCAAAGGCAAATAACTATCCCAAGCACCACCTTTTTCTAATACACAAGCTCGTAACAAATCCTCTAACGATTGAATCGTTCTCTCCGTCTGTCCATCTGTCTGCGGATGATAAGCAGAACTCAACCTCAACTTAGTACCTAAGGCTTCCTGCAATCCTGTCCAGAACTTAGAAGTAAATCTCGGATCTCTATCCGACACAATACTAGCCGGAACACCATGCAAACTCACTATCTTCTCAACATACAACTGAGCCAACTTCTCCATCGAATAATCCATTCTTATTGGAATAAAGTGAGCAGATTTCGTCAACCGATCTACAATAACCCAGATAGAATCACAATTCTTGCTCGTTCTAGGTAAACCAGATACAAAGTCCATAGAAATTCCATCCCACTTCCAATCGGGATCAAACAACGGTTCCATCAACCCAGACGGTTTCTGATGCTCAATTTTCGACTTTTGACAAATTAAGCAAGCATAAACAAACTCAGCAATTTCCTTCTTCATTCCAGGCCACCAAAATAGCTTCTTCAAAACATGATACATCTTGGTAGCACCAGGATGAATTCTCAATCCACTCCGGTGTCCTTCTTCCAGAATACTCTTTCTGATCTCAGCAACATTGGGTACACACACTCGGTCTCCAAACCTTAGAACACCATTCTCGTCAATTCGGAATTCAGTTCCTTGACCTTGGTTAATCAATGTAAACTTGTCTACCAAGCCAACGTCAGATTTCTGTCCGTTTCTAATTTCCTCAAGGATACTATTAGTTAACTTTAACATCCCCAACTTAACGCTATTAGAAGTACTTTCGCATACTAAACTCAAATCTCGGAATTGCTCAATTAAATCCAATTCTCACACCATTAGCATAGACATATGCAATGACTTCCTGCTCAATGCATCAGCAACAACATTTGCTTTACCAGGATGGTAATTCAAACCGAAATCATAGTCCTTCAGAAATTCTAACCACCTTCTCTGCCTCATATTAAGTTCTTTCTGGTCGAAGAGATACTTCAGACTCTTATGATCGCTGAATACCTCAAATCGAGAACCATAGAGGTAATGTCTCCACAACTTCAACACAAACACCACAGCCGCCAATTCCAAATCATGAGTCGGATAATTCTTTTCATGAATCTTCAACTGTCTTGAAGCATAGGCCACTACCTGCTTATCTTGCATCAAAACACCACCTAAACCCATCAGTGAAGCATCACAGTACACATTGAAAGACTTCTCTGGATTAGGCAAAATTAAGATCGGAGCACTTGTCAACCTCTTCTTCAACTCTTGAAAACCTTTTTCACATTCTGAATCCCATACAAATACTTGTCCTTTTCTTGTTAACTTAGTCATTGGTAATGCCAACTTCGAAAATCCCTCAATGAACTTTCTATAGTAACCTGCCAGACCAAGAAAACTACGAATCTCTGAAGCATTCTTTGGCGTCTCCCACTGAGATACAGCTTCTACCTTCATAGGATCCACTGCGATACCGTTCTTCGAAATTACGTGGCCAAGAAAACTTACTTCCTTCAACCAGAATTCACATTTAGACAATTTCGCATACAACTTCTTCTCTTTCAATAACTCCAATACCACTCTTAGATGCTCTGCATGTTCTTCATCACTCTTCGAGTAAATTAGAATGTCGTCAATGAACACTACTACGAACTTGTCAAGATACGGGTGAAATATCCTGTTCATATACTCCATGAAAACACCAGGTGCATTAGTAACACCAAATGGCATAACAGAATATTCATAATGTCCATACCTCGTTCGGAATGCCGTCTTCTGAATATCTTCCGCCTTCACACGAATTTGATGATATCCAGACCTCAAATCAACTTTGCTAAATACATAAGCTCCAACCAACTGGTCCATCAAATCATCAATCCTCGGCAAAGGATATCGATTTTTGATTGTCACCTTGTTCAGTTGTCTATAATCAACACACAGCCTCATTGAACCTTCTTTCTTCTTAACCAACAGTACCGGCGCACCCCACGGTGACACACTAGGACGAATAAACTTCTTCTCCAACAATTCTTCTAACTGTTTCTTCAGTTCAGCCAATTCTGATGCCGACATGCGGTACGGTGCCATCGACACAGAACTAGTTCCAGGAATCAATTCTATAGCGAACTCCACTTCTCTTTCAGGTGGCAACTCACTAACATCTTCTGGAAACACTTCTGGGTATTCATTCACTACCCGTAGCTCACCAGTATTATCGCCCCCTGTCACCTCCATCGAAGAACACAACATAAATACCACTGCTCCATCATTGACAGCTAAATTCATCTGTTTGACTGACATAGTCAAATCCTCAACACTAACCTCTTTAGGAAAGATAACCGTCTTCGTAAAACAATTGATATGAACTCGATTAAATTGCAACCAGTTCATCCCCAAAATGACGTCAAGTCCTTCAAGAGGAAGGCATACTAAATCCATTCCAAACTTTCTACCAAATATGTCAACAGGACAGTTCAAACAAGCAGAAGAAGTGGTTACTGAACCCGACGCAGTAGTGTCAATAATCATACTTCCATGAATAACAGATATTTCTAATCCCAATCGTTTAGCACAATCCAATGAAATGAACGAATGAGTCGCTCCAGTATCTATAATAGCAACTAAAGGTGTGTCATGGATAAAACACGTACCTTTAATTAGACGATCTTCTGGAGTAGTCTCTGACCCAGACAAAGCAAAGACCTTTCCACCAACCTGATTCTTCTTCGGTTTAGTGCAGTGTGGACTGATGTGACCCTCTTCGCCGCAATTGTAGCAAGTCACAATCTTCACTCTACAGTCAGAAGCAATATGACCCGCCTTACCACACTTGAAGCATTTCTTCTCTCCACTCTTGCACTCATTCCTTCTATGCCCAGTCTCTCCACAGTTGTAGCACCTAACGGGAGCACCAGAATCTCCCCCACTAGGCCTCTTCCAATCCCCAGCTCTAGGATTTCCTCTACCACATGGCTTACCTCTATCCATAGGCTTCTTACCTTTCTTGTCAACCAACTCGCGAGAGTGAGATGACTTCAGCTTAAGGTTATCCTCCTCGAAGATCCTACTACAGTCCACCAAATCGACAAATCGCCGAATTCTCTGGTACCTAATTCCTTGCTTGATCTCATCACGAAGACCATTCTCGAACTTGATGCACTTTGAGAATTCACTAGCATCGTCATTGTTGTAGTGAACGTAGTACTTCGCCAACTCAACAAATTTCGAAGCATACTCTGGTACTGTCATATTACCCTGAGTCAGCTCCAAAAATTCAATCTCTTTCCTGCCTCGAACGTCTTCAGGAAAATACCTCCTCAGAAACTCTCTCTTGAACACAGCCCAGGAGATAGCTACACCATCAGCATCCAATTCAGCCCTGGTAGCCATCCACCAATCATCAGCCTCTTCGGACAACATATGAGTACCATACCTCACTTTCAGGTTCTCAGCACAATCGATGACTCTGAAAATCCTCTCGATCTCCTTAAGCCATTTCTGAGCACCTTCAGGATCATGTGTGCCCTTGAATAACGGAGGATTGTTTCGCTGAAAACTGTTCAGCTGCCTGTCAGCACCAATACCAGCTCCATTGACATTCCCTCCCAGTACACCAGCAATCATGCCCAGAGCCTCAGCAATTGCATCGTCATTTCTTCCTCCTCTTCCGGCCATTGTTCTCCTAAATATCAAACAATATTCATTAGAACAAGAAGTATCCATAGTGTCAACCTTACACTATTCGCATACGAGGGCTTAACTGACACTAAGACTCTGACTCAAACGACCGACTATGCTCTGATACCACTATTGTAACACCCTTCTAAACCCCGCAGAAAATTTAATAATTAATCAGAGTAAAAACATATGCACAAGGGTGCCACAATTATTTAAAATAATTATATCAACTAAGGTCAAAGTCATGCTTTATTAGGAAACGATTCACCAAAACACAATCATGTTTAACACAGCGGAATACGAAACATCATCAAATACAACCAAAATGGGATCATAATCCAACACCAAATAAATTAGATAATTTCATAAAAACTCTATAACTATCGTTCCCCAGTGTTACAGATCAGAGCATGACCGACACGATCCAACATAAACGGATAAACTCTATGAGTCATCCTCACCAAGCACTAATGCCGCTACTCTTCAATCTGAAAATGACAACATGTAAGGGTGAGTCTCATTCTCAATTAGTAAATATTATGCAATTCATAAGCAACAAGCATCATAATATACCGTTCACCCAATTATACATATTCAGATTCACATCCATTATTAATTCACACAATAATAGATTGCAACACACTCTACCGAAATCCATACAATCATATTATGACAAAATGCATATGACACAACTGACACTATGCATGTGGTACCAAATAACAGTGGAATCAATCCACCTAACCGATCTACGCCTCATCGAGATACGGCCCACCGACACAATTTCCACACAATGGGAAATATGTCCACCAACGATCCAAACATCACCGGGATCCAACATCAATGCATATGAATGAATGAAACACATATAACATACTTAAAACACACCGAATCACGATGAACAACTCATCTCAACACCACATCACCGAATAAGTATGTACATGTTTTCAACATCATTCAAATAGTCATGCATCCATCACAATCATAATAACAAATCACAACCAATTCATCATCACATCAAACACATTGTCACACCTATCTCATATGCACACAATGTTCAATTCTCATCAAGTAATTAAATCTAGTTTTTAAGGAAATAAAGTCGGATATTACCAATATTCATTATCCATCTTATAAAACACTTAATTACTTGCACAACGCCCAAAACGGCACTAAGAAATGATTCACGGATCAAAAGATACGTTATTTTGAAGTTTGGAAAAATTTACACACAGCAAGGTTCGCTCAGCGGAGCAAGACAGAAGCGAAACCCTTCCAACCCCCGCTCAGCGGACCTCAAGCGACGTCAAACAGAAGCGAACTACCTTGGGACCTCCGCTCAGCGGACCTGCGATTTCAGCAAACCCCAAGTCTGCGACAGACCCTGCGATTTCACTCCCCTTTCACCCAAAAACGATTCCAGACATCACATACAGGCATACAATCATCATATATTCAATTACACACCACAAAACATCATTTAACACATTATTAACCAATTAGTTCACACAATTATCATCAATTCAATCCAAATTAGAACACCCTAACCTAACAATCCCAATGTCTAATTGAACCAAACCATACATCAATCTACCTATCACCTAAGACCACATAAGAGATACTAAAAGGAAGAGTCCCCCCTTACCTCGATGAATCTCTTGGATGCTCTCCTTCCGGTTTCACGTTCTTGCCTCTTTCTCTTCTCTTGCTCTTTTCACGTGTTCTTCCTTTTTCCCCAAATGGTTCCTTTCCTTCTTATTTTATGAAAATAAAATAAAATAAAATATCACAACTTAGTAAAAGGCCTAACCAATATAGCACCCCTCTTTTACTAACATCACACCATAAGCCCAATAGCCTTTATTCCATCATTTTCCGATTAAAATACTAAATTCCAATTATTTAATTTAAACCTTAATTAAATTAATAAACTGAAATCATGGGGTGTTACAGAGTCTAATTCGTATTTCGAGGCTGATGAAGATTGGCATCAATACCTAATATCTAAAGATCATCGACTCCACAAATAAGAAGAATATTTTTTTATTCTTGCTTTTGTATTTTATCATTATCTTCAATCATAAATAAAGAACTTGCGTTCCTTTTATTGCTTCGTTATGACAACTTATATAGCTCCCCGATTATTAAATCGAGTGATAGCTCGTGTTATGTAAGCCCCAAGCGTTTCTTATTTGCCTGTACTAGCTAATATTAAATGCTTTTGTGCTTTCGAATTATTTTATAGCCTACTCGATTTCTTGACCGGGTAGCTTACTTGGTTTACATCTCTATTTGGATATCCATTTTATCTTACACATAGCTCATATGCTTAAGTACGTTTGATTTTTGTATGATCTTTATTTTATATACCCGACTTTTTAAGCGAGGTATTTATAATTGCTTGTCTCCTGGACAAGAAGTTTTAATTTCGTTTTGTCCGAGTTCTTGAGAGTGCGCAGAATTTTTATTTCAGAGACTTCAAGTGCACTTGGATTCGGTTAGGCCCGAGGTTTAAGTTTACTTAGCCTAGCCGAAGCCCGTTATGCTAAAGGCTTAAGAGTGCGCTTGTACTTTTTTGTTATTGGATGTAGAATCCATTGCAAGGTTGTTTAAGAGCCTTAACGAGGTTGACGGAGTCGTTTTTGTGGTTCAGAGCCCTTTGCAAGGATTCAACAAAGACGGTTTGAGAGCCTTAGTGAGGTTGACCGAGTTGCGGACAGCGGCCCAAAGACTTAACTGGCTTATGGGTCAAAGCCCCTTGTAAGAATTCACCGAAGACGCTTTGAGAGCCTTGGCGAGGTTGACCGAGTCATCTTTATGATTCAGAGCCCTTTGCAAGGATTCACCAAAGACGGTTTGAGAGCCTTGGCGAGGTTGAACAAGTTGCGGACAACGACCCGAAGACTTAACCGACTTATGGGTCAAATCCCCTTGCAAGGATTCACCAAAGGTTTGAGAGCCTTGGCAAGATTGGTTGAATTGCCGACAACGACCCGAAGACTTAACTGGCTTATGGGTCAGAGCCCCCTGCAAGGAATCACCGAAGACGGTTTCAAAACATTGGCGAGGTTGACCGAGTCGTCTTTGTGGTTCAGAGCCCTTTGCAACGATTCACCGAAGACGGTTTGAGAGCCATGGCAAGGTTGACCGAGTTGCGGACAACGGCCCGAAGACTTAACCGGCTTATGGGTCAGAATACCTTGCAAGGATTCACCGAAGACGGTTTAAGAGTCTTGGCGAGGTTGACTCAGTTGCGGACAGCGGCCCGAAGACTTAACCGTCTTATGTATCAGAGCCCCTTGCAAGGATTCACCGAAGACGGTTTGAGAGTTTTGGCGAGGTTAACCGAGTTGCGGACAACAGCCCGAAGACTTAACCGGTTAACCGGCTTATAGGTCAGAGCCCCTTGCAAGGATTTACCGAAGACGGTTTGAGAGTCTTGACGAGGTTGACCGAGTTTCTTCCTACTAATCATAGTGGTGTTACATAAGTTTTTAGGCTGAGTGTTTATACTTGCACTGCCTGACCACAACCGATTCCAAATTTTTTATTTTTTATTTTACATTTTGTTCGAATCTCACCTATTTTTGAGACCCAACAAGAGTAGGGTGCCTCCCACCCACGCAGGGGAGAAGGACAACACCTTACTTCCTTTAGTAGATCTAAATGAAGTGTTTTACAAACGTCAGAGACATTAGCCTGCGTTATACAACAATGCTAATTAGTTAAAGCGTAAATTTGTGTTTTTGTCTGACTTTGTGTCTGGTGCTTTCTAAAGCGTAAATTTGAGTGGACTTTGCCTTTTTTGTTCTATGGCATATTGTCTTCTATTGTCCATAGTGCGTCTTGACATTTTTCCACGACATAGGTTCTTCCGATCATCCTCCTGTATACTCTCTAAGAGCTTTTAGAAAAAAGAACGAGGTGCCTCCCACCCGCGCAGGGGAAAGGTGCGACACCCTTTGTTCTACCCGAACTATTTTACAAATGGCAGTGATAATAGCCCGTCTTATACAACAATAAATAAAATAAGCTAAATTACAATTTTTTATGTTCATGACTACTCTTGAGTCTTCAAGTGTTTTGCAAGCCAGTAGAAGAGTTAATGAATGAAAGATGCATACAAACAACACATTGATTTCTGCATATTAGGCCATCTTGGAAATTAGTTTATGTATTTTCCATATTTTTCCACTCTTCTTGAAAAACCGGTATTGGCAGAAACTCAGTATTGCGGATCCAAGCTGTAGTGTCTTAGCCGTAAAAGATCGCACACCACTCAGTCAATGACATTAAAAGTGTTGTTAGTCTAAATACTTAAACTAATAAACTTGTTCCAGATGTAGTCTTGGCAGAATCAAACAAGAACACAACGTGAGCTATATAAAGTTGTGTTCTCTTCTTCACCATTTGTAATACAGCCTGTTGTTTTTTACCTTAAAAATCCAACTTCAGTAAGTCCAATAATATGTAACATAAACCATATAATAACTTCACATGCTTTTGATCCGGGACATATACGTTTTTAATTTTTACTCTTCTCACACAAATGTCAGAATTACATATTTAATTCCTCTTGTTTATTGACAAGCTAGTATACAATCCAACATCATTTGACATAATATCAACGCATATCGAACGACGACGGTCAATTGCGATTTAATTAACATCATTTGACATAATATCAACGCATATCGAACGACGACGGTCAATTGCGATTTAATTAACAGAATAAGTAAAAAAAAACTTATCTTTTAGTGGTAGTGACAATGCGGTATCATATCCTTCTGTAAGATATATGCATTGTTAGATAATATAAGTTACAATTGGTATTAATTTCCCTAAGAGGCAGTTACAACAATCCATAAGTTCAGTAACTATAATTCCATTGGTAACTGCTGCATTCACAAATAAATCGTCAACCACTGGAAATTAGGGATCCAAGTATACCATTGCCAAATTGAGAATGAAATGGGTTTTTCCATTTAATCTAACAATCAAACCGGTTCAGAAGTATAAATGCCTAACATTCGCATACAATTTGCTACGTGTTCTCAACAACAGATTAATAACACATGACCTCTTATCGAACACTTAGTAATCAAAGTAAAGTAAATCACAATAATACTGTTGAATAAACTTTTAAATGTTATTTTAAGTGAGTTTTAATTCAAAAGAAGTCAGATGAAAGACCAAGAGTTCTTGTAGTGGAAAGGCCAAGAGGTTTGTGATCTATTAATAAAACTTAGTTGCATTTTAATTTCTAGAATAACATAGCCTTAAGTCTATATAAAGACTTGATTGTATGCTCATTTTAAGGAAGTAACTAAAAAGTACAGTTTTAAAGCAAAAATTCCACCAGTGAAAATATAGTGAAAAAGTGTCCTAAAATATTACAACTGCAGTACAGAAGTAGTATTCAGTTTTTTTATAAATTGGAATCAGAGCAAATGGCGAATACAATGAGTTAAATGCCGCTACCACAATTAACAAAGGTAAATTACGAAAACTGGAGTATCCAAATGAAAGCTCTTCTCGGATCTCTAGATTCGTGGGAGACGGTCGAAACTGGTTTCACAGAACCAGATAATACCACCGGGTATACGGCGGCTCAAACCTAGGCGTTGAAAGAGACGCGTTCGAAGGATAAGATGGCTTTGTACATCTTGTTCCGAGCTGTTGATGAATGAGGCTTTGAAAAGATTGCAAGTGCAACGACTTCGAAACAAGCATGGGACACGTTATAAAAATTATACAAAGAAGCTGACCGAGTCAAGCAAGTCCGTCTTCAAACTCTTCGAGGAGAATTGGAGAGAATGAAGATGAAGGAGTTGGAAACTGTATCAGAATACGTCATGCGTTTGTAAACAGTCATGAATAAACTCAATCAAAATAGAGAAACGATGACTGATGCTCGTATTGTCGAAAAGATTCTGAGATCTTTAACTGATATCTTTGAGAATGGTGTGTGCACGATAGAAGAGTCGAAGGACCTTGCAACGCTCACAGTCGAAGAGCTAGTTGGTTCTCTCGAAGCACACGAACAATGTAAGATCAGAAAGAAGGAGGAGACACACGACGAAGCAGTTCAGACCAAGGAGTCCACCAAAGACGAAAATAATACTCTTTTCTTAAAACTTTCGAGGAAGAGGACGTGGCTGTGGAGGTCGTGATAGTGGTCGAGGCAGCAATTTCAAGAGAGGACAGTCGAGCCAGCAAAATTGGCGTGGCAGAAGACGAGGTCAAAGAGGTGGTGGGTCGAACTACACCAACTTCGAATGCTACAAGTGTGGGAAGTATGGTCATTACGCGAAGGATTACAACTCCTACAAATGCTATAACTGTGATAAAATGGGACATCTTGCAAAAGATTGTCGAGTTGAAAAGAAGGTAGAAGAAACAACCAATCAAGCTTTGGAAGCTGAAGCGAATGAAGGTTTTCTCTTGATGGCTCAAAATGAAATCAACACCAATAACGATAATCTGTGGTACCTTGACTCAGGGGCAAGCAATCATATGTGTGGTCATAAACATCTGTTTAAAGAAATGCAAAAAATTGATGATGGTCATGTGTCTTTCAGAGTAGCATCGAAACTGAAGGTCAAAGGCAAAGGTACGATTTGTTACTTGTAGAAGGATGACTTGACTGGGTCAATCCAAGATGTTTCTTATGTACCAGATCTCAAGACCAATATTTTGAGTTTGGGGCAACTCACGGAAAAAGGTTATTCGATATTCATGAAAGATCGGATATTACACTTGAAGGACAAGCTAGGGCATCTGATTGCTCAAGTCGAAAAGGGGAGAAATCGAATGTACAAACTGAACTTAAGAAGCGTTCGAGGAAAATATTTGCAAGTCAATGTTGAAGACAAAGCATCACTGTGACATCTACGTTTTGGTCATCTACATCATGCTGGTCTGAGAAGGTTAGCAAAGAGGAACATGGTACCCGAGCTACCAAACATGGACTATAAAGGAAACTTTTGTTAAGAATGTGAGCTTAGCAAACAAACAAGAACCTCATTTCAAAAGAAGGCAGAATATCAAGCTAAACATATTCTTGAACTGATTCATACCAACATATGTGGGCCAATCACTCCAGAATCTTTCAGTGGCAAAAGATATTTCATTTCCTTTATCGAAGATTTCTCATAAAAGACCTGGGTTTATTTCTTGAAAAAAAATCTGAAGTATTTGAGGTGTTCAAAAAGTTCAAAGTAATGGTGGAGAAGGCAACTGACAGACACATCAAAGTCGTTCGATCTGACAGAGGTGGTGAGTATACTTCGACAGCCTTTATGATGTATTGTGAAGAGCAAGGCATAAGGAGATTTCTAACTGCACCATATTCACCTCAACAAAATGGTGTGGCTGAAAGTAAGAATTGAACAGTTCTCGACATGGTTCGATCAATGCTTAAGAGCAGGAACATGTCGAAGGAATTTTGGACAGAAAGTGTACAATGTTCCATTTATGTTCAAAATCGATGTCCATATTCGAAGTTAGAAGATCAAACACCAAAAGAAGCATGGAGCGGAAAGAAGCCAACCGTTTCTCATTTGAAAGTATTTGGTAGTGTGGCTTATGCACACGTACCGGATCAACGAAGAACGAAGCTCGAAGACAAAAGTCAGAAGTACATATTCATTGGGTATGATGAGAAAAAAATGGTACAGGCTATTTGATCCCATGAGCAAGAAGGTGATAGTGAGTAGAGATGTTCGAATAAACGAAGCGGGCAAATGGGACTAGAACAATTCGACAGAGGTCATCGTCGAAGTTGGAGAATCATCAATCGCTGTACCAATAAGCATTTCAACAAACCTTGAAGATTCTGACAATGAAGATGAAGCTCTACAACCCAGAATGCAAAGTCTGCAAGATTTGTATGATACAACAAATGAGGTGCATCTTGTATGTCTTTTGGTAGATACTGAAAACATTAGCCTCGAAGAGGCGCTGCGAGACGAAAAACGGAAAACTGCCATGAACGAAGAAATTAAGGCCATTGAACGCAACAACGCATGGGAACTAGCAGAATTACCAAAAGGAAGTCAACTCATTGGCGTGAAGTGGGTATTCAAGAAAAATATGAATGCTCAAGGCGGAATAGAATGGTATAAAGCGCGGCTTGTTGCGAAGGGATACAAGCAGAAAGCCGGAATCAATTATGACGAAGTATTTTCTCCTGTTGCAAGAATGGAGACAATTTGATTACTCATCTCACAAGCCTCTCAATTTAAATGGATGATATTTCAAATGGATGTCAAGTCAGTATTTCTAAGTGGTGTGCTCAAAGAAGAATTTTATATTGAACAACCACCCGAATACACGAAAGTCGGAAAAGAAGAAAAGGTGCTAAAATTGAAGAAGGCGCTTTATGGGTTGAAGCAAGAATCGCGAGCATGGAATACACGCATCGACACATACTTTAAAGAGAATAGTTTCAAGCAATGCCCCTATGAACATGCTCTGCATGTAAAGAAGAATGGAGGTTCGACAGATTTGGGCTTAATGAGTTTTTTTCTTGGTCTGGAGGTTCGAAAGACAGAAACAGGAATTTTTGTATCACAAGAGACATATGCAAATAATATCTTGAAAAGATAAAACATGAAAGGTTGTAATTCGGTCTCGACACTAATGGAACCAGGTACAAAGTTATCGAAATTCGATGGAGGAGAACGTGTCGAAGTAAGAAAATTCAGGAGTTTGGTGGGAAGTCTTCGCTATCTTACATGTACAAGGCCGGAAATTTCATTAAGCGTAGGCATTGTAAGTCGATTCATGGAGGAGCCAATATACACACATTGGAAAGCACTGAAGCGAAACCTGAGGTACATCCAAGGAACAATGTCACTTGGAATGTTTTACTCGAAATAAGAAAAGTAAAAGTTGATTGGTTACTCCGACAGCGATTGGTACGGAGATATAGATGATTGAAAAAACACCTCAGGATTTGTATTCTTTATAGGAAACATTGCATTAACCTGGCTTTCCAAGAAGCAACCGATAGTAATGCTTTCAACATGTGAAGCTGAGTATGTGGTAACATCTTGGTGTGTTTGTCATGCAATATGGCTTAGAAGATTGTTGATAAAAATGGACCTAAAAGAAGTAGGTGCAATAGTAATACAAGTTGACAACAAATCAGCAATTGAGTTAGCAAGGAATCCAATGAATCATGAAAGAAGCAAACACATCGACGTTCGCTTTCACTTTATTGGAGAACATGTGAAGGAAGGAAGTGTCGAATTGAGGCATGTAGCAAGCAAAGATCAAGCAACAGGTATTTTCAAAAAAGCATTATCGAAAGAAATTTTCGACAGAGGCAAGAAATTGATAGGCATGGTGAATGGTAGAAACATTTAAGTTTACAGGGGAGTTTTGTTGAATAAACTTTAAATGTTATTTTAAGTGAGTTTTAATTCAGAAGTTAGTCGAAAGGCCAAGAGTTCTTGTAGTGGATAAGCCAAGAGGTTAGTGGTCTATTAATAAAACTTAGTTGCATTTTAATTCCTAGAATAGCATAGACTTGGGTCTATATAAAGACTTGATTATATTCTCATTTTAAGGAAGTAAGTAAAAAGTGCAGTTGTAAAGCAAGATTTCCACCGGTGGAAATATAGTGAAAAAGTGTCCTAAAATATTACAACTGCAGTACAGAAGTAGTATTCCATTTTTTTACAAATATAAGAAGACTTATTGAGTGAAAGGTAGTCAAAGTGACGCGATGCTGACAGATCTATATGGACTGACATCTTGGCGATCCAAGCCTAAACCGTTGCAGATAAAATTAAGCATGATCCATCCCTGAGCGTTGACGGAACCGACTTCTCATGATGAAATATTTTACTCCAAACCTCAGAAGGATGGTCGTATAAGAGTATGACCTCGAATCTGGTGTATTAGCCCAGTGAAGACACTTCCTGTAATTATACTTCTCTGTTTTGGAATACAGTTAGATGGCGTCAAATTATAAAAGTTACACTTGCATATGTAATCCAGTTAGTCATCTATAGGTAAGACATGTCAAACATATACTTTAGGAAAACTAAGAATGATAAGGAAGATGACGTGAATTTGATTGAAATTGTGTGGTCTAAGAAAGTTTTACCGAAGCCCCACGGTGGGCGTCAATGTTCTTGTGTAAAAAACTAGATATAGTGGAGCTTGCCCTCAGAGATGAGGAAAGCTAGGAATAGGTTGTTATTGTGATAAGCTTTGGGGATTTGAAAGTAGTGAGAGATGCATTTTGTTCCAAGAGAAGTGTCTTGTTTATCCCTCTGTTGTGAGTCCCTTTTTATAGTGATATCCATGGTCTAATAACCATTAATCAGCTTCGTAACGTTTTATAACTGCCCATAAATACTTATAACATCCTCATTCATTATGCGTAACCGACTCCATCAATGGGTTGTCATCTCGACTTCCAACCTCTAGATGCTCTTGTAACAGCTCATAACTCGGCCTCTAGTTAAGTACCCGATTTCTGCCTACATGCAGTTCTCGGTTGAATTACATGTTTGGCGGGTAGGGCATAGTGCTCGCCTATATGCGTATTTCATGCTATAGGTCACGTCTTCATAATTATCCCGAGTACGGAACACATAGTTTAGTGTTCCTTTGAGATACCTTAGTATCCTCTTAGTGGATGCAAGGTGTGATATCTTTGGCTTTTGCATGAACCTACTTAGTATATCTACATTGTATGTTAAATCAAGCCTTGTGTGACAAAGGTATCTTAATGATCCCAATGAGTCTTCTATACCGTGTTGGATCAACATCATTTAGAAATTCACATTTCACATCCATCTGACATATATATATCAATTGCTTATGTATGCTAGGACAACAACTTGAAGGGATTTAAGAGGGGTTTTTCAAAAAATTATCCTCTTAGCGGAACAATCCCAATAAATTGATCTTGATGAAACCGTTAATAAAAAATTAAACACAAAGTAAGGATTTCGAATTACCTTTTGAAGCGTGCTTTAACTTTGATCATAAATGTGGAAAATACCATCGTCTTTACGAAGTCCGCGCGAGTACAAAGTGAATAGCGGTGCTAGCTGTTTCTTGTTGAGAAAATTGACAATTAGCTTTGGTAGGGGAATGAGCTCATCTATTTATAGAGAGCTTCTCAAACTGTAATGCTCTTATTTTGGACTTTTCCAAAATAAACTTATTCTTATTTAATTAAACTAATTTAATTAAATAAAATATTATTATATTTAACTAAACTCTTTTAATAAAATAAAATAAAATATTAATAAAATAAAATCATATTTAATTTAATTTAATATCAATTCTCATTTATTTAATTAAATCATATCTAATCAAATAAATTATATTTATGTTAATTTATTAAATAATACAATTAACATCTAATTAAATTAAATATTATTTCATTTAATCATTCGTTCCATTGTCAGTACTTTATGCATGTGACCTAGTAGGTTCTCGTTATGTTGGATTTCATATTATAAGTAGTGAGCGGTATCTAGCAATACATCATTGCTACCCAAGTGAAGAGAATGTCGTGTGATCTGACATTAACTTTTCATGATAATGATCATATGTATAATTACTCTTTTTCCCTTATATCTATATTAAACACAAGGCATAGAAAGTGTCAACCTTTTATAGTCCAATATTTTATTTCTTAATCCCCTAGTATACTTGATAACAACAAATAAGTCCGACGATATCTCATTTTGACTTATTTGAGCACAACCATGCATTTTACAGCCAAACTTTATCAAGGGCCCCACAGATTTTACTCCCGTATATGTAAGACGGGCAAATCTCATCTAGGTCACTCATGTCACTCAACATGATTCGTAAAGTACCCATCAACCATATTTATGGTCATCCTATTACAGAAAATGTTTGATTAACAATAAAGTACCTGACTCCATATCTAGGGTCCATGGAGGATTCAGGTTGAAGGATGATATACACAACTATCACTATGAGAATAACTTATGACACTTACATAACAAACTATGTAGTATTATTTTGGTGGTTCAATCCAGTATAAATATTACTCCTAATATTTATACCTACGCAAAGCCTTAATATCGCATATCCATGACTTTTGAGACACAGTCATCAGTCTACTCACATAATAGTCTCTATGCATTACTATTGTCCTATTTGACAATAAAGTTTGACTACATATAGTTTAAGAATAACATCATTATGTTTAATGGGGTCTCACGATTAAATCACACTTAACAGGTCATTAATAGACTAATTATTCTAAGGATTTTATTATGTCATATACGAGTAACACAATAAATACAATGCTTAATAAGCGTATATATATATATATATATATATATATATATATATATATATATTAACAAACAATATATATGAAGGTCATGATACAAAAGCATATTCAGCCAATATTGATTGGCTATTAGGGCTTACTCCAACAATCTCCCACTAGCACTAGAGCCAATCAGCTATTAATTTAGCATCTATTTGCCCATTATGTCGTCAAGTATCACCTAAACATGATACTTTATTAGGGTATAAGGAACTCTTCCCTATGTTGGTAATATACACCTCTTCCAATTTCAAATTTTGATCTTCTATCGAAATAAATTGAAGTGTCAAAATATATATACAAAGGTCGCTAGTGAGCTTTTGTTTTCTGAACTTGCAATATTAACCCATTATCATCGTGAATGAGATCAATAGAATCTGTAATACATGGAACACAAATTTCTTTCCAAGAAATAGAAAAGCAATCCAAATTATATATTTGACCTTTATACTAGAAACGACAATTGTCTGAAGCCTTTTTCAACTTATACAATTGTCATCCAAGCATAACATTTAATTTATACTATGATATCAATATATAGTTCATGAATTTTGGAATAACATCATTGTAACTCCTTTACAATGATTATTCTCATATACTCTCAAGAAAAGGAACATCATGTCCTTTTAAGATATTCACAAACCTTCTTGGTAATGATATAGTGATGAACACTTCAATCATTTTGGTACTTATTGTATATGCTCATATCATATGCATCTAGTGCAGTACATATCATGGTGTCCTTTTTCTCATCCAATGAGGTAAGACATTGTCCATTAGACAAAACATCATGCCACACATGTAATAATCTTAATGTGAGATTATGCATATTAGGTGTCCTAACACTTCATTAGAATATGTACTTGTGCTAGTATTGAGATTCATCAACCATCTGTCTATATATATTCCAATTCCTAACCTTTTAGAAAATCACACCTAAGCATTTCATCAAAATCATTTCCTTAACCATGTCCTACATTGGTGTTGTAGGGAATTTGTTTTGATGATCAGTATGCCACCTACATACTATACTAGATTAATACAAAATAATATCACTAACCTTCTTGTGTGCACAAGATTTAAACATGACATTTATTAATCCAAGTTTTCACAAAACTTCATTAATAAAATGCTTTGATTCCAAAAAGTTTTCCTTAATCAATAAATGGATATAGACAACTTAAGTACTTTTCTAGTATCTTGTGCCACACGAACCAATTGTCCAACAACAACTCGCTTGTTGAATTGGTTCATGTTCCATTCTTATATGAATATGTATTTTATGGTGCTTGAATTTCTTCAAGTTTTACATCACTCCCACTAGCTCCTTTAGATACATATTATCTCTAATGGAAGACTTCAGTTCCGGCGACAAAACAATTTTGTTTTATAAAGTGTTATATAATATGTGTCCTAAATTTTCATTAGGATACTTCCATAAATACATCTTCATCTAGATTAAGATCAAGTTTACTTAATAAACCCTATAACCCAAATGATCATAAAGATAAACTAGGTACTCTTACCTCCGTATAAAATATGGTATCTCTACGACTACTTTAAATGAAATTAATTATGGATATAAATAATTGTATGTAAAAAAATTTATAAAAAAATAGTCAGAGATATAATCAACTATATTAGATCGAACAATGTCAAACATGATACGATTTAAATAGTTATTATATTCTTTATATCTGTATTTACCATAACGAACAATTCATATGGTCTTAATTCCTTTTCGATTTGTTTCCTTCCACTTCATTCTTGAACTCTTCTAAAAAAAAAATCTAATTAACCAATCGTTAGTTGGTCCAGTGGTGATTGGCGCTGGACTTGGTAGGGAGAACCACGGTTCGATCCTCCGCAACTGCGATCGGGAGGGGGATGGAACCACATGATGCCAGAACTCGCCCCTGAACCGGACTAAACCGGTGGTATAAAGCCAAAAAAAAATCTAATTAATGTCACATACAAAATCCATAAATACTGAGTTTGTCTGTAATATAAATGAAGTAAGAGAAACAAAATTCATCTAGCAAAAATTTTTAGAGGTCCAAATGCATCACACATGTATATAACCAAGATATATCGTACGTCCTTTTACTTTAGTCAATAATATGAGATATTAGATATATCTTCCAAAATCAAGACTTGCATATATCAAATGATATAAAACCAAATGAATCCAACAATTTTGAAATTCTGGTATGTTAGGCTTCAGATGTCTTATGACATGTTGAGACATTTGATCTAAACAACACACAGGCAAGGTGAAACAGTAAATGAACACACACAATTGTTAACCCAGTTTAGTGTACAACAACACCTAATCTGGGGCTACCAAGCCAGGAAAGAAATTCACTATTAGCAGTAACAATTCAAAGCTAAACACCTCAGTTTAAAACATCTCACTTAATCACTACCAGTGCAACTTCTACCTAAGGACCTCCTAGATGAGAGAACCCCTGTCACTTCCAATCACCGCAGTGATGTCCCACACTAACGACTCACATTACTCATATTGACGGCCCTTAACCACAATTTTCAATTACACATATAACATGATTAAGACTCACTTAACTGACACATACTTAGCCAAGACTCTTTACTAAGAATAATACTTAGAGTTGCTTAAAAGCTTCCTCCAAGAACAATAATCAACTCTATGCTTCATAGCTTAAGAGAGATAACAGAACCTTACAACTCAAGGAACACATTCCAATTCAAATGTCGAGTGGATTATAAAACAACCAACCCTCATAGAGAGTGGTACAAGACGACAAGCCCTGGTATTTCTACATCTTGGACCCGTATTTAATATAGGTTACAATGCTTCTATTTATAACCTTTTGCCAACTGGATTTGGGCTTGAATCATAACATATTAGCTTCTACAAACCTGTAGAAGATTCTGCATATAAATAGGTCTTCAATCAAATGATCCTAAATTATCTCCATAATTAGAAAGTAAATATTTTTCTTTATTCAGGCTTGAATCTGTCAGTCCTACTTTTATTCTGGATTGAATCTTTCAGTCCTACTAATCCGCACTAGAAATATCTGCACAATATTTCCAGAATATTCTTCTTGGGACATATCTAGAACTTATTCAATCAGCCAAATCCATAGTAGCCACGGTGTCGAATGACTTAAGCATAGGACACCTTGTCTGACATGTTGCTCTAGATGATGGACCATTCATCTCAACATGTTTCTTTGTAACTTAGGACATCTTGATTACTCTGTTCTTTTTACCAAGATATTATATCCTATATAACATAGTGCTGCTATATTTGTTTTACTAAAATTAATGCCAACCTTCAAACAAGAGAACTATCAATCTCCCCCTTTGGCAAATTTTGGCTAAAAAAAATAAAGAAAACAATACAGCTCAGGAATAAAAGGAACTACAAGTATTAGTAGAACATCTTGTTTAACATCTTCTTCACCCCATTCTTGAAGGAGCTCCGTTGCATCTTAATCCCATCACCAAAAAGTAGCACTTGGTCGGTTGCACAAAGAGTAGTACTTGGTTGCACAGCTCTTCTTACATCTTCAGCCGAACCAATCCATTATAGCCCAGAAACATTCCTCCCAGGCTGAAAAATGCTCCCCCTTGATGGTGACCAGACCTCAACTCGAATAGAGATAAACATAGGAGATCTCACTGTTACTCCTGGAAACCTCACAATTACTCCTAGGTAACTCAGATCACAAGACACAAGCAGATAGGAAGTTTGAACATCCTCTTTGACATCTTCACAATCCATAATTGCATCTTTGTACCCGAAGATAACAAAGATGACACATTACACTCCTCTTCCCATTTTTTTTTGCCAAAATTGACAACCCAAATAAGATTACAGATCTAAACCCCATAGTTAGACAAAATGCATAGCTAAAATAAGATGCATAAAGTGGAGAAATACCCTTTTTAAATAGCCCTGACTATCTCTTAATAAGTAACGGTCTTGGCCAAGAGAGCGTTATTTGAGGAAGATAGCTACACAATTCAAGATGCACCGTCCAAATCCATTTTGAACGTCTTAAATGCCATTCGACTAACATTTCTGAGCGTATATTCCAAAAAATGTGCATGCAAAACATGTTCTACATGTCCTCCTGATGTGTACTTGAATGCGCAGTCCATATTGTACACAATTAAAACATCTCCTTCATAATGTTCTGACACTTGATTAGACATTATTGGCTTTCTTCCCATAGTATTCGATACTCTTATCTACTGCATTTGATCTTCATTAGAGATACAGTTCTATAGAAGATCATATACTCTTAGACAAAATCATATGCCTCTTCAAGGCCTAAGACTAGATCTAACTGCTTTAATGTCTCGAACAGTTGATTGACATTACTTCCCCATAAGCAACTTCGCAAGCTCTAAGCCGTTTTCCATCATTACACTAGTTAACCATGAACTAGTACTTTACTCCCCATGTCATGGATAAACATTCCCTCTGTCAATCACCACTTGACCATCAGACGAGCTCATGTGAAATTATTCAATTTCTCATAGTGAAGAGTTATATTTTCACTAAACCCTTGAGACCAAATTCAGCCTTCAAATTCCTCTGATGAAGGTCTTGAAAATTTTACATATGCTGTCAGAAGAGAACCCTTTGGGAGGATAAAATGTCATGCAGCCTTGGTTTGACTCTACCATCCGAAATACATGCTGATTAAATTACTTTGACTGATAACACTCTTTTGCCCTTACATCCACTAGTAGTTGTTATTACTACTGGAGTTTTCAATAAGGTAGTGCTTCAATGACATTCTGTAGAAACTACTCATTCTAATCTACATATGTAGAGGAGCCTCTTCTGACTACTGAGCATCACATTCCCCCACTCATAGTCCCAATCATCTTCAACCATGATGATATAACATCATTTGGATTTGTCATAAGTTTAAATCCTTGCTTACATAGGAAGGTCTCAAGAGATCATTCCTACCGCAACTACCACACAACAGAGAACCATGGAGAGAAATAAGTTTGCATGCAGTTTCTGAATCATAGGATTGCACACACACCTCAGACAATTACTCACCTCCTATCAAAGTATTTGCAATCAGACACATGCATACATGGTGGTCCATAGGTTTTGACAACTTTCTTCAGTATACCATTCGTACCAGGGAATTCTTCATCATGACCAGTATTCACACCATGTATGCCATATTAGGCTAGTGACTTGTCTTCATGCTCCACAACTGGAATGATGTTCCAACATCAGTTCAGACATCAACTCCCATGGTTTTAGAGACACCATTACTCGGTCATCAATAGCTATCGAGGAACTCATTAAGCTTGATAGTCCTTTCCGCAACCCATTCAGATTAACACACAAATATAAACACCACGGATAAAACACATCCTCACATATTTTTTGAAATAAAGAGTTTAGAAAGTATTCTTGCATCCACATTGATAAACGTCCAGCTCCCGATAAGGTTTTTATCATCAATAACATGCATATCCTTAACAACCTCTTCTTGCAGATACACAGATTTTCTGTCTGACTTTGAGGTGTTGAATACAACCATATTAATCATACCATGATCAGTGTGTCTGCTTCTCCCTCATTCTTCAAGGCACAAGGAAGCCCTTCAATCCTTGCAGAAACAAGTGTTCCAACATGCGAGGACACCGCATAATTGGGATTCAAGTTTAAGTAGAGCCTGCCAAAGATACGATGATTATACTTCTTTACTTAAGAACCACGATCCTTTGGTCTCCAATAGGATTATAAGCTTCTGAAATATCTATCCTAGCTGTTTTGGATGGTCCTTCAGTCACCCATTTAGGTTGAAGTATCTTCATAGCACACAGCCCTTTTGATTGTCTCTTTCACTCTGCCAGAACAAGAGTTTCATGCTCTCATAGTGATGTCAAGTTTGAGTGAGAAAACTCTATCATGTTTGAGAGACACACCAGTCAAACATATTGAGAAAAATAGATTCTTAATTTCACCAATGTTAAGACATTATTTCTGATATCTTTTCAAGGATCTTCCAAACTTCTAATCAAGGTTTCCTCTGACCGACTGCTTGGAATACCAAGAGAATAAATCACTCTCCCCCTCAATAGCATTACAGATTGTGATTGGTGCACATACACACACAACTGAACCTATTCCAGGGGTACACAACTGGAAATATTGCTCTTCTAGTTGACAGAGAGGGTGCTCTTGGCATATGAACGTGACCTTCATATTTGAGCAACCTGGCTGAGACACTAACTTGGATCGAGGGTTATCTGAACTAGGAAGTAACCAAAGGTTGATCATTATTAAACCAACTCAACACTCTAAGACGTGTTTTCTTGGAACAAACAATCTTATAAATGTAGCCAAGATTCCTCCTCTTCGAAATCAAGAGTAGGTACCAAACATATGTGTCCTTTACACATTTGTTTAGAACCCAGAGCATTTATAATCCAACAGTGATCTGCACACCTGTTGATTATGATGTCCTAACATCTGATTGGACACCAATTCCCTTCTTATGGAGAACTAAGCTGAGTTTGATTTTGGCGTCACTATAGCTCCTTAATGATCAAACATTCCTTAATCAACTTCACAAACTCCAGTAATAATCCAATCCTTGGCTAAATTAGCAAAAGCAGACTCGGAGTTTCTTTCAAGAGTTAGTAAGACTCTTATAGATCCCAAAATAAATGGCTCTAATTGTAACACCCGTATATTTTAATTTTTAATTTAAATGGAAATTTAATTTATAATTAGAATTATTGGTGGTTTGTGGGATTTAATTGGAAGAAAGATGGTTTATAGTATTGGGCCAAGTGTGGTGTTAGTAAAGAGGGGGTGCTATGTTAGTAAAGCCCTTTACTAATTAATATGTTATTTTTCATAAAAATAAGGAAAATTGGGAGAAAGGAAAAAGGAACGTGAAAAGCAGAACAGAGGAGATGAGGGATTGGAAAGCTGGTACGTGAAGAGGAGCAATGGAGGGAGAGACCAATCAAGAACTCTAGGCTAAGGTAAGAGGGGACTCTTCCGGTTAATTTCTATTATGTGATTATGGGTGATAGGATGGATTAACGTATGATTCGATTCGATTGGGTATATTGGGATTTGATATTGTTAGGTATGTTATGATTTGGGATAATTGATGAATTTGTATAGATTGTTGGTTATTGATGTGTTGTTTTGATGTATAATGATGTGTGATGAGAAATTCGATGATTATATGTCTGTCTGCGATGTCTGGAATCGTTTTTGGGTGAAAAGGAGGTGAAATCGCAGAGTCTGAACGAAGACCCGTAATTCTGCAAAATCGCCAGGTCGCGCCGCGTCCATGTGTTGGCGCCGCGAAGACGTACTTATTTTCTCGTATCTCGCCGCGCGCATGAGTTGGCGCCGTGAACGTGTTTGTGTGGTTCAGGTCGCGCCGCGAACTTTGGTTGCGCCGCGTGCTGTAGCGATAGTTATTTCTTGGGAAAGTTAAATGATGTGTAACTTTCGAACCGTAGGTCTGTTTTTAGTGTCGTTTCGAGTACGATGAATCTTATGAGATAGCCTACGTGTTTAAACGATGGAATGAGGTGTGAATCCAATTATTTTTAAATATGATTTTATTTCTTGGTGAATGATGTATTGTACATATATGTGATGAGATGTGTTAAATACATGCTAGGTTGAAATATTAATCATGTGACGATTTGTGTAATTGGATGATGTATTGTTCACATATATGATGAAATGTGACAATATAAGATGTTGTTTTGAAAACATTGCGATGTGATGATTGTTGAGAATTATATGATGATGATTAATGATTTGTGAATATTAATATGTTGTTAATATTAATATGTTGATTGTGGTGAATGTATGTGAATGATTGAATGATGCTTGGACATGTACATACTTGTTTGTGACGATATTGGTGAGATGAAATGAGACGATGTTAAGCATCGGATCGGTGATGATATAAGTATGTGATATGTGTGCATTCATTCATAAATCATTTACATTGGATCCCGTTGATGAGTGGATCGTTGGTGACTAATTCCCATTGTGCGGAGATTAGTAAGCAGTCATCGTGTGCCCATGGGGGTGTGAGCGATGAGGTTAGTCGTGTGCCCATGTGGGGTGTAAGCGACTTGAAGGGCAGTATCGCAGAGAGAAGTCGTGTGAATGTGATTCACGAATTTTGGTACCACATGCATAGTGTCAGTTGTGTCATATGCATTTTGTCATAACATGATTGTATGGATTTCTGTGTTTCTGTTGTAATCTATTATTGTGTGAATTGATGAATAATAGATGTGAATCTGAATATATGACAAATTGGGGGAATGATATATTATGATGTTTTGTTGCTTATGAATACATAACATTGATTAATGGAGAATGAGACTCACCCTTACTTGTTGACAATTTTCAGATTGAGGATAGCTGCTTTCGACTTGGTGAGGATTAGCTCATAAGTCAGTTTAGTTGTTGTGTCAGTGTCATGCTCTGATAGATGTAACACTGGGGACGCGATGTTTTGAGTTTCGAATTATAACTCTGTTGTTTATTTTATTTGAAGTCTGATACATTAACGATGTAATGTTGACTTGATGATTTGATTCCGCTGTGTAAACATGATTTTTATCTATGAGTTATAATTTCAGATGTTTCAGTGAATGCATGACATATGCCGAACGTGTGTTTTCTTTTATTTTTGAATTGTGACACCCTTTGCATGTTTACTCTGATTTAATTTTGTTAATTGCCGTGGGGTATTAGAGGGGTGTTACAATAGTGGTATCAGAGCAGGTCGGTCCGTCCGGCCAATTGTTGAGTCAGTTAAGTTGCGCGACAGTTGTATATTGTCGGCATTTTATTCCTTGGTACGCGACATGTGAGTGAATCACTGTCGGTACTTGGTTGTTTGTTGCAGGTGTTGGATTGAAACAAGTGGGGGAGAAGCTTCGCTTCTCGGTTATGTTTCAGTTGTAAGAAGATTGACTCAGTAGGCTGTTGTTGGCAACAGTGCGAGCGTTGTTGGAGTTTGTTGTTTCCCGAATTGAAGATGACTTGGAATTAAGACTTCATTGAGAATTGAGTTGGAACATCTTGAAGGAAGATGATTAGAGGTAATTGACAGTTATTGTAAGAAAAGGAAATTGGAAAGTTGCGATGTGTCAGCTCTACTGGTGTACTGCGAAGATGTCAGTTGAGTAGCCTTACGTCTCGGAAGAGATTCAGCTGCAAATTTGCAAAGAGGATTGTTGTCGTAATGTTCCAGAAATCGCACTTCAGCGATAGGATGTGTTGCTCAAGTCATAAGAATGTTTGGAAGTGAAGAGATACGATAAGGGGCTGTTTAAAATGTGATAGAGTTGAAGAGAATGAGTTTCGGAGAGAGATTTTCGTAAGCAAAACGCAGGAAAATTGCTGAATAGCTGCGGAACTTCGAAAATTCATAACTGGAGTTCTGGACATCCGAATTGAGTTCCGTTTGAAGCGTCGGAAAGCTAACGAGATGAACTTTGTTATAAAAATAGTTGCAGCAGCTGTAACATATTTAATTGTGACAGGATGACGTTGGAAAGAGGTGGAGTTACGGTTACTCTTGTTCTTATAACTAGACTTGTTTATTGGTACTGCACGGGATGTCAGTGTCAGTGTTGAATGGATCGAAGGAATAATTAGAAGGTTTGTTGAGGAGTAATTTTAAGAATTGAATTTACCAATTGAGAAGTTTTTGATATATCGTATAGAGTGTCGCTGCATGATGTCGGTGTTGCATTTTTCGGGCAATGACTGGAAAATTCATATCATGAGTTCCGAGTGTCGGATTGATGTGCCGTTTGAACCTACGAAGAGGAGAGATTATGTTATACCTTATGGGAGGGTTATAAATACAGTAGGTTGATCCTTTGAGGATATAGTCTGAAGTCGGTTAAGGAAGCGTGAAACTTGTCGAATAAGAATGCCTACTACCGCGATTGTTTGAAACAAAAATCGAGTAGAATATGTTGTCGAGGAATAAGTTGACGAGATGTTCGGTGATAAAGATGACTTGAGTACCGATAGATTTTAATGAGAAGTGAATTAATAGTAAAGATGGAATAAACTTTAGAACTCTTGGAATCGTATTTGTGGTGGCAAAGTAACGATAAGTATAAAAGAAGAATTTTAGAGGATTTCTGACACCTATTGAATGTGAGGAAGACTTTGTTGAGATGTCGAGTGGGATGATATTTGGGCACGAAAGATGTCATGGAATTTGGATTAAAACCACGAGTTATGAATGTTGTCTTGGTCGTGCAGGTTAATTGTATGGCTCAAGATTCGAAGTGTTTAGTGATCATAAGAGTTGAAGTACCTCTTTAATCAGAAAGGGCTTAATATGAGGCAGTAGAGATGATTAGAGTATATTTTTTTGGATTAGGATTTTGGTTTGAATTACCATCCTAATGAGGAAAATGTTGTGCTATTGTGTTGCGTAAGAAGTCTTTAAAATGTCGGTGCTAATGATGAATGAGTTGGATTTAATTGGACAATTTAGAGACTTGAGTTAGTATGTAAAGGCACTCCTAATAGTGTTAGATTGAGTATGCTAGAAGATGACTAGTGGTATTCTTGACGAGATTAGAGAAGGTCAGAAAGAGGATGTTGAGTTGATCGATAGGTTGACTTTGAATTACCAAAGTAAAGGCGGTGAATTCAGAATCGACGAAAACGATGTAAGGAGGTTGAGTGATTGGATTTGTGTAACTGATGTTTTGAGCTTCGGAAGAATATTCTAGAAGAAGGACACCATAGTGAATTATTGAACTACGACGATGCTAATAAGTTTGGGTGCAAACTCGGAAATGGACACTATTATGTAGTAACGACGGTTTATGCTTAAATGTGATTTTCAACTAATATTAACAAATTTAGGACTTGATCAACCTAAATCTCTTGTTGGTAGTAGATGGAATCATATAGAAGAGACAAGCTTGTTTTGTTACCTCAATGGTTTGAGATGTGATGAATACTAAGCCGTGAGAAATATTCACTCACTATGTTGTGTGAGCTTATGAAGAATTGAATATGAAAGAGTGCAACATGGTGGATGATGACTTAAGACGGGTAATCAGAGTCGCGCAGCGAAAGTGTGATGTGAAGTAGTGTTATGAGTACTACTCGCGGGAAGTAAGGAATTAATATGTCGGAAGCCTACATAGAGAATATGTATTGATCTATATGTTGGATTTAGAATCCAGTGGATGTAAGGATGTCGTGTCGAAGAATTATAACTCTTTTGAATAATTGCCGAGATGATGAATATGTTATTACGGTTGTACGTAGTTAACGAGTATGTATTCGGTGAAATTAAAACGAAGAGTTGACGCTATATGACGTTGTAATAATTTTGTGTTGTTGTTAAGGGGTTATTGTAGATTCTAGATATAATGAGGAATTATACTCTATGAAGGGAGGAATTGATTTAATTCTTAGAAAAGAGCGAAACTCAATTTGAGTTGTTTGTAAGAAATGGCGTATTGAGGCTGATGAGCGTGATTTTAATTACTTGTGTGCACTCGTTCCGATGGCCGGAATGTTTAATAGATGTAGTAACTCAGGAATTTGTTTTTGAGTGCGAGTAAGTATTACTGAGTGGTAAATTGGTACCATGAATGATGAAGGATGATTCTTGGACGAATGAGTAAAGAGAGTCGGAATCGGGTGAAACTCAGAAATCTATTTGGTATAGATGATTGTGATCAGTAATCAGAGTAGTGCGGAAAAACGGAATGTAAAGTATTGGATAATCGATGGCTTGACTTAAGGGGAGTCAGATAATTGGAATTCAATGGTATAGGAATATGAGTATTGAGTTTCTTGAAGGAAGCGGTTGCTGAAAAGTGTAAGTATTATTTTATCGCTTAGATGGAAGAGTATGTCTGAGGTTGGTATGTTTGGTAGATGGTATGCATTACTGCAGTGTTGATCAGTGTGATCATACTATAGATTGTGTAATTGTATTACTCGACTGTTGAGCGTATTGTATAGGTTGTACCTCAATGTTCTGTTGTTGTTAATCTTTTGGAGCTATAGCGAGTGGTATACTTTTGGATAGTCAGATGCGACGTAAGAACTGGGATTTGAATGTATGAAACATGTTTCCTGTCGGTTATGTCAGATGGATTTTGAGGATTGACCGATGGTAATGTTAATTGGGAGCTGGAGAGACAGGTGGAGGACTCTTATACGAGCTAGCTACTTGAGGTATGTTTTCGAGGACGAAAACTCTTTTAGTGGGGGAGAGTTGTAACACCCGTATATTTTAATTTTTAATTTAAATGGAAATTTAATTTATAATTAGAATTATTGGTGTTTTGTGGGATTTAATTGGAAGAAAGATGGTTTATAGTATTGGGCCAAGTGTGGTGTTAGTAAAGAGGGGGTGCTATGTTAGTAAAGCCCTTTACTAATTAATATGTTATTTTTCATAAAAATAAGGAAAATTGAGAGAAAGGAAAAAGGAACGTGAAAAGCAGAACAGAGGAGATGAGGGATTGGAAAGCTGGTACGTGAAGAGGAGCAATGGAGGGAGAGACCAATCAAGAACTCTTGGCTAAGGTAAGGGGGGACTCTTCCGGTTAATTTCTATTATGTGATTATGGGTGATAGGATGGATTAACGTATGATTCGATTCGATTGGGTATATTGGGATTTGATATTGTTAGGTATGTTATGATTTGGGATAATTGATGAATTTGTATAGATTGTTGGTTATTGATGTGTTGTTTTGATGTATAATGATGTGTGATGAGAAATTCGATGATTATATGCCTGTCTGCGATGTCTGGAATCGTTTTTGGGTGAAAAGGAGGTGAAATCGCAGAGTCTGAACGCAGACCCGTAATTCTGCAAAATCGCCAGGTCGCGCCGCGTCCATGTGTTGGCGCCGCGAAGGCGTACTTATTTTCTCGTATCGCGCCGCGCGCATGAGTTGGCGCCGCGAACGTGTTTGTGTGGTTCAGGTCGCGCCACGAACTTTGGTTGCGCCGCGTGCTGTAGCGATAGTTATTTCTTGGGAAAGTTAAATGATGTGTAACTTTCGAACCGTAGGTCTGTTTTTAGTGTCGTTTCGAGTACGATGAATCTTATGAGATAGCCTACGTGTTTAAACGATGGAATGAGGTGTGAATCCAATTATTTTTAAATATGATTTTATTTCTTGGTGAATGATGTATTGTACATATATGTGATGAGATGTGTTAAATACATGCTAGGTTGAAATATTAATCATGTGACGATTTGTGTAATTGGATGATGTATCACTACTAGAAAATTCGCTTTTAGTGACCGATTTAGTGACCAAAAAATTTTGGTCACTGTAGTGACCGAATTAGCCACCGAAATATGTATTCATGAGCCAATCTTAATAGGTCACTAATTCGGTCACTAAAATACATTAGCCACCGATTTAGAGACCAAAATTTAGTGACCGAAATTTCAGTCACTGTAGTGACCGAATTAGCCACCAAAATTTGATATTCATGAGCAAATTTTAAGAGGTCACTAAATCGGTCACAAAAAATATTTTTTTTATGCAATTTAATTTATATATATAAATTAGAGACCGAAATTTCGGTCACTAATATTCATTGTTTTTTTATTTATTTTTAATCCTCTTTATTATATTATTATTTCCTTTCCATTTTTTTAAAGATTTTAATTCTCTTTCAATTTTTAATATTTAATAAAATTATCATATTTTTTATTGTTTTAACATATAATATATTTGTAAAAAACTATATGTATATATGTTTAAATATAAAATATAACAATAGATGTAAAGTGGTGTAGTGGTAATTTCTTCTTAAAATATGCGGAGGTCACAAGTTCAATTCCTAGGTATCGCAACTTTTGATTTTATTTTATGAAAAAGAACACTAAAATCGGTCTCTAAATCGGTCACTGAATTCGGTCTCTAAATTTCGGTCACTAAATTCGTCGCAAATGCTTAGCGACTAGCACTTTTTCAACCGAAAAATAATGGTCACTAAATCGGTCACTAAACGTTTTAGTGACCGATTTTTAAGCATTTTCGGTCTATAATTCGGTCACTAAAAGCGAATTTTTTAGTAGTGTATTGTTCACATATATGATGAAATGTGACAATATAAGATGTTGTTTTGAAAACATTGCGATGTGATGATTGTTGAGAATTATATGATGATGATTAATGATTTGTGAATATTAATATGTTGTTAATATTAATATGTTGATTGTGGTGAATGTATGTGAATGATTGAATGATGTTTGGACATGTACATACTTGTTTGTGACGATATTGGTGAGATGAAATGATACGATGTTAAGCATCGGATCGGTGATGATATAAGTATGTGATATGTGTGCATTCATTCATAAATCATTTACATTGGATCCCGTTGATGAGTGGATCGTTGGTGACTAATTCCCATTGTGCGGAGATTAGTAAGCAGTCATCGTGTGCCCATGGGGGTGTGAGCGATGAGGTTAGTCGTGTGCCCATGTGGGGTGTAAGCGACTTGAAGGGCAGTATCACAGAGAGAAGTCCTGTGAATGTGATTCACGAATTTTGGTACCACATGCATAGTGTCAGTTGTGTCATATGCATTTTGTCATAACATGATTGTATGGATTTCTGTGTTTCTGTTGTAATCTATTATTGTGTGAATTGATGAATAATAGATGTGAATCTGAATATATGACAAATTGGGGGAATGATATATTATGATGTTTTGTTGCTTATGAATACATAACATTGATTAATTGAGAATGAGACTCACCCTTACTTGTTGACAATTTTCAGATTGAGGATAGCTGCTTTCGACTTGGTGAGGATTAGCTCATAAGTCAGTTTAGTTGTTGTGTCAGTGTCATGCTCTGATAGATGTAACACTGGGGACGCGATGTTTTGAGTTTCGAATTATAACTCTATTGTTTATTTTATTTGAAGTCTGATATATTAACGATGTAATGTTGACTTGATGATTTGATTCCGCTGTGTAAACATGATTTTTATCTATGAGTTATAATTTCAAATGTTTCAGTGAATGCATGACATATGCCGAACGTGTGTTTTCTTTTATTTTTGAATTGTGACACCCTTTGCATGTTTACTCTGATTTAATTTTGTTAATTGCCGTGGGGTATTAGAGGGGTGTTACACTAATCATTAAGGACCCCCAGGTTTACATCAGATATCATGCAGCGGAATCACACCCCAGGGCTCCTCAGCAACCTTTAGACACGATGTAATAATCTTGCACACAACACACCCGGTGCCAATGTGTCAATAATGGTTTGAAAATAAATTAACCCAAAACAACAACTCTCCACCAAAGTTGCAAACCTCATGACAGCAGATATGCCCAAATTACCTTCTGACACAAATAGTCCATCCTCCATATCAAGGGACCATTCAGACAGGTAGATACCTCATTTCTTGACCATGGCCAGAAAGTAACATCCCAGGATCTCACCCAGAATAGAACATGAGGCCTACTCTGATACCAATTGAAAATTCTAGTATGTCAGGCTTCAGATGTCTTATGACATGTTGAAACATTTGATCTGAACAACACATGGGAAAGGTAAAATAGTTCATAAACAATGCTGAAAAGTAAATGAACACACACAATTGTTAACCCAGTTCAGTATACAACAACACCTAATCTGGGGGATATCAAGCCAAGAAGGAAATCCACTATTAGTAGTATCGATTCAAAGCTAAACAACTCAGTTTACAACTTCTCACTTAATAACTACCCAGTACAACTTCTACCTAAGAACCTCCTAGATAAGAGAACCCCTCTCACTTCCAATCACCGCATTGATGTCTCACACTAACGATCCAAGTTACTGATATTGAAGGCCCTTGACCACAATTTTCAATTACACACATAAAATAATTAGGACTCACTTAACCGACACATACTTAGCCAAGACTCTTGACTGAGAACAATACTTAGAGTTTCTTAAAAGCTTCCTCCAAGAACAATAATCAACTCTATTCTTCACAGCTTCAGAGAGATAACAGAATCTTACAACTCAAGGAACACGTTCTAACTCACATGTCGAGTGGATTACAAAACAACTAACCCTCATGGAGAGTGGTACAAGACGACAAGCCCTAGTATTTCTACATCTTGGACCCGTGTTTAAACTAGGTTACAATGCTTTTATTTATAACCTTTTCCCAAATGGATATGGGCTTTAATCACATCATATTAGCTGCTATAAGTCTGCAAATCTTCAATAAAATCTTCCTAAATTATCTCAATGATTAGAAAGTGAATATTTTTCTTTATTCAGGCTTGAATCTATCAGTCCTACTTTCATTCTGGCTTGAATCTGTCAGTCCTACTAATCCGCACTACAAATATCTGCACAATATTCCCAGAATATTATGCATATGATAGATCTTGAACTTATCCAATCAGCCTAATCCATAGCAGCCACGATGTCGAATGACTCCAGCAAAGGACATCTTGTCTAACATTTTGCTCCAGATGATGAACCATTCATCTCAACATGTTTCTTTGTAACATAGGACATCTTGATTACTCTGTTATTTTTATCAAGATATTATATCATACATAACATAGATTTGCTATATTTGTTTTACTAAAATTAATGCCAACCTTAAAACAAGATAACTATCAAATTTATTCTCATAGACTTGGAAAATGCATTTTTCACTTTTTTGGACTAAACATTAATGCTATTGATATACATAAGGTTCAAATCTTATTTGATCCATACTACATTTGTTATAGATGAGTTTATCAAGATCGTAAAACTCAAATCCACTACTTGATTTAGTATTGAAACTAATGTTTTGGATAATCATAACAATATTTGTCCATTATCAAAACATGCACTCCTCATCTTGTCTATACAAGACTTAGAATTAATGTTTCTTTTACTAAATGAAACTTAATAACAACTATTTGTCTTCATTCCAAGCTCTAATTTAAGTCTAATTATAAGGTCTTATGGTTAATGAAACACGTTATTCCATTCTAGACGTCAGCTGACTCAAATTATAATCCATGTCTTACTTCTTTAAAGACTCTTCACATTCTTATAAATGCAAGGTCAATATCTGGTATCACATACCCATGGTGTAGAAGTAGACAAGTTGACTTTCTATAAATAAATGTATGAAGAATAAGTCTTACTAACTTCTTCTACTCTGCCTTCAATAACCATTAGTCGTTTTCTTCTTTCAACACATGAAATCTTCGTCTTCTTTTAGAACCGTGTTTTTCTTCCAAAATTCAAATGAATCTCATTCCTTTTATAATTCATCTATTTTAGCATCATAAACTAGTTTCTTTTCTTTTCAACAAGATGCAGTAGATATATTTAAAATTCATTCATAATGAATCTAATCTACCTATCTGAGACAATCTCAAATAAAACTCGTGACCAACTATTTGGTCTATAAGGAAATCCAAATTATAAATCTCAAAATTATTTTAGATCCATTTGGATTCCTAACTTGTATAAAAAAGACCTTAAAAAGTTTTATATTTGTCATATTGTAATACGGTGAACTGACTTTTTATATGAAAATGTCGCGGTAAGCAAGAGTCGCCACCGACTTTTATTTTATCCAAACAAGTTAGAAAGGCTAAAAGAAACAGGAAAAACCTTTTAAATAAAATAGGGTTCGGGGTGTAATTATGCAAAGGGAAGGTGTAAGGCACCCTTTGCATCCATGGTTTTCCATGGGCTCTTAATTGCTTTGCTCTTTGTTTGAAAAGAAATGTAGAAGAAAAAGAATAGGGACTTTAGCTCGTAAATGAGCGTAGCCCTTTTGAAGGATTATGAGAAAGAATATGAAAAACATTTTAGAGCAAGGCAAAGCAATTAGGGGCAATTACCTTAAACTTAGATGATAGGTTTCTTTTAGCCTTTCAGGATGAAAGGGTCTATCCATGCCATGAGAGGGCAGGAAGCCTTTCGTTTGGAGGTTGAAGGGTCATCGCTTTATCATTCACCATAAGACTGGCCCATGCCATAGAGAGGCAGGTAGTCTAAGGGAAGGATCAGAATAGCCTTTTTCGTAGGCAGCCAGAGGATACCTCAGCCTTTTCGTAGGCAACTTCCGAGGGTCGAGATCATGTATATCGAAGGCAGCATCATTAGGGACCATGATCTTAATCGAGGCAACATGGCTGAGGTATCCTTGTATTCGAGGGACTGGCTATTCTGCAAAAAAATCACAAGGCGACAGGCAACAAGGCAACAGAGAGGTTACCTAAAAGTGTGCGTGTGTGCACCAGTCACGTGATTATGTTCAGTTATGTTATCTTGTAAAATTACGTGATGCTAATTCAGTTAATAAGTTGCACTCCCTGGAATTACTAACCACGCAGTTCAATATAAACAGTAATAACGAGGAAGGGAAATTGTAACCAGCGGAGGAGAGGGGAATTGAAACCAGCGGGATAGAGTTAAAAACAAAAATATAATAGAGTTAGGGTTAAGGGTTACCGATACTCATAACTTTGGCAATTGACAAACCCTGAAGATTGGAAAAGAAAGAATAAACAAAGAAGGGGTGAGTGCATTATCGGTTCGGAGGCAAACGAAATTAACCCTAAAATAAGAAGATAAAGAATTTAAGAATGAATAAATAAATGAAAGATACTTAGCTTTGCATTTGATCTGATATGGTTGGCGGTCGGAGGGAAGCCTCGGAGGTAAACCTAAAAAATGGCAAAGGCAGATGAATGAAGGCAAGACAAACCCTAATTTTAAAAGGAAACAAAATAGACTTTTAAAATAAGTAGGGTACTTAGCTTTGGGTCTTGATCAGGCGCATAGTCGGAAAGCGTTTGAAAAGTAACCCTGAAAAGGCATAAATAAAAACATTCAGTGTAGGGCATGATCTTCGTAAACCCTGATTGGGGTACGAATTTAAATAAGAAAATACAGACGATTTAATTAATTATTGGTCTCGCGACCTAATTAATTAAATCGGGATAAGAAAATAAAATCGAGGGTAAAAATAATTTTTATGAATTTTTGAAATAAATAAAATAAGTAAGTATAATTTAAATAAGAAAATAAAATATATAATTAAATATTAAACATATAAATATAATTATGAAAATAAAATTATTATAAATAATAAAAATAAATATGTATATTAGTTAAATAAGTAATAAAATAAATAAATAAATATTTATTATAAAAAGTTTTTAAAAATAAAAGATATAATAGTTTTTTTTATATATAATAATAAAGAAAAGATATGAAATATAATAGATATATTATAAAATAAACAAAAAAAGAAATGCTATGCAATTAAAAATAAAAAAAATTTGCAAAACTTAGCTGCTTGATTCTGTGTGGTGTGGCTATGATGGTCCATGGTGAGGACGCGCACCCAGAAGCGTGAGATCTGGAACCAGCGAGATCTGATGGTTGAGATTGAGAGGTGCATGGTATGTTTATACGACGCCTTCATACTGGATCATGGTTTGAGTGCTTAACAAAAAAATCAACAAAATACAAGACCCGGATGAGGATCGAACCAGCGCTCCCTCCATCAAACGCCTTTGGACGCACCTATTTACCACTCGGCCAACGGTTACTCGTTGATTAGCATGCGCATCCAGTTAGAAATATATGAATAATAGTTTTAGACAAAGAAAAAACGCGCGCGCTAACCCATGGATTCGAACCAACCACTCGTATGAGGACACGTTCCTCATCTTCTTCCCTGAAACACAAAATCTGCAGAAAATTTGCTACGATTTGGCTATGAGTATTTTGTAGCCATTATACCTGTGTTCAATATAATCACGCACAGACCATAAAAACGAAAAAGGAGCACACGGTTGGATTCGTCTTGCTCTCCCGATCCATACCATGGGATTAAACAGACCTAATTCTTCCTGCAATAAAAAACCCTAAAAATACAACCCTAACATTCATCCATGGCCGATTACGCTACAGCCATGAAAACAGAGAAATACTTGCCCAGAATCGTTCATAACTTCATAACAAACAAGAATATGCACACGAAAATTGTTTATGATGCATGAAGTGATGCAATCGGATTGAAAATTAGAGAGTCCAAACGTGACTTACAGTGGGCGATTTGGAATGTGTTTTGGCTTGAGGATGATCAGAGAAGCTTCAAGAGTGCTTCAGGATCGTATAGCAATGTTCAAACCTTCTTAAATCCGCACCAATTCTGGAAATCGAGTTTGATTTTTTGAAGAAAAATCGAGCTCTGTTCTTGATATTCTCGGCTGCCAAAACGTAACCCTTGCACTCTGAATCAATCATCTATTTATAGAGGAATGTTTAGGTTAATAAAATTGGAGAGAATCAATTAAAATCTTTGATTTCAATCTTGGGAAATTTGATTGAAAATATGGTTTGGAAAGTTTCTTATTATGGCCAATCTTGATTCAATCTTGTTCCAATCAAATAGTGCACGAATTTTGATTGAATTTGGAATATATTTGGTGATTAAAATAGATCCAAATCATATCTTTTATAAAATATTGGATTTTCTCCTAATTTATATGATTTTAATTCTTTTTAATTGGAATAAAAAAATCATAATAAATTAAATAAATCAAGTAAATTCGTGGGAATTGGTTCTTAGGCTTTGGATGACTTGTGGATCAAGATTGAATCAAAATATCTTGGGCCCATTTGCAAAAATTTCCAAGTTTCTTCACATTTTTCCCTTCAAAATGACCCAACTTTAATAAGACCTATCTCTCTCAATTTTTGAGGTATGGAAGTGTTCTAAGACTTTTTAGAAACCTTAGAGAGTCCTCTAACCAATGTCTTTAATCTCATGTCAAAATTATTTTTCATGCTCATTTTATGTCCTTTTGAAAAAAGTGTCTTTTTGTTGACTTTTGAAAAGGACCTATAATGTTTTGGTCCATATCTCTCAAATGATGCATTTTTGGACTTGGCATATGAGACACAAATTTGTAGAGAATTAAATTTCCTTCAAAATAAGCTTTGGATGGGAAATTTCTGATGTTCCATGTGAGAGATATGGCTGGTCAAAGTTCAGTTGACTTTTCTTATGCAAAACCCTAATTTAGAAATTTTTTGACTTGTTGATTTTTGTTCTTTCCTTGATGAACCATGATCAATTCTTGATCAAATGGTGAATGATACTTCACTATGAGGATCTTGACAAAAAATCAGGAGCTTTGACTTTATTTTGACCACAATTGACTTTTAGGTTAACTTAGTCGACTGTTGACTTTCTGAACAATTGGGTGACCAATTCTTTTAGGCTGAGACTTGATACTCGTCATAGAGGTGTTGTGAGATATATTGAGCTATATGAGATGCCTTGGAGCCATTGGTTCACTGATTTTCCTTTGAATAAACCAAACCCTAGTTTCAGAGCCTTGCATAGGAGAGTGTGTCTAGGAGCTTTGTGTATTGATTTGAATTTGAATAAGAGAAATAATGTGGGCAAATTTTGGGGTATGACAGCTGCCCCTGTTCAATTTTCTTAAACCTGAGGATGTAGAATGGTTTGTATACCAGTCGGAATCTGAAGGTGGAAGGGGATTGAACACTAGAATACCCAGGAATTTGCCCTAGCTGACGATGAAGGGACTTTTGTCGGAGGTGGGCTTGAAGATTCCATCCAGTAGATTATGTATTAGATTGTGTTTGAAGTGTTTGAGAAGTAGTTGCTTGAGTGTTGATCGTGTCGTTACTGTTCGTAGATCTCTTGTCGTGTCAGCATAGTTCGTAGTAACCGAATTAGACTTTAGAAGCAGTTGATCGTGTCCACACCGTTCGTGATGATGGAATTAGATCTCTGAGATTTGATCGTGTCAGTACCGTTCGTAGTACCTGAATTAGATCTCGGAAAGATGATCGTGTCTATACCATTCGTGATGATAGAATTAGATCTCTGAGCGTTGACCGTGTCAGTACCGTTCGTAGTAACTGAATTAGATCTTTGAAAATGATCGTGTCATTACCGTTCGTGGTAAATGAATTAGATCTTCGAGCGTTGACCGTGTCAGTACCATTCGTAGTAGCTGAATTAGATCGTGGAGAGTTGGGGATTTCGTTCATTCGTCTGTACCTGTAAAGTAAAATTAGTCTTTATGCAATGTCATGATGCATGTATTATGTGACGAGTTTCTCAAAATAAATGAGAAGCTTTGTATGCGTGAGTTCAGTATGTATGCGATGTATGAATATGTTTGTGATTTATGATGTATGAATATGATTTATGTTGTCTTGATTGAGAAACTAAATCTCCATGTCCCGGTGATCTTGTTGTCTGATTTTGTCTTAAGGATGCTCAGCTGGGGACTTATGTTTTTTGCTTGGGGATGATCAGTAACTTTATGTACCCTGACTGGGGATAAGAGACATTGATAAATTTAGTTGGGGAACTACGTCTCTTGTCGGGACGAGTATGTTTGAAGATATCTTCTTGAGAATACTCTGTGGGGATTCCTTCAGATTATTGACTTTGAAGGAGGACTTCTGGATTACTTTGGACATTGTTTCTTCGCCCTTCCTATCCAATGAACTAATAGATATTTTTATGACAAAAGGATAGATGACAATCATGTTCATATGCATATGTTCATTTAACATTATCAGTGGACATTTGCGTATTCGAAAAAGAGAAAAATGGAAACTCGAAAGAGAGAAAGTAATTCGTATTAAGAAAGCCATGAATAGGCAAAATAAAAACATATTGTGTGTTTTTTTTTGAAAAAGGTGCAAAATAAAGCAAAAGAAAAGTAGCTATGTGTAAACAATCCTATTGAGTTTCAACTCTGCTATCGCTATTATGTCTTCGAGGGTCTCATACCTTGCTTGTTGGAGAAAGATGATTGGATCGATCTGAGCCTTTTGAACTTGATGTAGTAGATGTGCCTGATTGATGAATGATGTGAACGAGACATAGTTGTACGCTTAATCCTTAACTTTTGCCTAGACCGCCCTTTTAGGTTTTCGGTCTAGCAGGATACCCTTTTTTGCCCAAGTCGCCCTTTCGGGTTTTCAACTTGACGGGTGTACATTTTTTATATATATCCCTAATTTTTGCCCAAACCCTTTTGGCTTGCCGGGATGCCCTTACTTTTGCCAAGGTACGTCGACCTAGCGGGTCGTATTTATGCTTAGTATTTTTTGACTATGTCTGCGTTCACAAGCTGTGGAAAGTCTTCTCCGTCCATAGTAGTGAGTATCATGGCTCCTCCAGAGAAAATTTTCTTGATTACAAACGGTCCCTCATAGGTGGGAGTCCACTTGCCCCTAGGGTCACCTTGTGGTAGGATAATCCTCTTTATGACCAAGTCACCAGCCTGATAAACTTGTTGTTTGACTCTTTTGTTGAATGCCTTGATCATACGCTTCTGATACAATTGTCCATGACAAACAGCCGCAAGCCTCTTTTCGTCAATCAGGTTTATCTGATCCAGTCGAGTTTGAATCCATTCATCTTAGTCTAGCTCTGCCTCTTTCATGATCCTTAAGGATGGAATCTGAACTTCGATCGGTAGCACAACCTCCATGCCATAGACTAATGAGAATGGGGTTGCCCCAGTTGATGTACGTGCGGAGGTACGGTAACCATGAAGAGCAAACGGTAACATTTCATGCCAATCCTTGTAAGTCACAGTCATCTTCTGTACAATTTTCTTTATGTTCTTGTTGGCGGCTTCCACAGCGCCATTCATCTTCGGTCTATATGGAGAAGAGTTGTGATGCTTGATGTTGAACTGTGTGCAGAGCTCAATAATCATTTTGTTGTTCAAATTGGTACCATTATCAGTGATAATCCTCCCGGGGATGCCATACCGACAGATGAGATTGTGCTTAATGAATCGAGCCACCACATTCTTGGTTACGGAAGCAAAGGAAGCAGCTTCTACCCATTTGGTAAAGTAGTCAATGGCTACAAGGATGAAGCGGTGTCCATTGGACGCGGTAGGTTTGATTTCTCCGATCATATCAATGCCCCACATTGCAAAAGGCCAAGGAGCGGTCATCACATTTAGAGGAACAGGAGGCACATGTACTTTGTCGGCGTATATCTGACACTTGTGGCAAGTTTTTGAATGTTGGTGGCAGTCAGTCTCCATAGTGGACCAGTAGTAACCTGCTCTCAGAATCTTTTTAGCCATAGTATGTCCACTAGAATGGGTTCAAAAAGTGCCATCATGCATGTCCTCCATGATCTCTTCAGCTTCCTTCTTGTTCACACAACGAAGCAGGGTTGAATCATGGTTGCGCTTGTATAAGGTTCCATTGCTCAGAAAGAACTTGGATGCGAACCTTCTCAAGAATTTCTTGTCGTTGATGGATGCCCCTTCGGGGTATTCTTGAGTTTTGAGGTATCTTTTTACTTCGTGAAACCATGGTTTCTCTTCAACCTCGTTAGTAACTATCTCGTAACAGTATGCTGGTTCGTCATATCTTTCAATAATAACTATAGGAGCCTCGTTGTCCCATCTGACCTTGAACATGGATGACATAGTAGCTAATGCGTCTGCCAGTTGATTCTCTTCTCGGGGAATATGTTCCAAAGTAATCTCTTCGAAATGTGGAATTAAAGATAGCACCAAATCTTTATAAGGCATGAGATTAGGATGCTTCGTGTCCCATTCTCCTTTGATTTGACTGATTACTAGGGCTGAATCCCCATATACTTCCAACAACTTGATTCTTAGGTCGATAGCAGCTCTGAGTCCCAAGATACATGCTTCATACTCGGCCATATTATTGGTACAGTCGAAACATAGTCTTGCTGTGAACGGGGTGTGTCCACCTGCGGGAGAGACAATCACAGCGCCAATACCATTACCAAGTGCATTCGAAGCTCCATCAAAAACCATAGTCCATCGGGATCCTGGTTCAGGTCCTTCATCCGGGCCAGGTTGTTCATAGACGGTAACAAGCATAACATCTTCATGTGGAAACTCAAAGCTCATAGATTGATAGTCGTCTACAGCTTGTTGGTCCAAATGATCTGCCGCTACACTTCCTTTGATTGCTTTCTGTGTCGTATATTGGATGTCGTATTCTGTTAGTATCATTTGCCATCTTGCTATTCGTCCAGAGAGAGCGGGTTTTTCGAACACATACTTGATAGGATCCATTCTAGAAATCAACAAAGTGGTATGGTTCAACATATACTGTCTCAGTCGGCGAGCAGCCCATGCTAAAGCACAACAAGTTTTCTCGAGCAGTGAGTATCTTGTTTCACAGTCGGTAAACTTTTTGCTAAGGTAGTATATTGCATGCTCTTTTCGACCAGACTCGTCATGTTGCCCCAGTACGCACCCCATCGAATTCTCTAACACTGTTAAGTACATAATTAGAGGTTTTCCTTCAGCAGGTGGTATCATGACCGGAGGTTCTTGCAGGTACTTCTTTATCTTGTCAAAGGCTTCTTGACATTGGTCGTTCCATTTCACTACTTGATCTTTCCTCAGTAACTTGAAGATTGGCTCACAAGTAGCGGTCAGATGGGAGATAAACCTAGCAATATAGTTCAGACGTCCCAAGAATCCTCTAACTTCTTTCTCGTTTCGCGGAGCAGGCATTTCTTGTATAGCTTTTACCTTTGCAGGATCGACTTCAATACCTTTACTACTAACAACGAAACCCAGCAGCTTACCAGACCTTACGCCAAAGGTACACTTGTTCGGATTCAGTCTCAGCTTGTACTTCTTCAACCTATCAAACAACTTCTGCAAATGGTTTAGATGTTCTTCTTCAGTGTTGGACTTCGCAATCATATCATCAACATAGACCTCTATTTCTTTGTGGATCATGTCATGGAATAAAGCTACCATTGCGCGTTGATACGTCGCCCCAGAATTCTTCAATCCAAACGGCATGACCTTGTAACAGAAAGTGCCCCAAGGTGTAGTAAAAGTTGTCTTTTCCATGTCTTTGGGTGCCATCTTAATCTGATTGTAACCTGAGAAACCATCCATGAAAGAGAAAACCTTGCATTGCGCAGTACTATCAACTAGAATGTCAATATGCGGTAGTGGGAAGTCATCTTTAGGGCTTGCTCGATTCAAATCTCTGTAGTCTACACACATTCTAACCTTTCCATCCTTCTTGGGTACGGGTACTATGTTGGCAATCCATGGCGGATAACTCACTACTTTCAGGAACCCAGCGTTGAATTGTTTCTCGACCTCTTCTTTGATTTTCTGAGCCATGTCAGGTCTGCTTCTTCGTAACTTCTGTTTAACTGGAAGACTGTTTTCTTTGATAGGTAGACGATGAACCACAATATCAGTATCGAGCCCAGGCATATCTTCGTAGGACCAAGCAAAGATCTCAACATTGTCTCGTAACATTTGAATCAATCTTTGTTTGACAGTATCCTCTAATTCAGCCCCTATCTTGATCTCTTTCTTTTCTTCGTCGGTACCTATGTTCACAACCTCAATTGGCTCTTCGTGCGGCTGTATAGTCTTCTCTTCTTTCTCTAGTAATCTGGCAAGTTCTCCAGGCACTTCACAACCTTCCTCACCTTCATCCTCAGCTTGGTAGATCGGATTTTCAAAGTCATATTTAGCAATAGCAGAGTTGTTATCAATAGGATCCAGAGTGGATATGAATCTGCAGTGCATGTGGGTGTGTGTGAGAACACATAGCTATAAAAGTAAAGGAAAATAAAAGCGAACACACAATTTGAATACGAAACGTCCAATGTTTTATTGAATGAAAATATGCTTATGAAATGACAAGCCCTAACAATGGACCATTGTGCCTCGGGCAGGACACACGGCTTTAGAGTTTATTGTTTATTGAAGTACATAATTTAAACTTGGAAATAAAAAGGAAAGCAGGAAATAAAACTAAGAACGGCAATTACTCCTGACTATAGGAGATAGAAACAATGTCTTCAGTCTTCCAGTTGTCCGGCCCTTTATCTGATGTAGGGAGGATCCACTTGTCCAGGTTGTAATTATCTTCATCTTCTCCAATGGCATTGACCCCCTTGCTGATGAAGTGATGCTTCAAACCTTCTGGACGAGGATGTTGTTCCCCCTTCTGATCCTTAGCAGTGCGGCCTAAACCCCATTTGTTGGATTTGTATGGAATATCAGGTAATTGCCCCCAGATGGTGCAGCCACCTTCTTCTACCACAGCCCTAGCATCTTTCAGAGAAGCCATTGCAGGAATAACCCCAGTAACTTAAGGAGGAGTGTAGACGTGCTTAGTCTCGGGAACCACTTGGGGGACTAATTCGTACGCTATACGGGGAGATTCAAAAGCTTCTCCAGTGAATTCAAGATACTTGGTCTCATCTATGAAGCTCACCACATACTCTTCTTCACCATACACAGTGACGATTTTGCCTTTCGCTGGGTATTTCAGTTTCTGATGGAGAGTTGAAGTCACAACATTTGCCCCATGTATCCAAGGACGTCCAAGTAGACATGAATAGGCGGGACGAATATCCATCACATAGAACACAGTATTGAAAGTCTGGGAACCTACTCTGATCGGGAGCTCAACTTCGTCGTACACAGTACTCATTGTGCCATCGTAAGCTTTTACTATCACATCACTGGATTTCAACTCAATTCCGTCAACTTTGAGTTTGTCCAGCACCAACTTGGGTAGCACATTCAGAGACGAGCCATTGTCAACCAGTACATGAGCCAGGGTGGTACCACCATATTCAATGGAGATATGCAGTGCCTTGTTATGATTCTTCCCACTAGGACTCAGATCAGCATCAGAGAACCCAAGGTAATTATCTGTCGTCAGGTTTGCAATACAATTCTCGAGTTGAGTGACAGTAATATCTTGTGGCACATGGGCAGCCTCTAGAAACTTCATCATAGCTTTGGCGTGAGTTTTGGAACAACTCAGGAGTGACAGCATAGAGATCTTAGAAGGAGTATGCCCCATTTGTTCAACAATGTCATAATCACTCTTGCGAATGATCTTCAGGAATTCGTTCGTTTCTTCAGATGGTGGATTTTCCGTGACAGGCTCAGGTTCATGTAACGGTCCTTTACCACGAGCATCATCATTCGGAGTGATAGTAACAGCAGGTGAAGCAGTGTTCGGAGAGATCTCTGGAGAAAATACCCTTCCACTTCTTGTCACTTTACTAGTTCCAGCAATATTACCCACATCAGGATTGGTATCTTCAGAAACTTCATCAGATTCAAGTTCTTGCTTAACTCCTTGAACATAGACCTCAGCACCATAATTCCAAGGGATAGCTTTATCAGATGAGTATGGCATCGGACCAGGTTGAGTGATAACAATCGGAGCCACACGGGGTTCAGCAGAAATCTTGAAAGGAGCCTTGGTAGGGATCTTTAGCGGGGCTTTGGAAATTACAGATACATCCTCGAACTTCAAACCACGGGAGAAACCTTCGCACAACTCCTCAATGGAAGGAGTTTTCTCAAACCTGATGGTGCCACGATCCATCCAGGCTTGGATGCCTCTTTTCAAATTCTCACAGCCATTAGGTAGGAATGCACAGTAATAACAGTCAGGGTCGCAGCCTGGAAATAAACCAGCTCGCAGCAGCTTTCTCTTGATGTCAGGGAGAGGAGTTGACAGATCTCTTACATCATAAACATGGATTATGTCCATGATAGCATTAACGGTATTGTCATGCTTTGGCATCGGAGCAGTGATGACATTAGGAGTCTCTGGGGCGTCAAACTCGATTTCACCGGCCTCTATCATGTCTTGAATCTTATTTTTCAATGCCCAACAATTATCAGCAGCGTGTCCAGGGCTATTGGAGTGATACACGCATTTTGCATTAGGATCATAATTTGGAGATGTAGTGGTGACGCTCTTTGGAGGATCTCTTATGGTGATCAGGTTGGCTTTCAACAGATGTTGCAGAGCTTGAGATAGAGGCATGTTAATTTTAGTGAATTTCCTCCTTGGTCTATCAGTCTTGCATCGATACTCTTGTCTAGGAGCTTGTTGAGATGATGGAGTAGAGATGAGGACAGCTCCAACAGATTGGTTATGATCATTCTTATCACGGCCCTTCTGACTGTGGACAGCATTAGACTCGTTTCTTCCCTGATATGGCTTCTTTGTAGTACCAGAAGATGAGCCCACTTGAATCTTCCCACTTCGAATACCATTCTCAACACGTTCTCCAATCAAGATAAGATCAGTAAATCCAGACGAGGAGCTACCCAGCAAGTGACTATAGAACGGTCCAGTTAGCGTGCCCATGAACATGTCCACCAACTCCCTATCAGTCAAGGAAGGTTGGACTCTCCCAGCTAGATCTCTCCACTTTTGAGCATACTCCTTGAAACTTTCCTTAGATCCCATAGACATGCTTTGTAGTTGCATGCGAGTTGGCGCAAGATCAGAATTATATTGATATTGCTTGTAGAAAGCAACGACCAAATCTTCCCAAGTACGGATGCTAGCACCCTCCAGTTGATAGTACCATTCAAGCTGAGTTCCGGATAAACTTTCCTGAAAGAAATGGATCCAGAGCCTCTTATCAGCAGTGTGAGGCTGAATCTTCCTTACATAAGACCTCAAGTGCATCTTGGGACAGGAGACTCCATCATACTTAGCAAAGGCGGGAGTTTTAAATTTTGGAGGAATAACGACCCCAGGAACGAGTCTTAGTTCTTCAAAATCCAGCCCAGGTACCTTCTGAATTTCCACGCTTCTCAGACGCTCTTCTAGTAGCCTATACCTTGTTAGACGCTGGCCTTAGGATCTAGAGGGGGGGTGAATAGATCTTAAACAGTTTTGCGTAATTAATTGAACTTTAAGCGGAAGTGATTCTGAATCGACTCGCGTCTATTCCGAACCACTATTGAAACGATTGTATATGTGTTAAAACCACTAACCAGCTTGAGATAAACGATAAGAGAATACACTATAGAATCAATACGTCGCTCTATTGAAAATCAATTAACTTCTTATATGATGAACGACGTTTGCAATGCAGTAATGGTGAAAGAAGCAAAAACACAAACACTTGGTGATAATGATCAAATTGATGGTGATTCAATGTGTGATGGATTGTGAGGTTTATATAAGTTCTTAATTCACAATCTTAACACTCGGATCGTTGATCAATTTGCTATTATAACAAAATATGAACAGAACGTAAATGAAAAGGTAAAAGCGACAAGAACACGATATTTGTTTAGGCAGTTCGTCGATCGTCCTCGCTACGACTACGTCTGCCCCCAATTCCAAACTGAAATTGGGAAATCTTTCATTAATGTTGAAAGTAGTATATACAAAGAAGAAAGCAAAGCGATAAACGATAAACCAATTATGTCGATCCTTTGAATCTTCTTCCCCCTTAATCTTGAGCAAGATCAAGGTGATCCAAGAGTTTCACTTTGATTCCTTTCTGCAGTGTCTTGAATTGCTTGAACCCTTGTTCCTCAATCGTCACACTCAGCCGAATCCTCGATGAAAACTCTTGATAAAAACCCCCAAGAAACACCTATCTTGGAGGACAAAACCCTCGGATTTTATTCACCAAAAACCCCACAAATCTTCACCCACTAGGAATCTTCAATTCCGTTCCATGGACGTTATCGAACTCGATCACTAACCCTCAACGCAAGAATGATTATGTGTAATTGTGTTGGAGATGACGAAGAACGAAGATGAGAAGCCTTTGTGTATCTTTCAGTCTTTTGGTGTTTTTTGCAATGATGAACATTTGATAATATATATGAGTGCCTATCAGTTGGAGCCAAGAATAACAGACATTTTGGCATTTTTGATCAGTTAGGTCGACCTCTTGTAGAGCTTAGGTCGACCTAGCAGAGGTGCATTAACTTGAAATGATTTTGCTCCCAGTTAGGTCGACCTGTTTGGGAAGTAGGTCGACCAAAGTTCTCTTCAAATGAGTTTTTGGGATATTTCTTCAGTTTAGGTCGACCTAGTTGATGTGTGGGTCGACCTAGCAGAAGTATGTGAAATTTTCTCCATTTTAGGTCGACCTAGGTTGACAGTAGGTCGACCTAGCTGCTGCTATTCTGCATTTTTCTTGTTTTGCTTGTGTTGGGTCGACCTATATGCATAGTAGGTCGACCTGCTCTGTCACAAATGACCAATGCTTGCTTTTCCTTGAGTTCTTCTGCTTGTCCCTTGTTGCTTGTATGCTTATTGAGTTTGCCATGAATCAAAAACATCTTTGTGATTGTGATCTTGTATTCACATACTTTTCCTCAGCTTCATCCTCGTCTTGAGGATCCTCTTCTTCTTCCTCACCTTGACCATCAAAGCCCACATTACTTTCAGCGTCGCCATCATGCTCTTCTTCTTCCTCATCCTTAGGAATTTCAGCTTCTTCGACCTTCTTAGGACGACCTTTGAACCTTCTTCCCATGTTGATGACTCCTTTGGGTTTCTTAGCCTTAGTCTTCTTAGTCAGGAGAGCTTTCAGTTCATCTTGCCCCTTGGACAAGTTCAGGATCAAGGCTTGAAATTCAGCGTTCTGAGCTTGGAGATTCTTGACAGATTGTTCGAGATCCATCTTTCTTACTGAAATAAACAGCGGAAAGATGAGGCATTTGTTTTTGTAAAACCTGTGATGCGATGTTTATGAATGATATGTTTATGCGTATGCAATGTTTTCAAGGAATTGGGAGGATTTCAACACATATTAAAAAACAGAAAAAGAAAAACATTATTATTAAATAAATTATGAACTTAGAGATATAATCTTTTGGTTACATTAAAACGAAAAGAAATAAATAATAATAAATAAAAAAATAATTAAAGTCTAAACTCCGGTAGTCTTGTCTTCTTGACGACGCCTCCTTTTTAAAACTCTAACTTCTTCTTTGTGCGCCTTGATCATTTCTTCCCTTTCTTGAACAAGCCTTGAAATTTCATTTTCCCATGAATTAATCTGATCAGGGGAAACAAAATCTTCAATCTTCCATTTGTGAGAGAAATAGTCAAGTAAAGTTTCTCGGTCTTTAGCATCTTGTGTCAACACTTCTTTTTCAGCTTCAACCTTTCGTAAGCGTCTCTCAAAGTCATCCCTTTCCCTCTTCAGTTGATTAACACTTGCAACAAGATCTTCGTTTGGAGTAGGAACATATGGCTCAAATGCAACTGGGACAGCAGGAGGAGCTACCCTTGGTACTATGGGCGTATCAGAAGGGTAAGGCATCTCAAATTCCATAACTCGATCATAAACCCATTGGAAGTAAGGGTCCCATGGCATGTAATTTCTCCTTCCTATATCTTTTGCACCAACTTTCTTCACTTTCAACCAAGCTTTGATGAAGAGGTCTCTCTTCTTTTCTTTATCCGAATCATAGTTGAAATATTCTGCACTAAGATACAAAGAACGCGGTTTATCCTTCAAGGCAAAGCCAAACTGATGTCGAGCTAGAATGGGATTATAAGTTATTCCTCCACGAACACCAAGAAGAGGTATATTAGGGAATTCTCCACAAATATCAAATAACAAAGTTCCTTCAAATTTCTTTTGGTACCAAATAATGTCGTCGAAAGAAAGCTTCATAATTCTTTGAGCCCAAGTTAATCCTTCTTCATTCTTTCTTACGGAGAGAGGTAAGTGCGAAATAAACCACTTATGTAATAGAGGAGCACATCCTAAGACACAACCTTTCCTTTTTGATACTCGGAAATGAATAGAATGTAACAAGTCACCAAGTAGAGTAGGAACCGGATTCTTGCTAAGGAATATGTTGATAGCAGCCACATCAACAATTTTGTCATAATGGAAAAACAAGACTTGTCCATAAATTAAGAGAGACAACACAGCTTCCAAGGCATCCATACTTGAAGCTTTAGCAAAAATCTCCGCTTTTTCATAGAGGAAATCAAGGGGTAATCCAGAATACTCTTTCTTACTAATCCAAACCTTCTCAATTTCTGATCTTGGCAAGTGTAGGGCAGCAGCTATGACTTCCCACTTAGGCTCTTCTTCTTTACCAGTATAAGGGACTTTATTGAGCACAGGGAGTTCCAGCAAGTAGGAGAATTCTTCCAAGGATGGTACCAACTGAAAATCTCTATAAGTGAAGCAATGTAGTAACGGATCATAGAATTGAACCATGGTGTTGAGAAGAACTTCATCCACATTAGTTCGTACCAAGCTTATGAGAGTGTTGAGAGAATCACTGAATTTGAGAGAACCAGAGATGTTGTCACAGAAAACCTTCAATGGTGTTGGCACTTTCTTGAAATTGAGGAAGAACGGTTTACGGCCTTTTGTTTCCATATTCAAACAACCTACAAAACAATATACGGTTAAAAAACCTCCAATTCCTTGAAATGGGTTAGTCATGCCATGTATGAATGATGCATGTATGCATGATGCACATACACAAATAAGTCCACACAAATCACACAATTTTTGGCTTAAAGCTTGCATGGAGTTTGATCAAGTGTCCTTCCCAAGGGTATTTCTATGGATAAGGAAATTTCAGCAACGGGTTCTACCAAGTGACTCAGAATTGTCGACCCCCCTAAAGCACCCTCGAACATGATACATACATACCATGCAATGATACTTTGAGAAAGAGCCTATCTGAGCTGTAGTATCAGGTAGCGACTATGCTCTCAACATACATCAAGAGTAGTCCCCCCACTACGTTCCTAAAAGTCAGGATGGGTTAAGGGTAACTAAAGGTCCTTAAGCTCTGACTCACCCACATACATCGGCACGAACCTCCCTCATACAAGAGAAGCATGCAAACACCCATGAAGGCCTAACTTAAGCGTGAACTCTCATATTGACCAATCCTCCACATACATGAAGGAGGTCGCCATGACTATGTGTTATACCCCAAAATTTGCCCGCATCTTTTTTCAAGAAAACTCCAATCTGAAAATTAAGAGTCTCATATGATCATGGATTTTTATTTCAACAAATATCCTGACATATGAAATACTTAGTTTTTAGAATTTTTCTTATACAGTAATTTGGCTTGCAGTTGAATTTATTCTTACGCAAACGCCAAATACTGTTTATTACTTCACACATGCTATTTATTTATTTACAGATAAATAGTACTGACACAATTGGTACAGAGTTAAATCTTTTTGCAGGCGCAGAATCAGGAAACTCCGACTGTACTGGTAACAAGTAGATTATTATTATCTTTTGTTTCCCACTAATTTTGGTACTATATTCCATTATTTTCAAAAATCTTTTCAAATCTCTTTTTCAAAAATCAAATCCTAACTTTATTCTCTACATCTCTCTTTTTCCCAACACTATCATACACTTTCTTTCAAATCTTATTTCCACTCAAAATTTCCTTTTGTACGGAATCACATCATTCCCCAACGTCTCTATCCTTCTTTCCATTCTATAAATACCTCTCATTTTCTCATAAAAATCTCACATCAAATTCTAATTCATCTCTCAAATTTCCACCTCATAATCCATCCTTTCTTCTTCCCCGACAAAATGGCAAAGCGGTGGGAAACGTGTTTTCTTATGGTCATCACCATTGCTACGGTGATCATGTCTTTCTTCTGTCTACATAGCCCGGAACACTGTGGACCTGGGATGCTTATGCTCCCAATCATCTACATGTTACTATTTGTAGCATGGGTTATCAATCGTCATTTTTAAGATTTGCCGTATTTCTTAAATGTACCGTTTATTCGTCGTATTGTTCAATATAGTATGTAATATTTGTACTGTCAGTATTAAATGTTGTACTATTTGTCATAATATTGCTTAATTACTCAGATAATATTTTATGTGTTTTCTGCCAGTCAAATATTCATTTTTCTGTGCATTAAATGATTTTCACGGTTATTATCGGTAATTTTGCCCGCATACAGTAAATATTAGTTATTTATTATGTCTGTGTTTTTAACAAGTCATGTAAATAACTTTCATTTTTCACATAAAACAAAAACAACAAAAAAAGAAAATTAACTTGGACTGTTGATTTTTCACTCTAACTGCTACGTCAATACCTGAACAGTCAGTCGACAGCCAAACTGCTGGCAGTACAATTCTCAGTGTTTTGTACCATCAATCAAATAAATCTTTCACAATTCAAAATTCCAAGATTTTTGTTCTAGAAGTCTTCTGAATATCACGCGATTAGCAGAGACTCAACACTGCACAAAAATCAGGTACGCTTAACTGTCTCCTACATAAACAGTCCCTGACTAGGGTTTTCTTGTTTTTACAGGAGAAACAAGTTTTTGAGAGCTCAAATGGATTTCATACACATCCATATATCTCAAGGTACCATCATACAAATTTTCAAACTTCAATTCACTCAGACGCACCGTCAGCAGCTCAAACAGTCAACAGACGACCCGTTTGACCAAAAAAGTCAACAGACAGTCAAAAATGAATTTTTTTGTCAAAGTCCATATTTTGTCAAAGGATTCATCATTTGATCATTGGATGATCATAATTCATCAAGGAAAGATCAAAAATCAACAAAACCCTAAGATTCAAAATTAGGGTTTTTGCCTGAAAAGTCAACTCAACTTTGACTGATCATAACTCTCTCATCCTTCATCCAAAAAATTCAAACCAAAGCTCATTTTGAAGGAAATTCAATTATCTTTCAAATGCCATTGATCCCATGGTCATTGGATTCACCATTTGAAAAATATGATCAAAGACATTACAGGTCATTTTCAAAGTCAACAAAAAGACACTTTTTTCAAAAGGACACACAAAGAGCATCAAAAATCATTTTGACATGAGACCAAAGGCATTGGTTAGAGGACTCTTTGAGGTTTCCAAAAAGTGCAAGATCTCCTTCATATGACAAAAATTGAGGGATTTACACCTTGTTGAAGTTGGCTAAATTTTGGAAAATGCATAAAACCAACATTGCTCAAAAATGTATTTTTTCCAAATGGGGCCAAGTTTTCATGGTTCAAACATCATTTCCATGTTATTATGGGCCTCCCACGACCAAGACCAAGCCCATAACATTTTTCTCCATTTTTTGATTTAATTTTATCATTTAAGATTAAATTAAAAAGGAAAAAAAGGAAGGATAAAGCATAGCTTATTTTCTAAGCTAAAGTCTCCACATGGGACTTAATTATGCAGCAAGGAAGGTGCAAAGCAAGTCTATGGCAAGAGTTTGGAAAATTGAAGCAATGGTTGCTTGAATTTTAAGCTTGAAAAGTCAAGATTCCAACAAAGACAATCAAGGCTTATTAGCTTAGTTTCTAAGCACTTCAAGGCTTATAAATAGGCTAGAATATTTCAGCAACAAAAGGGGGCCAAACACACACGAAATTATAGCTCAAGCATAGCATAGAAACATCGTAATCCTCACAAAAATCTCTAAGCTATGTAATTTTCATTTTCATATTTCCAATCAATATCAATACAAACAAACACTTTCAATCATCTTTTGAGATCATATAGAGTAAGAATGAACCCTTAATATGGTCCCATGAGAGTCGTAGCACGTGCATAGTGTTCTTCATATTCATACATGATCAATTTTCGTTTTCCTATATTCAATCAGTCTCAATGTAATCTAATCATCCTAATGTGTTCATGAGGTCCTATTGGGAAGATCTGGGCTCTAACATGTTAGTTTCCACGTGAGGATAGCTCTATGCCATTAACAAGTGTTCATGCATGTTCCAACTTTGATCTCTTCGAATCCATAACTACAATACTCAAACAGCGAAACTAACGTCATATTTGGACTCAGAGCATCCTAATTAGGGGATCTGGGTCATTTATTTTTATTCCTAACACTTATTTTTGCAGGTTGATGAAGCTACCAAAAATGGCATTTTTACTGTACAAATAGAGGAGGTTTAAAACCCCCGCTATCTGTTTAAAAAATAAAGGAGATGGAGGTTGAAGACGACCACGCGTCCAAGCGTGGTTCGTCAGTCAAAATTGACCATTCTATCTGCACGCGTGGCACATCCCATGCTCCTCATTTGCTGGTCAACTAGAATGGGTCCCACGCTGGACTCTCAAACTCTGCATGATCACATGCTGTTTCCTTATCCATGCGCCTCATGTGACTTTAAATCTGAGCCACAAGATCTCCTCATAATTTAATCCAACGCACCAGACAAGTGATCCACACCATAGACCACACTTATCCACCACACCTGATCATGTATCCTTTTATTTTCTATTTTATTTTAATTTTCTTTGCAAAATTAATTAAAAATAGTTTTAAAAATCCAAAAAATACACAAAAAATATTTTTAGACTTCTAAAATAATATATTATTTTCTGAAATAAAAATATTTTATTTTTCTTCAAAATTTCAATATTTTGCATAATTAATTAGTATATATTTATATATTTGCTTTTTAATTATTCTAACCAATCAAAAAATCATAAAAAAAATTGTTCTTCATGTTAAATATTGTTTATATGTTATAAACTAATTTTCTACATATTTTGAATAATTTTATCTTTAAGTTTTAGTTATTTGTATAATTATTTGTATAATTATGTATTAATTAGCTTAATCAATTTTCAAATCAATTTCAAAAATTCCAAAAAAATTAGTTTTGTTTTAAAATTAATTGACAAATATTTTGTACATATTTTAAACTTAATTTCTAGGTTTAAATCTATTTTCATCTTTTTTCTTCATTTTAATTTAATTAATCATGCATTAATTATAATTAAAATCAATCATAAAAAATCCAAAAACATGCCTTTTATTTTTCTTGCAATTTAAATTCCTAGATAAATGTATAGGATGTCAAATTCATGTAAATAGGCTAGTTTACATTTCCTGCACAATCGATGTAATAGCGTAGATTTACTTTCCGCACTTTACATTTCCGCATTTTAATTTCCAGCAAATATAAACTGCGTGTATGTCAAAGATAAAATTGAACCGTTAGATCACTAACTTCAAAGATAAAATATCTGAATACAATCACAATCACACTTGCACCTCTTAAGGTAATCCCTTCTCATTCTTTTCAAAATCAAAGTCAAAATTCTACTATTTTGAGTACAAAATCGAACCTTTTGTTTATATCCGGTGAAAGGATAGATTTTTAAAGGAAATAGGATAAAGACCTTATAACTCAGGGTAGACCTCCTAGTTTGCTTGCTCAAATCAAAACAAACAAAATTCTCATACACTGCTGTTTTTCAAAACAAAACTTTCCAAAAAGACAATATTTTGTATACATCCAAACACGGATCATTACAAAGTTAACGTTCTTTTCAAAACATCTTTCGAAAGATAAACAAGCATTTTGTATACATCCACACACGGATCATTACAAAATTCAATTTACAAAAGTATTTGAAACCACATATGAGCATTCTAAAGCAATTGAAAAGTGATCGAAAAACAAGTGAGCTAAGCAAACTTAAGAGCCCATGGATAACCATGGATACAAAGGGTGCTAACACCTTCCCTTTGTATAACCTACCCCCTTACCCAGAATTTCTTAAAGGTCTTTTTTCTGTTTCTTTTATAAACCTTTCCTTAATTGGATAAAATAAAAGGTCGGTGGCGACTCTGTGAATTTTCAAAAAATGCGAAAGCATAAGCGATAAAAAAGAGTCAGTTCACGTATCTCTCCAGAACAGAGGTATGTGTAGCATCCTGCCCTAAAAATTAAGATTCTAGAGTCGCCACCTATTCTGAAGGGCGAATAGGAAACCCTACGCAGTATAGAGATCGGGGTAAGATACTATATTCAGGTCGAGGGAAGGTGTTAGGCACCCTCAACCCTTTCCTAAAGGCTAACATTTCAAAGATAAAGGTTTATGGCAAGGTTTATAGCTAAGGAATTGAATAGGGGAAAAATTGAGATTTTAGGGAGGGGGACTCGCCTTGTTGCCAAGTGCCTACGTATCTCCTTAGGGAGAATCAGAGTCAACGTAGTTCGGGCACAGGATTGTACGCCTTAGAATTGAATATAGAGATTGTGTGAAGTTGTTTTGAAATTGTCTTGAGGCTCTTCGAATTGCCTATCGCAGTTTGAATTTGATTTGAAAGGGGATTTTGAGTTGCCCAGGATAAAAATCCTGTAGTATCGTGGTTTAGTGTATTTTAGATGTTTCGGGCGTACAATCCTGATTTGGCACAATTAACCGCAATGATCAATAGGTTTGATCACCATAGTTAAAAGATTGGGGTTTTGCATCATTACCAATTCAAATCGATTGATTCGACTATCACTAATAATGAATTAATGTATTTTATTATTTTTTATAAATTTTATTTTGTATTGTTACCCCTCATAATCGATTAACACGATTACAAATAATAACAAATTAAATTTAGAACAAAGCAAGATTAATCATCACAATCAATAAGATAATTGCAACCATTTAACCGAATATAATTTGATTTTTATTATTAACATGATTTAATTAAATAAATTAAATCGATATAAATCGAAATAATCGGGAAAAGTCCTAATACTTAATCATATTCATAATCCTAATTTTAATTATATTATTAATTCAATTAAATTAAATATAATTAATTAATTTCTAACCTAAACAATTAAATAAACAAAAAAGAAAAATAAATAAAAATATATAATAACACCTGGGCAGTAGTATCTCCTGGAGGCGCGCGCATGGAATCAAGAAGCTTGTTAATTCAACAAATTAAACGCTGGAGCTGGGATTCGAACCAGCGTGTCTTTGGTCACCAGCCACTTGCCTTTGCCAACGAGCCAAGATTCACTTGTTGATATTGAATTGAATCATACGCTACATAACATTCCAAAATCGTGTAACAGAATTTAAACAAAACAAACAGCGCCTTGTTGCTGTTCTTCTTCTTCGTGAGTTTTTTAGAAAAAAAACACAGACTTGTACCTACAGTTTTGAAGCATAGCCATAGCCCTGCAATTGCCAAACTCACAATAAACATTAAATAAATCGCAAACGAAATCACGTTTAAATCATAAATCAATTTCTAAACGTGGTAGAGCCCTTGATTTGAGCTAATTTAGTCTCTAATTATGCAGCCCCAATTTGAAAACTTAGAACCCTAGTAATGGTGATTCTTGAAACCTGCATCTAAAACACAATTAAATTATCCAGATCGAATCACACCATCAATACAAACACAAATATATAATTAATTCATATGCAGAAGGCATGTAAGCATGGAATCAGGTTCAAGCAATTTTTGCTCTTTGCTTTAGCTTCTCCCTTTTTTTACGGTCTCTTTTTTCAGGATTGTTCTTGTTCTTCCAATAAGGTTTTTCGGCAAAAATCCCCCCCTTCTATCCGTGAGATCTGTCCTTTTTATGTTGGTTAAATTAGGTTATTTCTATACCTAATGGACCTATTGCCCAACTCACTCAATAGCTAAAAATAACCCAAATAATAATAATAATATTACAAATAAATCTTAATAATAATATCACCTATTATTAATATTAATATTAATAATAAAAATTAATAACATTAAATACTAATAGCTAGTAATAATAATGAAAAAATATTAGTAATAATACTTCAATAAAAATAAATGTTAGAACCCAGTAGTAAAAACTAAAAATCAATACCTCAAAAATGATTGGACTCTTATAATACAATAATTGGGCCAAATGATTGAGCCCAAATTCCTGTCAATCTTAACTCCGTTCTATCTCAGGACACTTTATAAGAGAGCGGGTTTAACAATAGAAATGTCAAACCCCATGACTCTTAATTTTGACCCCTTAATGAGTTAACAGCCGTAGATTTGATCAGGCAAATTTTGGGGTATGACAGTATGGCCCGGATTAAAAAAACGGAGGTCCACAGAACTGGCGACTCTGCTGGGGATATACTTTCAAAAACAAAATGTTTTCAAAAAGGGGTTACCTTAAGAGAATAGATCACTTCGATGTTTTCAATTGATTGACTTGATTGCTCTATTTTTCAAAGGTTTGTTTGGGTATTTTGCTTGTGTGAAAGATTCTAACCCGAATCTCGAGATACCTTAAGTATATGACAATAGACCAAGGAAACTGTACGGCATGTACCGATACGGTTGATCTGGTAGTCATCATTAGTGCGATACTTTGGTTTATACTGATGTCCCTTGAAAACGATCAAGGAGTATATTAGGCTTCTGAAATGTCATTAAACACTAATTTGTCTTAGAACCTTTTTAGTTGAACTTGACTTGTGGCCTATTAAGTGGCTAGCTTTGAAATTGATCGAAGTTAGTTATCCTCGAGGAATATTTTGATCGACCGCTCGAGCGCCGTATTGAGATGTTACTTCCAAGGATCATAGAACCCGAATACTATTCTAGGACAGGTTTTAACCAACTCAACTTCAGTGGGGAGGGTATCACCTATCAGCTCCATGCAAGCCTTTAAACCTAAGGCTATTGTTTGATTTGTTTTTGTGTGCCACATGTTTGCATCATAAGCATATCATTTTTGCACCAAACACTTCAAGGATCAAAGAGTTTACCTTTGTTTTTGCAGGTAATGGCTCCCGCCACCAAAGATTACATCCGAATCAACATCTCAACGGTACCATCTGAACTAAAAGACTTAGTGTCAGAATTCCCCAGGAATGTTCAATTCACTGAAAGGCATGGTCACCTACTCCATTTGGTTACCTCAAAATTTGAAGAAGACATGATACGGGTCCTGTTCCAGTTCTTTGACCCTGAACATCATTGCTTTACCTTTCCTGATTACCAGTTGGTACCCACTTTGGAAGAATTCTCTGAACTAATTGGATTGCCTGTTCGAAATCAATTACCTTTCACTGGTTTAGAAAGGATTCCAAAACCTGAAGTCATTGCTGCTGCTTTACATCTGCGAAAATCAGAGATCGAGTCCAATTGGGAAACAAAGAGTGGAGTTAAGGGTTTGCTTGCCAAGTTCTTGTTGGAAAAGGCTCGACTACTGCTAGAAAACAAAAGTTATCCAGCTTTTGAGGAAGTTATGGCACTTTTGATCTATGGGTTGGTTTTATTCCCAAATCCCGACCAGTTCATAAGTGTACACATCATCAACCTTTTCCTAATCCGTAACCCGGTACCAACATTGATGGGAGACATTCTACATTCTCTACACACTCGTACCATGAAGAAACGAGGAACTCTCATGTGCTGTATACCACTACTGGCTAGGTGGTTTACATTTCATCTTCCCCGATCAGTGTTGAGAAATGAACAAAGAATGCAATGGTCTCGCAGGATTATGTCTTTGTCTCATTCAGACATCCGGTGGAACAACTTCTTTCAAAAAGACATTACTATCATTGATCATTGTGGAGAATACCCTAATGTGCCACTCCTTGGCATCAAAGGAGGCATCACTTACAATCCCTCTTTAGCTCTACGCCAATTCGGATATGCAAGGAGCAACGGTCCCCATGACATGATTATCCGTGGCATTGTGTTTGATTACGAGAATGATTCTCATAGACACCGACGAAGGTTCATACATGCATGGGGCAGTGTCTATAGAATAGAAAGCAAAACTCTGGGGCAATGGAATTCTATTCCTATGGAACCCTACCTCAGATGGGTCCGCACTCATGCTCAGAAACTCCTTATGCCATATCCTGCTGTTCTACCTGTGACTATTGAACCAGAGGTCGAAGGATATGAACCTCAAGTTATTCTACACCCGGACATGCCAACTGACTTAGAAGAGTTGCAAAAATCTTGGGTTCAACTCAAAGAGGAAAGAGACACCTTCAAATCATACTGTCAAGACTATGAGAGAAGGATATTGGAGCTCACCGGACAGCTTCAAGAAGAACAGCAGATCAACACATTCCTGGGGGCAAAGAGAAAGCGTCCAAGGGAGACCTGAAGGATCATTTATTTTATTTCTGTCTTGTAAGCCCAAATGAGGCAAAGAAAAAAGAATAAATTGATTAACTAACGTTTGTTTCTTCTTTAACAAATCTAAACTCTAAGATCCTTGAAACATTGCACACACATTTCACTTCATGCATTGCATATACATTTCATACATTGCATTCATATACATTGCACATACATTTCATACATTGCATACACATGGCATCCAGTCATACACATTGCATAACAGGTTCACATGACGGATTTCTCATCTTCTCGCTGTTTATTTCAGTCAGAAGAGATGGAATCTGAAATGAGCATCAAGAATCTCGAAGCACAGAATGCCCAAGTTCAAGTGGCAATTCTGGAACTGGCAAAGGGGCAACAAGAACTGAAAGCCCTGATAATCAAGAAGAAAAAGAAGCCCAAAGGATCTGTAGGCTTGAGTCACCTGAAAAGGAAAATCAAAATCCCAGTCAAAAAGTTCAAAAAGCCACCGATCCCTGAAACAGTCGGTGATGATGAACAAGAAGACAATCAAAGCAACCAGGGTTCTGCTAAACCCTCTCTCTCTCTTCAAATGAAGAAGATGATCATTCTGGGGACGAACCGGATGATGACAAATACCAACAGCTGGAAGACCGTATGAAAGCTATGGAGATACAAAAAGTACCTGGCTTAGATTTCAATGATCTAGGGCTCATCTCGGATGTTGTTATCCCTCCAAAATTCAAAGTTCCTGTCTTTGCAAAATATGATGGAGTTTCTTGCCCGAAACTACATCTGAGATCCTATGTGAGGAAGATACAACCTCATACAACAGATAACAAATTGTGGATTCACTTCTTCCAAGAAAGTTTGTCGGGTACACAACTCGAATGGTACTACCAGCTGGAAAATACCAAGGTTCATACTTGGGAAGAATTAGCTGCTGCTTTTTGCAAACAGTACCAATACAATGCTGATCTTGCGCCAACCCGTACTCAACTAAGGGGCATGTCTATGGGACCAAAAGAAAGTTTCAAAGGATATGCACAAAAGTGGAGAGATATGGCTGGAAGGGTTCAACCACCCTTATCTGATCGCGAACTAGTCGACATGTTCATGGGCACTTTAACTGGCCCTTTCTATAGCCATTTGCTGGGAAGCTCATCATCAGGTTTCACTGACATGATACTGACCGGAGAACGTGTCGAAAGTGGCATTCAAAATGGAAAAATTCAAATAGGTTCCTCCTCTAGTACTAAAAAAAGGCCCATCAGCGGGAGAAATGAGGTCAATGCAACACAAATTCAGAAAAGTCGCAAAAGTGAGCAGCATCAATCTGTAGGGGCAGTTCTGATCTCCACATCTGCACCTCAAAAAGATCAACAGCTAAAATATATGCATCGATCAGATGCACCAAGAAGAAATTTCACCAGAATCAACATGCCAATCTCTCAGGCATTGCAGCACTTGCTAAAAGCAGATCTGATCACATTAAAAGGTCCTCCAAAGAATGTCAACACTTCCTCTCCGAATTATCGCCCTGATGCGACATGTGCCTATCACTCAAACTGTCCAGGACATGACGCAGATCACTGCTGGGCCTTGAAAAATAAAATACAAGATATGATAGATGCTGGGGAAATTGAGTTCGATCCTCCAGAAACTCCAAATGTCATCACTGCACCTATGCCAAAGCATGACAAAACTGTTAACGCTATCCTGGACACTGTTTACATCTATGATGTGAATGAATTATCAACTCCACTCTGCGAAGTCAAAGGAAAGCTAATCCGAGCTGGTTACTTTCCAGGGTGTGACCCCGACTGCTTTTACTGCTCCTGCCTGCCCAATGGTTGTGAAAATCTGAGGATGGGAATTCAAAAATGGATGGATCGCCGTATCATTATGTTTGAGAGGCTCCCTTCTATGGACGTGCTGTGCGAAGTCTTTGCAAACAGGATGAGAATAGAAGATGCCTCAGTGATCTCCAGCTTACCATTCAAAATCTCTGCCAAGGCTCCATTCAAAATTTCTGCTACACTCAAAGTGGCATCAGTAGTCATTGCTAGTCCAACTCCATTTCCATACTCCTCAGACAAAGCTGTCCCATGGGGATATGACACTAATGTTTATGTTCATGGAATTAAGCAGGGTACCTCGACTGAAGAGGCCGCAAAGTTAACTACTCCAACTGTGGGTAATATTGTGGGTACCAGCAAGATCACGAGAAGTGGAAGAATCTTTTCACCAGAAATTTCTCCAAATGTTGCTGCTGGTCCAGTCCGAGTCCCAGTTCCTAATCAAGATAACAACGCTCGAGGCAAAGAGCCACAAGTTGAACAAGTTCAAACCCCGATGGAGATCACTGCTGAGGATCCATCAAAGCAAGAAATGGAGGAAATATTGAAAATCATCTGCAAGAGTGATTACAATATTGTTGAGCAACTGGGGCACACTGCTTCAAAAATCTCAATGCTATCTCTGCTAAAATATTCAGAAGCTCATGCCAAAACTCTGATGAAGTTCCTTAAAGCTGCGCATGTGCCTCAAGAGATCTCAGTCGACCAATTTGAGAATTGTGTTGCCAATCTAACCGTGAGCAATGGTCTCGGTTTCTCTGATGTGGATCTAACCCCTGCTGGGAAAAATCACAACAAAGCCCTACATATCTCCATTGAATGTAATGGCACCACTCTATCTCATGTGCTAGTAGATAACGGTTCTTCTTTGAACGTGTTACCGAAAACAGTACTAGAAAAGCTTGACTTCGAAGGAATTGTGTTACAACCAAGTGATGTCGTGGTAAGAGCCTTTGACGGATCAACCAGAACGGTATACGGAAAAGTGAATCTCCCAATCAGAGTGGGTTCTCAAATCTTTGAGTCTATCTTTTACGTAATGGAAATTCACCCAGCCTACTCCTGTTTACTTGGACGTCCTTGGATACATGGGGCAAACGCTGTAACTTCTACCCTGCATCAGAAGTTAAAATATCCAGTAAAAGGAAAGATTGTCACAGTCTATGGCGAAGAGGAATATGTGGTTAGTCACCTAAGCAATTCCAAATATGTTGAGTTGGAGGACGAATTCATCGAAACTCCATGCCAATCATTTGAGGTGGTCTCTCCAGATGTCTCTACCACCAAGCAAATTCCTGCTACTCCAACTACAACTATGGCTTCTCTCAAAGATGCCAAAGCCATGATTGAACAGGGTGATTGCACAGTATGGGGACAACTTCCCGATATACCCTACAAGTCTGACAAACTAGGTCTGGGCTATGATAGTGAAAATCAAAAGAATGATCAAAGTCCTCGTTCTGGAGGATTAATGTCACACTTCGTCAGCCAAGAAGTAAACGCTATTGAAGATGAAGGAGCGTTCCTGAACCATATCATTCAGCCATATCCAGATGAGATTCCACCCATTTCCATGGGAATGTGGGATGCTGTGGGAGAACCAAACGGCGGGTATAATTATCAGTATGCCGCACCTCAGAATTCTTATATTGCTATGGAGGACCTTACCCCGACTGGATGGGGTGATCAAATTGAAAATGACGAAAGTTTCACAACTCCTGTCACTGAGCAATATCAAAATCCACCCAAAGAAGTATGGGACACGCTAGGAGAACCCAGCGGCAAATATGACTATGTGGTGAAATATTCCGCTCCTCCAAGCTCACAAATTGCTATGAAGGACATTGTCCCAACTGGATGGGATGAACATTACGATGACAATTTCGCTTTCGAAGAAGCCAGGGAAATACCAAATAACGAGGGTTGCTTTCTGTCAGAATACACTCCTCATCAGGATGCACAAGTCTCTATTCAAAACATCATCCCGACTGCATGGGACGGCCTTATCGAGCATCTCGCTCAGCCAACAGAGATATCTCAGCCTGGGCTCTCGTATCCAGCAGAGTATATCCCTTATCCCGAAGGATCACCGGCTCATTTTCCCACTAATGAAATCAATGTTGTGGAAGATGAAGAAGACAACTGCAACTGGAACAGCTGGATACTCCCTGCTCACAACAGTGGATTGAACAATTGGAAAGCTGAGGATGTGATCTCCTTTGACCAGGAGTAAATGCCATTTCCTGTTTTCTTTGTGTATATTATGCAAAGATAAGAATTGTTCCTGAACAATCGAACCATGAGCTTGAAAAGCCGTGTGCCTTAGCACACTGGTCCTTCTATAAGGGCTTATCATATCATGATCATGTGCATTCAATAAAATCATGGGACGCTTGCATATTTAAATTTTGTGATCCTTTTTCCTTCTTTCTTCGCTTTCAAATAAGCTATGTTTTTTTCTTCACACACACTCACATAACTAACATGCAGATTCACATACACTCTGGATCCAGTCAACAACGATTCTGCTATTGCCCGTCATGACTTTGAAAGTCCGATCTACCAAACTGAGGACGAAAGTGAGGAAGATTGTGAAGTGCCAGGAGAACTTGCAAGGCTGCTAGAACAAGAAGACAAGGCCATACAGCCTCACGAGGAGCCAATTGAGGTCATCAACTTGGGCAGCAACGAAGAAAAGAAAGAAGTCAAAATAGGGGCTGATTTAGAACACAGCATCAAGCAAAGACTGATTCAAATGCTGCGAGACTACGTCGAGATATTCGCTTGGTCCTATGAGGATATGCCAGGCCTTGACACAGACATTGTAGTTCATCGCCTGCCAATCAAAGAAGGTAGCATTCCAGTCAAACAGAAACTACGAAGGAGTAGGCCTGATATGTCAAAAAAGATCAAAGACGAGGTTGAAAAACAATTCAATGCCGGATTCCTAAAAGTTGTAAGTTATCCTCCTTGGATAGCTAACATCGTCCCTGTACCTAAAAAAGACGGGAAAGTCAGAATGTGCGTGGACTACAGAGATATGAACCGGGAAAGCCCCAAAGATGATTTCCCTCTACCACACATCGATGTACTGGTTGACAATACCGCACAATGCAAGGTATTCTCCTTTATGGACGGATTCTCAGGGTACAATCAAATCAAGATGGCACCCGAAGACATGGAAAAAACAACCTTCACAACACCCTGGGGAACCTTTTGTTACAAAGTAATACCCTTTGGTCTGAAAAACGCAGGAGCAACCTATCAACGTGCAATGGTAGCGCTATTTCATGATATGATTCATCAAGAAATAGAGGTGTATGTCGATGACATGATTGCAAAATCCAACACCGAGGAAGAACATTTGGGTCATTTACACAAGTTGTTTGACAGACTCAAGAAATACAAGTTGCGACTGAACCCAAATAAGTGTACCTTTGGAGTAAGATCCGGCAAACTCTTAGGTTTCATCGTCAGCAGCAAAGGTATTGAGGTTGATCCCGCCAAGGTTAAAGCCATTCAAGAAATGCCTATACCTCGTACCGAGAAATAAGTCAGAGGATTCTTGGGACGTCTAAATTACATCGCCCGATTTATTGCCCACATGACTACTACTTGTGTGCCGATCTTCAAACTGTTGAAGAAAGATCAAGTGGAAAGGTGGAATGACAAATGCCAGTTAGCCTTTGACAAAATCAAAGAATATCTCCAAAAACCTCCAATCTTGTTGCCACCTGTGGAAGGCAGACCTCTGATAATGTACCTAACTGTGTTAGAAGACTCAATGGGGTGTGTACTAGGACAACATGACGAATCCGGCCGAAAGGAGCACGCAATCTACTATCTTAGCAAAAAGTTTACCGATTGTGAAACAAGATACTCACTACTCGAAAAAACTTGTTGTGCCTTAGCTTGGGCGGCTCGCCGACTAAGACAGTACATGCTAAATCACACCACTTTCCTAATCTCCAAGATGGATCCCATCAAATACGTGTTCGAAAAACCTGCTCTCTCCGGAAGAATAGCGAGATGGCAAATGATCTTAACAGAATATGACATTCAATACACTTCACAAAAAGCAATCAAAGGAAGTGTGGTAGCTGATCATCTGGCTCATCAAGCAGTGGATGATTATCAAGCATTGAATTTTGACTTCCCAGACGAAGACATTATGCTAGTCAATGACTACAAACAACCAGGACCAGAAGAAGGACCCGAGCCAGGATTCCGGTGGACTATGGTTTTTGACGGAGCTTCTAATGCACTTGGCAATGGCATCGGAGCTGTGATCATTTCCCCCGCAGGAGGTCATACACCATTCACTGCCAGGTTATGCTTCAATTGCACTAACAATATAGCCGAATACGAAGCATGTATTCTGGGTCTTAAAGCTGCAATCGATCTAAGAATCAAATTCCTGGAAGTCTACGGAGACTCGGCCTTGGTAATCTACCAAGTCAAAGGGGAATGGGACACGAAGCACCCGAATCTAATTCCTTACAAAGAATATGTGCTGAGTTTGATTCTTTACTTCGAAGAAATCACTTTCGAACACATCCCACGCGAGGAAAATCAACTAGCTGATGCTTTAGCTACCATGTCATCCATGTTCAAAGTCAGGTGGGACAACTAGGCGCCTATGATCACCATTTACAGGCAAGATGAACCATCCTATTGCAATGAGATCAATACCGAAGGAACCGAGGAAAAACCATGGTTCCATGAAGTAAAAAGATATCTCGAAGCTCAGGAGTACCCTGAAGGGGCATCCATTAACGACAGAAAGTTTCTAAGGAGATTTGCTACCAAATTCTTTCTAAGCAATGGAACCCTATACAAGCGCAACCATGACTCGACTTTACTTCGCTGTGTAAACAAGAAGGAAGCGGAACAGATAATGGAAGAAATACACAATGGTACCTTCGGTACTCATTCCAGTGGACATACAATGGCTAAAAAGATCCTGAGAGCAGGTTATTACTGGTCTACCATGGAAACAGACTGCCATCATCACTCCCGAACATGTCACAAATGCCAGATATACGCTGACAAAGTACATGTACCTCCAGTTCCATTAAGCGTCCTGACGGCTCCTTGGCCTTTTGCAATGTGGGGTATTGATATGATTGGAGAAATCAAACCTACTGCCTCCAACGGACATCGCTTTATCCTGGTCGCTATTGACTACTTCACAAAGTGGGTAGAAGCAGCTTCATTTGCTTCTGTTACCAAGAATGTGGTGGCCCGATTCATCAAATACAATCTCATTTGTCGGTACGGCGTCCCTGAACGGATTATCACGGACAATGGCACAAATCTAAACAACAGAATGATTACTGAACTTTGCACACAGTTCAAGATCAAGCATCATAATTCCTCTCCATATCGACCAAAGATGAACGGTGCGGTGGAAGCTGCCAACAAGAACATCAAGAAAATCATACAAAAAATGACAATAACCTACAAAGACTGGCATGAGATGTTGCCTTTTGCTCTTCATGGTTATCGCACATCTGCGCGTACTTCAACAGGGGCAACTCCATTCTCCTTAGTCTATGGTATGGAGGCAGTTCTTCCAATTGAAATTCAGATTCCTTCCCTAAGGATTATGAAAGAAGCCAATCTAGACGAAGACGATTGGATTCAAACACGGTTGGACCAGATAAACTTGATTGATGAGAAAAGGCTCGCAGCTATTTGTCATGGTCAGCTATACCAAAAGCGTATGATCAAAGCCTTCAACAAAAAAGTCAAAAGTCAAGCATACCAAACTGGTGGCTTGGTTGTCAAACGCATCATCTTACCACAGGGTGATCCCAGAGGCAAATGGACTCCCACCTACGAGGGACCATTCATAGTCAAGAAAATATTCTCCGGCGGCGCCATGTTGCTTACCACCATGGATGGCGAGGATTTCCCACACCCTGTGAATGCGGACATAGTCAAAAAATACTTCTCTTAAAAAGAAAAAAACAGCTCGCTAAGTTGAAAACCTGAAAGGGCAACTTAGGCAAAAAAATGAGCGTCTCGGTGGATTGAAAACCCGAAAGGGCGGTCCAGGCAAAAGTTAGAGACTAAACAAATACTATCCCGGTAGGCTGAAAACCTGAAAGGGCGGCCTAGGCAAAAGTTAGGGAATGAAGCATACAACTGTGTTCCGTTCAGCTGCCTACTCACCATCAAGAATCAACACCTCAAAGACACCGATCAGTCCAATCACTTTCTTCCAACAAGTGAGGGATGAGATGCTCGAGGACAGATTGGCAATAGCAGAGTTGAAACTTGACTGGATCGTTTTCACATAGCTATTTATCTTTATAAATATTTTCCAAAACTTTCTGACAATTTCCTACTTCTAGGATTGTTGTCTCCCTGTGCTAACCAGCCTATCATGGCTCTTTTTCAAAAATCAATGCAGCTTAGGCTCAAAAATCACTATTTTCACTTTTTCTGTTTTAAATACGTAAACGTCCCAATGATAATTTTGAATGAACATGTGCATTTGAATATGATTGATGTTTACCAGGAAAAACAGGAATAGCATTCAGGAAATGTCCCAATTATCTGGACATCATCCCATCAGAAGAAAATCTCCAAGAGAAACGCATTTCTCAGCAAATTCCTCAAAAAGATTTTCTCTTCAAAAGAAGTCTTATCCCCCAGCAGGGTTATTCCAGATTACTATCTTCAGAAGGTGTGATCCCCGCACCCGGACTTGGTCAGATAGTGCATCGGAGGATTATGCATCTTCCTTATTCCCATTTGAAAGGGCATCAGCACTTCCAGCTACCTTTCATTCCCAAGTGATAGTCAAAGATCCTTCAACAGAGTACCATGGTTCTCAAAGAATTTCCCCAGCCGAGGGTACTCAAACAAGACAAAAGATCATCAACAATCACAATATAGTCATATTCAGATGACTGACGGAAATTTATTTTCCCAAATAGAAGCTTGACATCACATTCATACATCATACGTCCTACATCATACATCATACATCATACATCATACATCATACATCATACATCATACATCATACATCATACATCATGCATTATGCGCATATTCATACGCATATTCATACACAACATAACATGCATATTTCTCCGGGAATATCTCACATTTACATGCATCATAAACATTGCATATCACTAACTTGATTTTTCAGGTAGACGGATATCTTCAACAAAGATGTTCTCAATCACATGCAGTGTTCACCTGAATTCCATGAACGGTTCTCTCAGATATAATCAAGCCGAAGATTCATTCTGATCACTTACCAACTCAAAAACAAACATCAAAGATCTAAAGTTGATACCTCAGACGGTTCCAGAACGATCTAACATTGCAGATCTAAAGTTGATACCTCAGACGGTTCCAGAACGATCTAACATTGCAGATCTAAAGTTGATACCTCAGACGGTTCCAGAACGATCTAGCATCACAGATCTAAAGTTGATACCTCAGATGGTTCCACAACGATCTAATATTGCAGATCTAAAGCGATACCTCAGACGGTTCCAGAACGATCTAACGTTGCAGATCAAAGCAATACCTCAGACGGTTCCAGAACGATCTAGCATCACAGATCTAAAGTTGATACCTCAGACGGTTCCAGAACGATCTAGCATCACAGATCTAAAGTTGATACCTCAGACGGTTCCAAAACGATCTAACATTGCAGATCTAAAGTTGATACCTCAGACGGTTCCAGAACGATCTAACATTGCAGATCAAAGCGATACCTCAGACGGTTCCAGAACGATCTAACATTGCAGATCTAAAGCGATACCGCAGACGGTTCCAGGACGATCTAACATTGCAGATCTAAAGCGATACCTCAGACGGTTCCACAATGATCAACTTTCAAAATCTAAACCGGAAAAACTTTGGACAAGTTCTGTAGCAATCATCCTCCAAGACTTAAAGCGGTAACCTTGGACGGTTCCGAAACAGTCAACACAAAGACTTTCAAATCCTTCATCAAGATATAATCAATGGATTCATTCTGATGAACAAACCATCAACACATTTACCAGGTGGCATCTGAAAGCCCATCTCAGGTAATGTTCCAATCTGCCAACAACATTTCGCAGACGACATTCAAATGCAACTTCCAACATCTCTTCTGATCAAGGTAAGTGCAAATTTTCAGGGCATCTAAATATTCAATCATCTTCTACCTTCAGATTTCAGACAATCTCTTCAGGTTTAAGAAGATTGAATAGGGGCAACTGTTATACCCCAAAATTTGCCCGCATCTTTTTTCAAGAAAACTCCAATCTGAAAATTAAGAGTCTCATATGATCATGGATTTTTATTTCAATAAATATACTGACATATGAAATACTTAGTTTTTAGAATTTTTCTTATACAGTAATTTGGCTTGCAGTTGAATTTATTCTTACGCAAACGCCAAATACTGTTTATTACTTCACACATGCTATTTATTTATTTACAGATAAATAGTACTGACACAATTGGTACAGAGTTAAATCTTTTTGCAGGCGCAGAATCAGGAAACTCAGACTGTACTGGTAACAAGTAGATTATTATTATCTTTTGTTTCCCACTAATTTTGGTACTATATTCCATTATTTTCAAAAATCTTTTCAAATCTCTTTTTCAAAAATCAAATCCTAACTTTATTCTCTACATCTCTCTTTTTCCCGACACTATCATACACTTTCTTTCAAATCTTATTTCCACTCAAAATTTCCTTTTGTACGGAATCACATCATTCCCCAACGTCTCTATCCTTATTTCCATTCTATAAATACCTCTCATTTTCTCATAAAAATCTCACATCAAATTCTAATTCATCTCTCAAATTTCCACCTCATAATCCATCCTTTCTTCTTCCCCGACAAAATGGCAAAGCGGTGGGAAACGTGTTTTCTTATGGTCATCACCATTGCTACGGTGATCATGTCTTTCTTCTGTCTACATAGCCCGGAACACTGTGGACCTGGGATGCTTATGCTCCCAATCATCTACATGTTACTATTTGTAGCATGGGTTATCAATCGTCATTTTTAAGATTTGCCGTATTTCTTAAATGTACCGTTTATTCGTCGTATTGTTCAATATAGTATGTAATATTTGTACTGTCAGTATTAAATGTTGTACTATTTGTCATAATATTGCTTAATTACTCAGATAATATTTTATGTGTTTTCTGCCAGTCAAATATTCATTTTTCTGTGCATTAAATGATTTTCAGGGTTATTATCGATAATTTTGCCCGCATACAGTAAATATTAGTTATTTATTATGTCTGTGTTTTTAACAAGTCATGTAAATAACTTTCATTTTTCACATAAAACAAAAACAACAAAAAAGAAAATTAACTTGGACTGTTGATTTTTCACTCTAACTGCTACGTCAATACCTGAACAGTCAGTCGACAGCCAAACTGCTGGCAGTACAATTCTCAGTGTTTTGTACCATCAATCAAATAAATCTTTCACAATTCAAAATTCCAAGATTTTTGTTCTAGAAGTGTTCTGAATATCACGCGATTAGCAGAGACTCAACACTGCACAAAAATCAGGTACGCTTAACTGTCTCCTACATAAACAGTCCCTGACTAGGGTTTTCTTGTTTTTACAGGAGAAACAAGTTTTTGAGAGCTCAAATGGATTTCATACACATCCATATATCTCAAGGTACCATCATACAAATTTTCAAACTTCAATTCACTCAGACGCACCGTCAGCAGCTCAAACAGTCAACAGACGACCCGTTTGACCAAAAAAGTCAACAGACAGTCAAAAATGAATTTTTTTGTCAAAGTCCATATTTTGTCAAAGGATTCATCATTTGATCATTGGATGATCATAATTCATCAAGGAAAGATCAAAAATCAACAAAACCCTAAGATTCAAAATTAGGGTTTTTGCCTGAAAAGTCAACTCAACTTTGACTGATCATAACTCTCTCATCCTTCATCCAAAAAATTCAAACCAAAGCTCATTTTGAAGGAAATTCAATTATCTTTCAAATGCCATTGATCCCATGGTCATTGGATTCACCATTTGAAAAATATGATCAAAGACATTACAGGTCATTTTCAAAGTCAACAAAAAGACACTTTTTTCAAAAGGACACACAAAGAGCATCAAAAATCATTTTGACATGAGACCAAAGGCATTGGTTAGAGGACTCTTTGAGGTTTCCAAAAAGTGCAAGATCTCCTTCATATGACAAAAATTGAGGGATTTACACCTTGTTGAAGTTGGCTAAATTTTGGAAAATGCATAAAACCAACATTGCTCAAAAATGTATTTTTTCCAAATGGGGCCAAGTTTTCATGGTTCAAACATCATTTCCATGTTATTATGGGCCTCCCACGACCAAGACCAAGCCCATAACATTTTTCTCCATTTTTTGATTTAATTTTATCATTTAAGATTAAATTAAAAAGGAAAAAAAGGAAGGATAAAGCATAGCTTATTTTCTAAGCTAAAGTCTCCACATGGGACTTAATTATGCAGCAAGGAAGGTGCAAAGCAAGTCTATGGCAAGAGTGTGGAAAATTGAAGCAATGGTTGCTTGAATTTTAAGCTTGAAAAGTCAAGATTCCAACAAAGACAATCAAGGCTTATTAGCTTAGTTTCTAAGCACTTCAAGGCTTATAAATAGGCTAGAATATTTCAGCAACAAAAGGGGGCCAAACACACACGAAATTATAGCTCAAGCATAGCATAGAAACATCATAATCCTCACAAAAATCTCTAAGCTATGTAATTTTCATTTTCATATTTCCAATCAATATCAATACAAACAAACACTTTCAATCATCTTTTGAGATCATATAGAGTAAGAATGAACCCTTAATATGGTCCCATGAGAGTCGTAGCACGTGCATAGTGTTCTTCATATTCATACATGATCAATTTTCGTTTTCCTATATTCAATCAGTCTCAATGTAATCTAATCATCCTAATGTGTTCATGAGGTCCTATTGGGAAGATCTGGGCTCTAACATGTTAGTTTCCACGTGAGGATAGCTCTATGCCATTAACAAGTGTTCATGCATGTTCCAACTTTGATCTCTTCGAATCCATAACTACAATACTCAAACAGCGAAACTAACGTCATATTTGGACTCAGAGCATCCTAATTAAGGGATCTGGGTCATTTATTTTTATTCCTAACACTTATTTTTGCAGGTTGATGAAGCTACCAAAAATGGCATTTTTACTGTACAAATAGAGGAGGTTTAAAACCCCCGCTATCTGTTTAAAAAATAAAGGAGATGGAGGTTGAAGACGACCACGCGTCCAAGCGTGGTTCGTCAGTCAAAATTGACCATTCTATCTGCACGCGTGGCACATCCCATGCTCCTCATTTGCTGGTCAACTAGAATGGATCCCACGCTGGACTCTCAAACTCTGCATGATCACATGCTGTTTCCTTATCCATGCGCCTCATGTGACTTTAAATCTGAGCCACAAGATCTCCTCATAATTTAATCCAACGCACCAGACAAGTGATCCACACCATAGACCACACTTATCCACCACACCTGATCATGTATCCTTTTATTTTCTATTTTATTTTAATTTTCTTTGCAAAATTAATTAAAAATAGTTTTAAAAATCCAAAAAATACACAAAAAATATTTTTAGACTTCTAAAATAATATATTATTTTCTGAAATAAAAATATTTTATTTTTCTTCAAAATTTCAATATTTTGCATAATTAATTAGTATATATTTATATATTTGCTTTTTAATTATTCTAACCAATCAAAAAATCATAAAAAAAATTGTTCTTCATGTTAAATATTGTTTATATGTTATAAACTAATTTTCTACATATTTTGAATAATTTTATCTTTAAGTTTTAGTTATTTGTATAATTATTTGTATAATTATGTATTAATTAGCTTAATCAATTTTCAAATCAATTTCAAAAATTCCAAAAAAATTAGTTTTGTTTTAAAATTAATTGACAAATATTTTGTACATATTTTAAACTTAATTTCTAGGTTTAAATCTATTTTCATCTTTTTTCTTCATTTTAATTTAATTAATCATGCATTAATTATAATTAAAATCAATCATAAAAAATCCAAAAACATGCCTTTTATTTTTCTTGCAATTTAAATTCCTAGATAAATGTATAGGATGTCAAATTCATGTAAATAGGCTAGTTTACATTTCCTGCACAATCGATGTAATAGCGTAGATTTACTTTCCGCACTTTACATTTCCGCATTTTAATTTCCAGCAAATATAAACTGCGTGTATGTCAAAGATAAAATTGAACCGTTAGATCACTAACTTCAAAGATAAAATATCTGAATACAATCACAATCACACTTGCACCTCTTAAGGTAATCCCTTCTCATTCTTTTCAAAATCAAAGTCAAAATTCTACTATTTTGAGTACAAAATCGAACCTTTTGTTTATATCCGGTGAAAGGATAGATTTTTAAAGGAAATAGGATAAAGACCTTATAACTCAGGGTAGACCTCCTAGTTTGCTTGCTCAAATCAAAACAAACAAAATTCTCATACACTGCTGTTTTTCAAAACAAAACTTTCCAAAAAGACAATATTTTGTATACATCCAAACACGGATCATTACAAAGTTAACGTTCTTTTCAAAACATCTTTCGAAAGATAAACAAGCATTTTGTATACATCCACACACGGATCATTACAAAATTCAATTTACAAAAGTATTTGAAACCACATATGAGCATTCTAAAGCAATTGAAAAGTGATCGAAAAACAAGTGAGCTAAGCAAACTTAAGAGCCCATGGATAACCATGGATACAAAGGGTGCTAACACCTTCCCTTTGTATAACCTACCCCCTTACCCAGAATTTCTTAAAGGTCTTTTTTCTGTTTCTTTTATAAACCTTTCCTTAATTGGATAAAATAAAAGGTCGGTGGCGACTCTATGAATTTTCAAAAAATGCGAAAGCATAAGCGATAAAAAAGAGTCAGTTCACGTATCTCTCCAGAACAGAGGTATGGCCCGGATTAAAAAAACGGAGGTCCACACTATGCCACTTCCTATCTTAGATGTACTTGAATCCGGGAATAGGATTCGTCCTTCAATTTTCCCAAAACAGCCCTAAAAAAATAAAACAAGCAAAACAAACAATAGAAAACATTTAAAGTGTTCCTAAACTTTTAAGGTAACCCATCTTTTATCGAATTTAAATCCCCAGCAGAGTCGCCAGTTCTGTAATACGGTGAACTGACTTTTTATATGAAAATGTCGCGGTAAGCAAGAGTCGCCACCGACTTTTATTTTATCCAAACAAGTTAGAAAGGCTAAAAGAAACAGGAAAAACCTTTTAAGTAAAATAGGGTTCGGGGGGTAATTATGCAAAGGGAAGGTATAAGGCACCCTTTGCATCCATGGTTTTCCATGGGCTCTTAATTGCTTTGCTCTTTGTTTGAAAAGAAATGTAGAAGAAAAAGAATAGGGACTTTAGCTCGTAAATGAGCGTAGCCCTTTTGAAGGATTATGAGAAAGAATATGAAAAACATTTTAGAGCAAGGCAAAGCAATTAGGGGCAATTACCTTAAACTTAGATGATAGGTTTCTTTTAGCCTTTCAGGATGAAAGGGTCTATCCATGCCATGAGAGGGCAGGAAGCCTTTCGTTTGGAGGTTGAAGGGTCATCGCTTTATCATTCACCATAAGACTGGCCCATGCCATAGAGAGGCAGGTAGTCTAAGGGAAGGATCAGAATAGCCTTTTCGTAGGCAGCCAGAGGATACCTCAGCCTTTTCGTAGGCAACTTCCGAGGGTCGAAATCATGTATATCGAAGGCAGCATCATTAGGGACCATGATCTTAATCGAGGCAACATGGCTGAGGTATCCTTGTATTCGAGGGACTGGTTATTCTGCAAAAAAATCACAAGGCAACAGGCAACAAGACGACAGGCAACAAGGCAACAGAGAGGTTACCTAAAAGTGTGCGTGTGTGCACCAATCACATGATTATGTTCAGTTATGTTATCTTGTAAAATTACGTGATGCTAATTCAGTTAATAAGTTGCACTCCCTGGAATTACTAACCACGCAGTTCAATATAAACAGTAATAACGGGGAAGGGAAATTGTAACCAGCGGAGGAGAGGGGAATTGAAACCAGCGGGATATAGTTAAAAACAAAAATATAATAGAGTTAGGGTTAAGGGTTACCGATACTCGTAACTTTGGCAATTGACAAACCCTGAAGATTGGAAAAGAAAGAATAAACAAAGAAGGGGTGAGTGCATTATCGGTTCGGAGGCAAACGAAATTAACCCTAAAATAAGAAGATAAAGAATTTAAGAATGAATAAATAAATGAAAGATACTTAGCTTTGCATTTGATCTGATATGGTTGGCGGTCGGAGGGAAGCCTCGGAGGTAAACCTAAAAAATGGCAAAGGCAGAAGAATGAAGGCAAGACAAACCCTAATTTTAAAAGGAAACAAAATAGACTTTTAAAATAAGTAGGGTACTTAGCTTTGGGTCTTGATCAGGCGCATAGTCGGAAAGCGTTTGAAAAGTAACCCTGAAAAGGCATAAATAAAAACATTCAGTGTAGGGCATGATCTTCGTAAACCCTGATTGGGGTACGAATTTAAATAAGAAAATACAGACGATTTAATTAATTATTGGTCTCGCGACCTAATTAATTAAATCGGGATAAGAAAATAAAATCGAGGGTAAAAATAATTTTTATGAATTTTTGAAATAAATAAAATAAGTAAGTATAATTTAAATAAGAAAATAAAATATATAATTAAATATTAAACATATAAATATAATTATGAAAATAAAATTATTATAAATAATAAAAATAAATATGTATATTAGTTAAATAAGTAATAAAATAAATAAATAAATATTTATTATAAAAAGTTTTTAAAAATAAAAGATATAATAGTTTTTTTTTATATATAATAATAAAGAAAAGATATGAAATATAATAGATATATTATAAAATAAACAAAAAAAGAAATGTTATGCAATTAAAAATAAAAAAAATTGCAAAACTTAGCTGCTTGATTTTGTGTGGTGTGGCTATGATGGTCCATGGTGAGGACGCGCACCCAGAAGCGTGAGATCTGGAACCAGCGAGATCTGATGGTTGATATTGAGAGGTGCATGGTATGTTTATACGACGCCTTCATACTGGATCATGGTCTGAGTGCTTAACAAAAAAATCAACAAAATACAAGACCCGGATGAGGATCGAACCAGCGCTCCCTCCATCAAACGCCTTTGGACGCACCTTTTTACCACTCGGCCAACGGTTACTCGTTGATTAGCATGCGCATCCAGTTAGAAATATATGAATAATAGTTTTAGACAAAGAAAAAACGCGCGCGCTAACCCATGGATTCGAACCAACCACTCGTATGAGGACACGTTCCTCATCTTCTTCCCTGAAACACAAAATCTGCAGAAAATTTGCTACGATTTGGCTATGAGTATTTCGTAGCCATTATACCTGTGTTCAATATAATCACGCACAGACCATAAAAACGAAAAAGGAGCACACGGTTGGATTCGTCTTGCTCTCCCGATCCATACCATGGGATTAAACAGACCTAATTCTTCCTGCAATAAAAAACCCTAAAAATACAACCCTAACATTCATCCATGGCCGATTACGCTACAGCCATGAAAACAGAGAAATACTTGCCCAGAATCGTTCATAACTTCATAACAAACAAGAATATGCACACAAAAATTGTTTATGATGCATGAAGTGATGCAATCGGATTGAAAATTAGAGAGTCCAAACGTGACTTACAGTGGGCGATTTGGAATATGTTTTGGCTTGAGGATGATTAGAGAAGCTTCAAGAGTGCTTCAGGATCGTATAGCAATGTTCAAACCTTCTTAAATCCGCACCAATTCTGGAAATCGAGTTTGATTTTTTGAAGAAAAATCGAGCTCTGTTCTTGATATTCTCGGCTGCCAAAACGTAACCCTTGCACTCTGAATCAATCATCTATTTATAGAGGAATGTTTAGGTTAATAAAATTGGAGAGAATCAATTAAAATCTTTGATTTCAATCATGGGAAATTTGATTGAAAATATGGTTTGGAAAGTTTCTTATTATGGCCAATCTTGATTCAATCTTGTTCCAATCAAATAGTGCACGAATTTTGATTGAATTTGGAATATATTTGGTGATTAAAATAGATCCAAATCATATCTTTTATAAAATATTGGATTTTCTCCTAATTTATATGATTTTAATTCTTTTTAATTGGAATAAAAAAATCATAATAAATTAAATAAATCAAGTAAATTCGTGGGAATTGGTTCTTAGGCTTTGGATGACTTGTGGATCAAGATTGAATCAAAATATCTTGGGCCCATTTGCAAAAAATTCCAAGTTTTTTCACATTTTTCCCTTCAAAATGACCCAACTTTAATAAGACCTATCTCTCTCAATTTTTGAGGTATGGAAGTGTTCTAAGACTTTTTAGAAACCTTAGAGAGTCCTCTAACAAATGTCTTTGATCTCAAGTCAAAATTATTTTTCATGCTCATTTTATGTCCTTTTGAAAAAAGTGTCTTTTTGTTGACTTTTGAAAAGGACCTATAATGTTTTGGTCCATATCTCTCAAATGATGCATTTTTGGACTTGGCATGTGAGACACAAATTTGTAGAGAATTAAATTTCCTTCAAAATAAGCTTTGGATGGGAAATTTCTGATCTTCCATGTGAGAGTTATGGCTGGTCAAAGTTCAGTTGACTTTTCCTATGCAAAACCCTAATTTAGAAATTTTTTGACATGGTGATTTTTGTTCTTTCCTTGATGAACCATGATCAATTCTTGATCAAATGGTGAATGATACTTCACTATGAGGATCTTGACAAAAAATCAGGAGCTTTGACTTTATTTTGACCACAGTTGACTTTTAGGTTAACTTAGTCGACTGTTGACTTTTTGAACAATTGGGTGACCAATTCTTTTAGGCTGAGACTTGATACTCGTCATAGAGATGATGTGAGATATATTGAGCCATATGAGATGCCTTGGAGCCATTGGTTCACTGATTTTCCTTTGAATAAACCAAACCCTAGTTTCAGAGCCTTGCATAGGAGAGTGTGTCTAGGAGCTTTGTGTATTGATTTGAATTTGAATAAGAGAAATAATGTGGGCAAATTTTGGGGTATGACACATATCTTGTATTTTTAATTTAAAATAAAATTCTCGAGGTTAATGATCATATCATTCTCCGTGACGACTACAATTATGAGATATATTATATCTAGATATTCGATTTGATCCTTCTCATAAGTATCGTTCTTCGAATCTAATTATATTCGGTTGTTGAAATGGTTGCTTGAGAACATACAATTTTTCTCGTGCTTGAGAATAATTCTCAATTTATGTACCAACTCAGAAACTCCTTTCTAATCCTTACATCCTTCATAAGGACATTTCACAGTAAAATATAAAATAAAATGCAAAAAAAAAATCTAAATACAGAACGTGTAAAAAGATTGTATCAAAATCATTTTAATAAAGAATTTTATTAAAATGCTCTCACTATTTTTACTTAAACCAAATGACCCTCAACATTTGATTTGGAAAATTCCATTGGAAGATTTTCTAGCGCGTCGAGATCCATATTTCACTTTGTTTTAAGTCCGCGTAGGCAAATTACACAAAACTATGTTATTTAGGTAGGAACTATTTCAATTTGTATATAATACAACTCTCAAGTTTTTCCAGTTGAGTGAATAACTCTTTATTCTAGTCCATCATATAGATTGTTCTCAACTCTTGCTTCTAAATATATATATATATATATATATATATATATATATATATATATATATATATATATATATATATATATATATATATATATATATATATATATATATATATCCCCCCATTCCTTATTATAAGCAAAATTTCACTTTTTAGATACATTGAATAATTAATGTATCTAGACTATATATAGTCCTAATACATTAACGGTCTTGCTAACGAGTGCCCTCAGGACACTCTTTAAGCATACTAAATAAAGAAAATATTCTTTATAAAAGTTATGATTTCAATTTCCAATGTATTTTTAATACATTGAATGCACGTATTTTTAAAAAAACTTACTACTTTAATTACTTAGCAAGTGCCCTTGGGGAACTGGTTAGCATTTCCCATACATTAATTATTTAATGTATCTAAAAAGTAAAATTTTGCTTATATATATATATATATATATATATATATATATATATATCCTATTATAATTAGTTTAGTTAATTCAAACCTAAAAATTTAGCAATTGGATATTACATTTATCCCATCACAACTTAGTAATATAAAACATGCATCTCACGTTAGGCAAAACATGCATTATTCGATACTAGTCTTGATGAGTGCTAAATTTTGGAAAAGAATTAACTTAGTATTTAATTGAGGGATTTTTTCTTAAGTTTAATTTCACAAATTTGTGTATCTCATACTCACACATACAAACATACAATACATGCATCACATACATAAAATTAAATTTAGTAATATAATTATGACTTGCTAAAACGCAAGAATTAAATAAACTACTCTATTACAATTCTTTGACCCACGAACAATCTTCTTAAGCCTCTCCACCGACATCATCATTTGGCGTTGTCTTCTCTTCAACTCTTGAACTCGAATAATTATAATATTTACATAAATAAATTAAATAATTAAATGACACGACACACAAGTCGAATTTAATTACAATAAATCACGACAGACATGCCGTATTTAAATAAAATAAATCACGACACGTAAGTCGTATTTAAAATAAACAAAATGTCAAAATCTAAGGTCATAACCTTATACAAAATTTTATTTAATAATAAATAATTAAATAATAAATAATAATATGTTATCAATTTATAAATATTGACGCATCAGCACTTGACGATTTTTGCAAACCCTAAAAGTACAACTCTTGCGTCGTCACAAAACCTAACGCAAAAGCGTTCATACCATCCAAACATAATGATCGATTATCCAATATGATGAATCAAAATATCATTATTTCACCACGCAAATGACGAATTCCAAAGTAGAATGCACATTGATCATTCAAATGTATAACAATCATTACTAGGGTTGTTAGCATGTTAAATTAGGTTTTAGTGTTTAAACCCTGATTTGTTAAGTTAGCTTGTTTATTAAGTTGGCTTGTGTAATGGGCCTTGTGGAAAAATCCCATTAGTTAGTATGTTAGGTTTTATTATAAATAGCATACTAGTCTCTCATCATTGCTAAGCTGCAAATCCTAATTTAGGGTGAGAGAGGTTATTTGTTATTCTTGTAAACTTGTAATCTTGTTTTAAGAGAAAGTAAAAGATTAGCAGTTATAACCAATATTTGTGTTCTCCTCTTCTTCCTTGTCCTTTATTCATCCCTTATTTTATACTTTGTTCGTGGCATTGAATTCACAACAAATTGGTGCGGTGAGCGTGGAGAAGATGCCTTCAACAAAGTATGAGATTGAAAAGTTCACCGGAGTGAATGATTTTGGTCTGTGGCGCTTGAAGATGAAAGCCCTACTGGTTCAACAGGGTTGTTTGAAAGCATTGAAGGGAGAGGCAGCCATGAATGCAGAATTGACGGCAGCGGAGAAGACGAATATGATCGAGAAAGCACACAGCGCAATTTTGTTGAGCCTTGGTGATAAGGTTCTCCGGAAGGTATCAAAGGAGACGACGGCATCAGGGTTATGGGTGAAACTTGAAAGTTTGTATATGACCAAATCGCTGGTAAATCGACTCTACCTGAAGCAAGCTTTGTATTCATTCAAGATGATTGAAGATAAAGTATTGGCTGAGTAGTTGGATATGTTTAACAAGCTGATTCTTGATCTTGAAAATATTAATGTGAAGATCAATGATGAAGATCAAGCGCTGTTACTATTGTGTTCTTTGCCTCGATCACATGCTCACTTCAAAGAAACTCTCTTGTATGGAAGGGAGTCCCTGACGTTTGAAGAAGTTCAATCAGCCTTGTACTCTAAGGACTTGAATGAACGAAAGGAGCATAAACCTTCGACTGTTGGCGAAGGTTTGACCGTTAAAGGAAAACTCTTACGAAAGGATGGTAAGTTCGACAAGAAGAAAGGCAAAAGCCAGTCGAAGTCTTACAGTGGTGAAGCATCTGGCATTTGATGCTACCATTGTAAGAAGGAGGGTCACACAAGAAAGGTGTGCCCTGAACGCCTGAAATATCATGGAGGTAAGGATAATGGCAACGCTGCCATTGTTCAAGATGATTTCGAATCATCTGATGTTCTTATGGTTTTAAGCAGTGACTCTAAGAAGGAGTGGATTATGGATTCAGGTTGCACTTGGCACATGACTCCAAACAAAGACTTGTTCGAGGAATTATGTGATCAAGATGGTGGATCAGTATTGCTGGGAAACAACAAGGCTTGCAAGATTGCAGGTGTTGGATCTGTGAGATTCCAGCTCCATGATGAGTCAATAAGGTTGTTGACTGAAGTCAGGTATGTTCCTGATTTGAAGAGAAATCTGCTTTCTCTGGGTGAATTCGACAAGAAAGGATATGTTTTCCAAGGAGAGAAAAGTATCCTAAGAGTCATGAAGGGTTCGAAGGAAGTCTTGAGAGGCGTGAAGAAACAAGGCTTGTATACCCTTGAGGCTGAAGTTGTAAGTGGTTCGACAAATGTTGCATCCACGAAACCTTTGTCGAAAACAGAAATCTGGCACATGAGATTGGGCCATGTCAGTGAAAGGGGTCTGGTCGAATTAGGAAAACAAAATCTGCTTGGTGGAGACAAAGTCGAAAAGCTGAAGTTTTGTGAACCCTGTGTACTTGGAAAATCTTGCAGAGTGAAGTTCAACAAAGGCAAACAAAGAACACATGGATCCATTGATTACATCCATGCTGATCTTTGGGGGCCTGCAAGGTGTCCATCACATTCAGGAGCAAGGTATTTTCTATCCATAGTAGATGATTATTCTAGAAAATTATGGGTATTCATCCAGAAGACTAAGGATGAAACTTTTGAGAATTTCAAAAGTTGGAAGACTCTGGTTGAAAATCAGACTGGCAGAAAGGTCAAGAGGTTGAGAACCGACAATGGCCTTGAATTTTGCAATGAGGCATTCGACAGTTTTTGTGCTGCCTCTGGTATTGCAAGGCACAAAACTACTGCAGGTACTCCACAATAAAATGGTTTGGCTGAAAGGTTTAATCGAACTATTTTGGAGAGAGTCAGATGCATGTTGACTAGTGCTGGACTAAAGAAGGTGTTCTGGGCTGAGGTTGTTTCGACAGCAACATATCTGATAAACAGATGTCCTTCGACAGTGTTAGATATGAAGACACCTGAAGAAGTTTGGTCGGGACATCCACCAGATCTCGACAAACTGAGAGTATTTGGCTGCGTAGCCTATGCTCACATTAGGCAAGACAAGGTCGAACCTAGAGCTCTGAAATGCATGTTCATGGGATACCCTGAAGGAGTCAAAGCTTATAGGCTATGGTGCCTAGAGCCAGGTCACAGGAGGTGTATCACCAGTCGAGATGTAGTTTTCAATGAAGCTGAAATGACTTTTAAGAAAATTGATGATGCTAATAAGTAATAACATGCATAAACATCAGCATGTAAAATAGTTACAGCAAAACCATATTAACCCGTTCTGGCAACAAATTTTCTTTCATTCACTTGAAAATTTAATAAACATGTTACGGATGAAGCTTGATGGCTGATAACGGCTAGTTTGGTGGCTCTCATTTGTTCACGTCATCTTATTTCTGTCTCAAACTCTCTTCGCAATGGATGCCTCTTTGCTCTTCCCGGAAGCATATTTGCAAACATCATCTCCTGGTGCTGAGAACTCAAGTAAAACAAGTGAGAAAAAGTCGTTGAACTCAAGTAAAACAAGTAAAACATCATCTCTCTCCCTCTCTCTCTCTCTCTCTCTCTCTCTCTCTCTCTCTCTCTCTCTCTCTCTCTCTCTCTCTCTCTCTCTCTCTCCCCTTACATTAACAAAATCAAATAGCCATGACCTAACAAGGATTTAAGATCAATCAGTAACTAAATACAAAAATAAAAATTAACGTGATACCCTTGATTTTGTCCTCTGTTATATTAAATTTTAAAATACCCCTAAATAAAAAAACAAAAATAATAATTAAATATTTTTAAAATGACTATTTTTACCCTTTATTAATGTAATACCTTCGAGTCTTGGTTTTGCCTTTATAGGTCTTGGAATGAAGTGAGTCCCTTACTTGGACGCAATGAGGACATAAAAGAGAGCAAGATGGACAAGTGTCATAGAGTTTGAAGTGTTCTGGAAGGACCAGAGATGATTGAAGGAATTTTGGACGGACCAGAGGCAATGACATCTATTTCCGAACGGACCAGATAATGGATTTGTAAAAGTGGTGTCTTAACCAAGAGCATGAATGTGCCTAAAACCATGGGATTAACAAGGCAACATAGAATATAAGTTTTCCTATAACAAAGGATTAACCAAGCAACACATAATATAAGTCCTTCTAAACTAGGAGATTAACTAGGCAGCAGAGAATATAAGTTTGCCTATACCAAGGAATTAACTAGGAAATAGAGAATATAAATTTTCCTAAACTAGGGTATTAATTAGGAAACATAGAGTATAATTTTGCCTAATTTAGGGGATTAACTACGCAACTGAGAATATAAGTTTTCCTAAACCAGGAGATTAACTAGGCAATAAAAAAGAAAGTGCCCATACCAAAGGATTTACCAGGCAAGATGGACATAATTCACTTAAACCAAGGAATTTATAAGGTAAACAGGAAGATACTGCCTATACCAAGAGATTTACCAGGCATGATGGTCATAGTTCACCTAAGCCAAAGGATTTATAAGGCATGTGGAGAAAGTTTATGTAACACCCTGATTTATTTAATTAATTCTTTGTAATTAAATAGTGTGATATTGTGTGTTGTTTGGTGTTTTGGTGTATTAGGGGATCCTTCGGTATTGAGTGATAACCTTAGAAATTAGAAGTAAAGGTGTTGGGGTGTGTGAGTAAATGTGTAGAAACATAGAGATGGTGAGAGAATATTGTTACTAATATTATTTAAAATTAGAAATATATTGATTATATAATATTAGTAATATTGGGATTAAATAATTATTTAGTTTATATTTTAATTATTTTAATTGGATGGAAATACTAATAATAATATGATTATAGAATAGAAATTAGTGAGGTCAGAACTAAGAATACGTGAACAGAGAATAGTGGAAGAACAAGGCTAGGGCTTAAGGAAGAAAAGGAAAGAACTCCATTGTTAGGTCGAAAGAGCTTTTTCTAGGAAATACCAAGGTAAGAGTGGGGTTCCAATTCTATAAGGGTTTGTATGATGATTTGTAGGTTGGGGTTTATGATTTCCATGGTTGGAATTCTTTTTCTTCATGTTGTGTTCATCTCGTTTTGTATTGAATGAATTGATGTATGAGCATGTGATTGAGTGGTATGTTGGATGAATTCGTGTTTGGTGAATGTTTGTGATGTTGTGAACCAAAATGAGGCACTTGGATACATGATTCTTTCAGAAAATTGGGACTTTGGGACTGTTTTAAAAAGTGAAATTCATAACTCAAAAATTGCAAAATCTGCTATTGATGCAGTGTTAACCGATTAACGCAGCCAAAATTTGAAAAACTTGGCATTCTGGAACAGGTGTTAACCCGTTAACAGTTTTTGGTTAACCGGTTAGCGCTTTTGTGTTAACCCGTTGTTGTTGTTCTAACAGTATTTTGTAAAACTTTAAAAATTCATATCTTGAGTTTCAGGTGTTCGTTTGACGTGCCGTTTGAACATGTGGAGAGCTGGTACATTGTAATTTCATGTAAAACTGATTTCATAGTTCTGGAAATGATTTAGATGACATGTAATGATGTTACGTGAAATATAATTGTATGTTGCGGTATGATGACAGTGTTTGAAATGTGCACTGATGCATTGTTGCTATTGTTTATTATATTATGATTGTTGTTGCATAATGTTATAACAGGTGTTTGGTGTGTGGTGGCTTGAATTGGCGGAGTAAAATTATCAATGGTGAAAGTCAATGTACACGTTATTGTTGCATGTTTAAAAGGTGTCATGCATTCATATTGTTGGACGGAGGTATGTGTTTGGTGAGCCTCAATCCCATTATGCGGATTGAATGCGAGTAGATAATTCCTATGGTGATGGATTAGTGAAGCATTACTTGGTAACGATGTTGGACGGAGGTCCAGTTGGTGAGCTCCGATCCTAGTTGAGGATCAGAGCGGTAAACCTGAGTGTTCACATAATGGAGTGTTCACATAATGGTACCATATGTATTAAGTCATTGGTGTTGAGTCTCTATGCATTGCATAATTGTTGCTATTGCTTGAATGTTGTTATTACATAAACGATGTGAAATTGGGTGTGATTGATTGTGAGGAAGTTGATGGGTGGAATAGGTGACTATGCATGAAATAATTTGTTATCTACTTATTATCACGCATTCCTTTATATTATTGTGATATCTCACTCCTTCCATTTGAATGTTGCCTCTACGTGGGTAACGCACAGGTGATCCATAGTGAAGGTGTGGATGTGAATGGAAAAGAATGCTCTTCTTTATCGCTTTCGTCAGTGTCTGCTCTGATATGTAACTGATAACACGAAAATGTATTACATATTTGGCTTGATTTACATATATTATTTCCCTATTTTATCTTAATTATGTTGCTTTATGTCGGTATTATGCTGGTATTTTCATTGTTTCAGGTTTTATGTTCGTTTTGAGGACTATTTGTGAAAAGGAAAGAAATGGAGCTAAATTCATTGCTATTTATGCCTAAAAGATGAAAAAAGGGTGCTGAAGTAAGAAAGGGGTGCAAATAGGATGGACCAAGTTTGGAAGCCCAGCCCACGAAGGAGCTGAAGCTCCTACTATGAAGAAGCTGAGACGCCCGTCTTAGGGCCCAATTGCATGGAGACGCCCGTCTCCAAAGTCCAAGGGCCACGTCATCAAAGGAGACGTCCGTCTCCCAAGTTCACCCACGTCCACTGCCACGTCTCCTCAGGAGACGCCCGTCTTCCCCCACTAGGTCCACTTGAGACGCACGTCTCAAGTCTGTTTTGAAAGTGGAGAATTACACGCCGCAACGTACTTCTGCAGAGTCAATTAATGTGCTACATTTTAGGAGAAAAAAGGGGACCAGCTAGAACAAGCAGTTACCACAATAACACTATAAAAAGAGCTGAATATTCACGTAAAAGTGTTGGACCATGCTTAGTCTCAGCCATAGCTTTCAGTATTATTTTCATTCCAGCATTTTACTCTTCCAGTAATTGTTTTTAATTCTTGTTCATCTTTTCTCACAATAATTTCTACACCGGAAATTATTGTGAACCTTTAACGGATCTAACCTTACGTTAGATTCAATTTTTATTTCCTTGTTTAATTTACGCCGAATAATTTCTGAAGAACAATCCAACCAACCTGTGGTGGAAGTTCAAGTACTCCAAGATTCAAGTTTTATTTCAGATTTATATTATTCAGGTTTATTATTTACCGCCTTTATTTATATTTATTGCATGATATATTATATGCCAATTAATATGCCTAATATTATGAACCGAATTTATTTATGCATGTTTAACCATATTAATATGTCTGGCTAATTTATTTAGATGTCGGTATGTAAAGTAAGTTAACCGTGGGATCCGAAATAAGTTGGCTTAATTATATTTTATTAAATATCACTTGTTTTTGGTTTGTATGTCTAATTTAATTAGTAAGTCTTAAAACCAATAGAGCGAAAGTTTGAGGGGTTAAGACGGTCAAAGGTTAAAATCAATAGAGCGAAAGTTTGAGATCTTTAACTGGATAGTAGACATAGGACATTAGTTTTAAGGATGGCGAAAGCGTATTAAAACTAATTAGAACTTATTTATTTTCAAAAAGTGTTTTTACACCCGCGCGGGATGGCGAAAGCGTACGTTAGGGATATTAGCATGTTCCGAGTCAACAGAGCGAGAGTTTGAGATTAGGAGATTTAAATAGATAACGACTTCATAAAACAAGCATTTTATTAACTATATTGTTTTCAAAAAGCGTTTCTAAATCTGGTGGGATGGCGAAAGCGTACATTAAGAGTTAGGATCGTAGTCTGAATCAATAGAGCGAGAGTTTGAGAGGAGGACTTTTAAATAACATAGTTAGTAAAGATCTTTGATTTAATTAGAATCTGGCCAATGGAACTTCGGATCAACTAAGTTAGATGAAATACATACCGATATCCGCGCATTTATATTTTATTTAGATTTAGGATTTTAGTTTCCCCATTTATAAAAAACCCAAATATCATTAGCCTTAGCTTTACATAGTAACTTTAGATAACGGTAGGTCGATTTATAGTCCCTGTGGATTCGATATCTTTTAAAACTACACGACACGACTGTGCACTTGCAGTTATCCCGACTAATAGACACGTAAAGTCGCGATCAGTAACACTGGGGTCAAATGTTTAAGTGTTATGATGTGTTTGTTAGAGATCTTATAGTATCTCTTATGTTGCAATTTTTACAACTACTTTATACTATGTTTTATTTTAAATAAGTATTTGAATGCTTTGTTGATGCTTTTTTGCTGCAATAAGATGAAGTTAAACATGATGAAGTTTTTGTAGTTATTATTAATAGTTTTAATAAATTGTATGTGTTACATGTTATTATATTATTAGCAGGATTGTGTTGATGGATGTGGCATCCTAATTGTATGATGTTTTTAATTTACTCAAATTTTTAATTATAATTATTTGGGGAAATTTAGGGTGTTACATAGTGGTATCAGAGCAGTTCGGTCCGTCCGGCCATGTTGTCTAATGTTGTTTGTTCCTTAGTACGCAACATGTGTGTGAAACACTGTCGGTGCTTGGTTGTTTTTCTTACCACTTATTTGCAGGAGTGGGATTGAAACAAGTGGGGGATAAGCTTTTGCTTCTCTAAGATGTTTTAGTTGTGAAGTGTTCGTTCGCGTTGCCGTTGATTGCAAGAGTGCAAGTGTTGTTGGAACCGTGTTGTTTCACGAACCCGGAGAGGATGTAGAATTGAGATTCTTGTCTGTCGGTCAAGTTGGGATGTCTTTGAGGGAGAATGATCAGGTATTGTTGATGTTTGCTTCTTGGAGAGTAGAAAGAAATGTGACGGCTAGTGATATGCCAGTGGTGTGTATTTCCTGATGTTTTTCCTAAAGATTTCTGCAACTTGCCTCCACAGCGTGAATCTAGGTTCGACGAATGTGAAGAGCTATTTATTATGCTAAGCTCTTAGATGAGTCTATGAAGGATAGAGAAATGATTATCAATACTTTAACACCCCATAATTTCATTATTTAATTTAATTGGAATTTAAATTATTTATTTGGAATTAATTGGAATTTTGGTGAATTAATTGGAGAAATTATGAAAATAATGGTATTGGGCCAGTGTTGTGTTTAGTAAAGGAGGTGTTAATTATTAGGCCTTTTACTAAGATAAATGTTATTTTCATAAAATAAGGAATCTGAGAAAAGAAGGAAATTAGAAGCCAAAAGGAGAAGAAGAGAAACCTATAGAAGGTGAAAGAGCAAAGGAAGAAGAGAAGAGTATTCAAGAGCATTTGGCTAAGGTAAGGGGTGACAATCCTTTTAGCTTATATTATCAGTTTAGATATGATAGGACTGATTTTGTATGTTGTTTGTTGCAATTGAATATATGTTAGGTTTAGGATTTTGGGGTTTCGGGAGTTTAGAACATTTGAGAGATTTTGGTGAAATTGAATGTTGTGAGAATATGGTTGATGTTGAATGACTTATAAATGTGTTAGTATTGTGTTAGAACATGTGAATTGGTGCTATTTTGGTATTATAAACGTTTTGGTGCGATTGGGTTGGAATTGGGAGAATAGGAATGCCAAAATCGCACAGCATTTTTCTATTTCTGGTGCAGAGCGCCGGACGAGTGAATCGATTCTCCGGGCGAGCGTGCGCCTACACATCCCCTCTAGGCGAGCGAAGCAGCAGAGGCAGTGTCAAGCTACTGCCACAGAGCACTGGGCGAGCTGGTTGGTGCACCGGGCGAGCTGGTTGGTGCGTCGGGCGAATGTGCCTAGTTTTGCAAAATTGTAATTTTCGTATCTTTCAAACCGTAGGTCCGTTTTAAGTGCCGTTTTGAGTGTTGTAAAGCTAATGAAATATTTTATATGATAAAATGATGAGATGGGCTATAACTCGATTTTATTTTAAAAATCCCGATTTAATTTATTATAGTGAGTTATACATTGTGTGCATAGATTGATAAATGTGACAATGTGGTGATGTGGTGATAATATAATTGTGATATTGAGTATGATTGTGTAAGATTTGATTATTGAATGATGCTAAGACATGAACATACTGAGTTCGGTGTTGATATTGATGAGTTATGTGGAGATGAATATGTTCATCGTACCGGTGATGACAGTGAGTATGTTATATGTTGTGCATGCATTCATAATCATTTTTTGTGGCTGAATCTCGGTGACGTTTGGATCGGTGGAGGCATAATTCCCATTGTGTGGAATTAGTGCTGGCAGGGCTGTATCCCGGTGATGTTTGGATCGGTTAGATGGGTTAGTCTCATGACGATTGGTACCACATGCATAGAGTCGTTGCATTTGCATATGTATTGTTATAACATTATTGGAAGATTTCCAGTGTTATTTCGTGGTGATGTGATTGGTTGCATTTTTGTGTTGTTGGTGAACGATTCTGAAAATCTAAATATGTTGCAGTTGGGTGAATAATATGCTTATGATTTTTTGTCGTTATGAACTTATATTATAGTTTAATTGTGATATGTCTCACCCTTACTGTTGATTATTTTTCAGATTGAGAAGTAGCGGCATCTGAGCTTGTTGAGGATAGCTTATAGGCTAGTCCGTTAGTTTTTGCGTCAGTGTCATGCTCTGATATTGTAGCACTGGGGAATGCTTGTTTTAGAGTGGATTATTATACTCTCATTTTATTGGTTTTCGGATTATGTTTAATTGGTTTGTGAATCGGTGATTTGATATTGACAATTGAAGGTTTATGTTATTCAATTTTTAAATTATTTTCGTTGTGTTGAATATGGTTTACTGAATAATGGCATTTTGTTCCTCGTGAAAGCGTGACAATTGATTTGATATTTTGTTCCTTTTGAATTATGACACCCTTGTTTCATGTTTACTATGAATTTTATATTATATTCCGCGGAGCTTTAGAAAGGTGTTACAAATACTCCAGATAAGGGATTAGTGACTACTTCTCTGGTTTGTTTGAATTGTCCTCTGTCAATTTTTGATAGTGATTTTGGGGTTGACCTTATTTGCTTTCCGTCGGGGAATCTTGACGTTATCTTCGGAATGAACAGGTTGGAGTTCAATCATGTTCATATCAATTTTTATAACAAATGGATGCGGTTTCTTACTCCTGATGATAAGGAAGAAGTCGGTTTCTTATCTGCTAGACAGTTGGAAGAGCTTTTGAAAGAGGAAGCTCAGGTGTTTGTGTTGTTCGCGTCCTTATTTGCCAAAAATCATGCTGTGATTGATGAATTATAGGTAGTAAGTGAATTTCCAAATGTGTTTCCAAATGATATTTTAGATGTACCGCTAGAGAGAGAGGTGGAGTTTTTTTATTGATCTTATCCCTGGTACCAGACATGTTTCTATGGCACCATACATGATGTCAGCGTCAAAATTAGCTGAATTGAAAAAGAAATTAGAGGATTTGATGGAAAAGAAATTTGTAAGACCAAGTGTGTCCCCTTGAGGAGCTTCTGTGTTGTTGGTAAAGAAGAAAGACAGTAGTATGAGATTGTGTGTGGATTACCGACAGGTGAATAAAGTAACGATCAAGAACAAGTATCCACTTCCGAGAATATATTATTTGATGGACCAGTTGGTGGTTGCATGTGTGTTTAGATAAATTGACCTGAGGTCGCGTTACCATCAAATTCGGGTTAAGAATGAGGATGTTCAAAAGATGGCTTTTAGAACACGGTATGGACACTATGAATATATGGTGGTGTCGTACGGAGTTTGCTAGATCAGTTTGTAATGGTTTTTGTTGATGATATATTAATCTATTCTAAATCAGAAGAAGATTATGCGGAACATTTATGAATTGTGTTACTAGTGTTGAAAGAGAAGAAGTTGTATGCAAAGTTATCAAAGTGTGAGTTCTGGTTGCAAGAAGTTAGTTTTCTTGGTCATGTTATTTTAGGTGATGGTATTGTTTTGGATCCATCCAAAGTATATGAAGTGTTACAATGGGAGGCTCCGAAGTTGGTTACGGAGATTAGAAGCTTTTTGAGCTTAGCCAGTTATCATCGCAAGTTTATTGAAGGTTTTTCTAAGTTAGCACTTACGTTAACCCATCTGACCTGTAAAGGTAAAGAATTTGTGTGGGACGTTCACTGCAAGAAGAGTTCCATTTAGGTGGTGTACCGAATGAACAATTTATATGACTAATTTATACTATGTTTTATTTTAAATAATTATTTGAATAATTTGTTAATGTTTTTCCGCTGCAATAAGATGAAGTTAAACATGTAAAAGTTTTTGTAGTTATTATTAATAATTTTTATAAATTGTATGTGTTACATGTTATTATATTATGACTTATCTCAGTACAATTCTAAGGGTATTCTGCGTGAATGTTCAAAGTTAATTGAATTGTGCAGAAAGTAAAAGACACGTTTATTTTTATTCTGGTTCACCTTTTGAATAAGGCTACCTCCAGTCCACCTTCTTCAGGTGATTTTCCTCTCAACAGAGGTCTTAATCCACTATAACTAAACCTGATTACATCTGCACAATCCTCCGTCGTGACTAACAACCTACACAGCCAACTGCTGTGACTAACCCTGCACAAGCTACCCGCGAGTGACTAACCCCTAGACGACTGAACCGTTCAGTGATCCCATCTGGATATAACGTTCATCAATCTAGTAACCTGCACAAGCCAACTGCTCGTGACTAACTGTAATGGACTGTTCAGTGATCTAATCCACAGATATAACATCCATTGACTCCTAGACTTTTGACCATCACTTGGTCTCCAAGAGAATTTCCACAATGACTGCAACCACTGTCTTCTTAAGCATCAAACCTTCACTCGGTCATTTAAGGCATCATCACCAATTCTTTTCAGAATTGTTCTTCTAGAGATTACATGCGTGCTTCTTATTCAAGCAGATTTTCTCCTATTCTAAGTACATATGTTTATGACTCACTGACTAGAAGTCACTTGTGGAGCCTAAACACTTTTTTCAGAAGATTCCTAAGAAATGACACACTTAGAGCACCAACTCTAAATTTTTTACAATTTATTACAAGAATAATACATAATCTTGTAGTTTTATATTCTTGAACTTCTGGATGAGATCTTTGCATGTCTGTTGGTAAGTAGAATATGAGCATCAGCTCCAAATGTTAAGTCCTTCTTCATGCTGATCTTTGTCTTCAAATCTTCTTAAGCTGATTTAGAGAAACAGCTCTATTGTTGATTGCTTCTGATTTGATCTTCATCTTCTGAAAGCAGATTTAGAGTGACAACTCTATTTTGAGATGCCTCTTCAGGTTATCTTCATCTTCTTCTGAAAGCAGATTAAGAGCAACAGCTCTTGTATTACTTTCTTCTTTCAGTTTGGTCTTTTCTTATCAGAGTAAGGAGATTAGAGCTTCAGCTCTTGAAATTAATTCCTTCTTGTAAGACCATCTTTATTTCCTCTTCAAGCAGATTTAGAGCAACAACTCTATATTGACTTGCTTCTTCCAATGCTTATCTTCTTCTTGAATACTGATCATGAAGCTTGTTACAACTGATAACACATTTAATGATCATAAGCAAACATGAAACACTTCTTCGAGCAACAACTCAGTGTATTCAGTTTCTCAAGTAATTCTATGTGAACAATGTATGAGTTGATCAAGTATTGGTGAACTTTTGATAACTCCAGTGGAGAATACTGCTAAACAACAGAGATTTCTTCTTCAATTCTTCTATGATTTCTTCACATAGGCTTATGATTAGTGTATGACTACACTATGGATTGATTCATCACATACTGAGTATGTGTTGCCTCTAGTGTAACTTTTGATGCACGATTTCACGTTTCTTCATTTATACTTTCATGCTCAGCTTCTCTCTACATATTTTCTCTCAAGATTTCTCTTTTTCTGCACTCTGTTGTTGCACCATGGATACACACTCTGGATATTCACTTAATGTATTTTGGGCGTACCATTGACATATTCTCCGCACACATTTGGTGTCTGTCTTTTGTATTCACTTGGTGCTCATATTCGACAAACACTTTCAAGTTTGAAGTTTGGTCTATTTATAGCTTGATGTGTTACCGTTGGAATAGATTTGTTGAGATTTGTTGAGTATGCTTTAAATGCTTTATCTCGGTTGAATCATGAGTGACAAGTGTTGTTCTTTGGCAGAACCTTATCTTCAACATGATGATTATAGTTGATGGCGTGTTTCTTTGGTTAAGCTTGTCTTTCCAATGCACTACATGTGGCTTGCTTCTTCATTCAACCTTGGGAGTTGTTCCTTTTAAATGTTGTAACCGTTTTTCTTATGATGATGTTTCTACCGGCTTCCCAATTGATTCTAAGCTTTGTATTTTATTCAATTTGTATGTTGAGCTATAGATTCTTCATTGGTTCACAAGTGACTTTGTTGTTGTTTGCGTTTTATATGTCACTGCGTTACTTTATCAGAACTTTTGATCTTTTGTTCATATGACTTGCTGTAACGGATCTTCATGTATATTGATATTTATTTTTCAATTCCTTTGAAGCTTCGGATGTACTTTCTGATTTTGTGCTTGTTGCATGTGAACGTTGATATTTCTGTTTAACTCTTTGAAGATTGTCTTGTTGAAATCTAGCTCCTTGTGATACTGTTGTAGTTGCATGTTCTTCAGTGTTAGTGCTCTGCTCTGTATTATTGTCTTATTGGCATCCATGCTTGGCTAAAACATAATAGCAGCTGAATGTAATGTAATGTACTCTTGCAAATATTAAAAGAACAAAACAGGTACTGAAGCAAGATGTTACAAGGAATGTCATGACTTCAACCATGACATCGCGCCTGCAGAACTGAGGAAGGAAGATTCAGTTTGGTTTTAAAAGATACAGAATATTCTATGTGAATATTATGTAATCCTATGTGGCGCAGATTTAAAGGTCAAAGAATCAAGTCAGAATATTGAAGAATCAAATCTGAAGATTGAAGATTCAGCAGTTACTAATTTAGGAGATAAATTAGGTAAGTTATGATTAAAAGGCCTTGTTTGTAGCAGAAGAAATCTGCTGATTTGTAACAGCATGGAGTGCTGCGATTTTAAGCCCAAGTCCAACTAGGATCAGGTTATAAATAGGAACCTTTGTAGCCTTGTAAATCTAACGATCATAATGTAGTCATTAGGGTTTGTTGTGTAGGTGAACCACCTGGATTGTGGGATGGTCACTGATTTGTTCCTCGAAGCCTGTAGGCAAGAGGTATGTGTACTCACTCAGAAGCTGTGAAGCAATGAGTGTAGATGTGTCGTTTGATTGAAGCTGTGAAGCAAGATCAAAGTGTGTATTGGAAGTGGATCTTCTACTTTGACTATTGTCAGTGTGTTATCACATGAGGTGATTGTTGGTGAGAAGCTGTCAAGCATAGGCTAGGGGCTGGGGTGCTTGGACATCACTGCGGTGATTGGGAGTGGAATGGGGATATTCCATATCTAGGGAGGACCTAGGTAGAGGGGTCATTGGGTAGTGATTAAGTGAGGAGGGGTAAACGGCGAGTTTAACTCTGAATTGATACTACTGATAGTGAACTTCATCCCTGGCTTGGTAGCCCCCAGAGTAGGTTAGTTAGAACCGAACTGGGTAAACAATTCTCTGTGTTATTTATGTTTCTGCATTGTTTATTTGTAAGTTTAGTTTGGATGTCATAACATCGTGCATGACATCAGTGTGTGATTTAATGACTGTGCTAACACAGAATCTCTGCAAAGCAGATTTGTTTATGTTAACTGAACTGATATGTGATCCCAACACTTCCAGACTTCTGGATGTTAGAAGTAATAAAAAATTGGGGGATCTGTATGTACTGCCTCAGCTAAGCTGATGACAGAAAAGATGTCGTGACATTGTGTATGACATTCTGAGTCTGTCTTACCAGAATTTCAATTGGTATCAGAGCAGGCATCCAGTCTATTTCTGGATGAGATCCATGGGAGATACTTTCTGGTTGTTGGAGGTAGATGATTGTTTGAACATTCATGTTCATATTGTATGGTCCCTAGAAGTGGAGGATGGACCTATGTGTGGAAGACTGGACCAAACTGACCAAAACAGGTGTATTCTCTTGGCAAGGGAAGATGGTGTTACTGGTTTCAAGGATATCCAAATGATTCAGGCGGGAGTGAAGAATTTGGGGTGTTTTATTCAGCATATAGCAAGGTACAGAGAAGAAGATTGTCAAAACCTTCATGCGGGAGTGAAGTTAATGATAAGGTATTCTTTGTGCTTATCTGTTTCTTTCTGGTCAGAATATTGGTTAGGTCTTGTTGTGTTGCTGGAAGAAGAAGAAAGCATATTGTTGGATTGCTCAGCTGCAATTCTTGGATGTCATGCTTACAACTGGTTGTGGGAGTAAGCATTGTGTAATCTCTGTTGATATATGGCTATTTTCTGCTGCATAGCATCTGATGCATAATCCTATCTTTGAAAGAAGATCTCTAGGGTTATATGGTTTTCAACAGAATTTGTAGCAGATTGTTCTCAACTTTAGTACAAGTGTCAAAGATACTTGAAATCTTTTCTCAAGTCCACTCATAAAGGCATGGTTATTGAGGTTGAAGAGGTTCAAATGATCAGTGTTCCTCATATTCATCTGCAAAGTTGTTTGATGATCTTCAAGACTGTCAAGAATTGTGTGTTCCAAGAAGAAGGAACTGATGGCATACTGGTATGCAGCTACCAGTTGAAGAACAGATGTTCTGGTGCTAAACTTATGTAGTATGAGTACATTTGTTTGGAACCTACTCCTGATCTGGAAGAGGAGACATCTGCTTTTTGTGTTGATTGGTCAGAATACAATCAACTGAACCTTCCATCCCAAATGTCAGTTTATTTCACGCATAAGCTTATGGGAGTTGGAAGTAGAGCTCAGTGCAAGTGAAAGGATTCATCCAGGTTTTCTTTTCAAGACCTCTATGAAAATTCAAGATGAGCTTATATCTGGTATGTTCTTTTGATCAAAGGAACCAGATGTGTGAATTGTTTTCTTAATCATAGAACAGTTAGTGGTGAAAACTGAATACTGTGTATCGTGCATAGTGAAATATGGTTTTGAATATTGTGTGATGATTCAAGGGAGTCAGATTACTGTGTGGAATCTGAGGTATTTTAAGGAGTTATGTCATAAGTGTATCTGTTCCAAAAACCTTGTTGAGGGAATCTCCTCATGGGGTACAGATTGTGGCATCCATTATCTCAAAGTCAGAAGAGAAGTCTGAAGAAAAGTTTATTGAGATATGGCATATATTATCCCTTAATCATGACTGATGTGTAGCTGAGTTGATGATGTTGGTCGTGCTTTCTTTGTCTTTCCCCAAGTGTCATACAGGAGATGTTGAATGAGAAATCCAAAGAGTCTAAATGAATGATGTCATAACAGATGTTGTAACATCATTTTCAAGAAGAATGCTTTCATGTATGAAGAAGAGATCATTTAGAAGGACCTGGTGTGAGCAGCAAATTCTATCTGAGTGACTAATAGGTGCTTTGACGAGAGACTTAGTACTTATTGGATGTACAGCCTGAATACAGATTCATATACTCTGTCGGGAGCTAAGTATGTGTATGAAGTGTCCATGGTCTGATTTGAACTATGCATCAATTATAGTTCTGTGTTATCTTCAATTAAGCATTAAGAAAGGCAATGGTTGGCTGGTGAGTTGATTCAAGAAGAAGAAACATATAGGAGATGGTGAGTATCTTGATGGGAGCTGGATATTTACATCAACTATGTGGAAGAAGAAGAAGAAGATGTATGTGATGCTTTGTTTTGTATGTTACATCACAACACTTGAAGACACCAGTAAAGATTAGGTTCAGACCTATCTGTTGAAGAGATGTTCAAGAGCTATTTAGAAGTTTCTTCTATTTCAAGGTACATGAAGTGGCAGTCTGGATCTTGTGTAGCAAGCAAACTAAGGATTCCAAATTTGGAAAGTGTGGCAGTTCCAAATGAAGAATGCTTCAGGTTAAGGACAATTATTCAAAACATCCTTATGTTGTAATTCTCAGGGGGAGTATGAAGTATGACAAGACATCAATCAGTGTAGGTGGTGGAACACTCAGAGATATTGATGAGATTTCAAGTCTGATAAACTAATGTCTTGCGTGATGTCACAACATCACTATATCTTGTTGGTTTGGAAAATTATCTAGAATCTAGCATGTGAAGGATGAAGAAGCAACATTAAGTCTGAAGTGACCGTTCTAACTTAATGTGGATTAGAATGAGCAGATTCTGATCTTGGTGATGGTAACATGTTCTGGCAATTCGTGTTTACTTTCATGATGAAGACTTCAGTAGTGAGTATGACTATGAAGACAGAAGTTTGGTGAGATGATCAACATAGTTGTGGATAAAAAGGATTCTTCTAATTCTAATTGGAGAGTATGTTAATCATTATGAGAAACATCATATCAAGGAGGATTTCAAATTATCTTGGCAGACCATGATCAGAGTGCAACTTGGTAGGGTTATGATCAACAAGTGGAAGAAGTGGCAGTTCTTTATGTTGAGTCTGTGGCAACCTTTCTATGGAAGCATCAAGTGTCAAAGGGTTATTTGTTGATTATTTCAGGTGGAGATAAGGTGGTAGACTTGAATCTGTTGAAGAAAGAGAAGTGGAGTTAGTTGAATGTACTGAACTGTTCAACTGTATCTTAATGTTATACAAGATGTTATAACATCTAAATTCTGATGTGAGTATCTTTTGTAAAGGAGTTACTTTGTAATAGTGAAGTGTGTCAGCTAGTTAGTTGGGCAGAGGGTGCGCTCTTGAAGATATGAAGATGCATCTTATATTTTCCATTCATCATTACAAGTTTTCCTGTATGAAGCACAAATTATCTCAGATAGGGGGAGTGTCTTCTTAGTTCAAGATATAATTCTAGAAAATTATCTTGGTCTGTTATACTCTATCATCATAATGAAGGTGGTCCAAGTCAGAAGGAGCTTTTTCAACTTAGTTAGAGGAAGTTTCTTATGAAAAGGTTTATTTAACAAGATGTATCATTATAGTCAGTTTTTCTGGGAATGGTTGAATCTAACCATGTGCGTCTGGTATCCACAAATCTTGAACTGTTCTAGTGGCTGCATGTCAACAAGTGTTGGAAGGCTCTTCACAGTTGCAGTATACAGTCTCAAGGTGATCAGAACAACAGAAGTCTATGACTAGTGAGTCAGTAAAGGAGTAGGAGGTCTATTACGTGGTTCATAGGATGCTTTGTCAAAGTCTCTTAAAGAATCTTAAGCTATGTGCTTGAGGGGTGAAAGAGGGACAATGTCTGACAGGATGTCATGACATAGTTAAAGACATTGATTCTGCAGAGTCAAACAAGGAAAAACTGCTTTGGAAAGAGTAATTGCTTTTAGAACTGTTTCCTAATTAATAGTTTGACCATTGAACAAGACCAAAGACTATCGTTACTTCCTATGATTCTCCAATGGCTATAAATTAGCATCTTCGCAGCAGGCTTCAGATATCAAATCTCTCAAAGATGTGTTTCGTGTGTGTTTGTGTTGGGTGCGTCCAGATTTGGTATTGCGATGGGTTCCTCTACCAAAATCTGTTCAGAATAACACAGGGTGGGGAAATCATGGAACTCTACCAATGGTGTTACAGCAATAACAACGAGAATGCGTCTTCTTATTCAGCCTTCGAGAAGGGAGACATTTTAGTTGTGATTTGTGTTCTGAGTTACAAGGGCTAGTTCTTGGAGAACTACAGTGGCAAGAACTGGTTTTCGTATCTTCTTCCTCATGTGCAGGGGGAGTTACAGGTTTTTCCATTGCATATTATGACATTGTATAAATCTTTGTCATATTATGGCTAAAAAGGGGGAGAGAGGCTGATGCTGATTTTGCCACTGTCAAAGAAACAAAGGTAGATTTGAAGACAGAAGTAGAAGCAGACTGAAGATGTTATGATGTGGTTCAGCCTGGTATCCTGAAAGTTGAAGCAGCTGCTCTTGGAGGTCAGCCTGTTATGATGTGGTTCAGCCTGGTATCCTGAAAGTTGAAGCAGCTGCTCTTGGAGTTAAATTGGAATTTTTATTTATGTTCAGTTTTAGCCACAATAAGCCAAAGGGGGAGATTGTTAGTGCTCTGCTTTGTATTATTGTCTTATTGGCATCCATGCTTGGCTAAAACATAATAGCAGCTGAATGTAATGTAATGTACTCTTGCAAATATTAAAAGAACAAAACAGGTACTGAAGCAAGATGTTACAAGGAATGTCATGACTTCAACCATGACATCGCGCCTGCAGAACTGAGGAAGGAAGATTCAGTTTGGTTTTAAAAGATACAGAATATTCTATGTGAATATTATGTAATCCTATGTGGCGCAGATTTAAAGGTCAAAGAATCAAGTCAGAATATTGAAGAATCAAATCTGAAGATTGAAGATTCAGCAGTTACTAATTTAGGAGATAAATTAGGTAAGTTATGATTAAAAGGCCTTGTTTGTAGCAGAAGAAATCTGCTGATTTGTAACAGCATGGAGTGCTGCGATTTTAAGCCCAAGTCCAACTAGGATCAGGTTATAAATAGGAATCTTTGTAGCCTTGTAAATCTAACGATCATAATGTAGTCATTAGGGTTTATTGTGTAGGTGAACCACCTGGATTGTGGGATGGTCACTGATTTGTTCCTCGAAGCCTGTAGGCAAGAGGTATGTGTACTCACTCAGAAGCTGTGAAGCAATGAGTGTAGATGTGTCGTTTGATTGAAGTTGTGAAGCAAGATCAAAGTGTGTATTGGAAGTGGATCTTCTACTTTGACTATTGTCAGTGTGTTATCACATGAGGTGATTGTTGGTGAGAAGCTGTCAAGCATAGGCTAGGGGCTGGAGTGCTTGGACATCACTGCGGTGATTGGGAGTGGAATGGGGATATTCCATATCTAGGGAGGACCTAGGTAGAGGGGTCATTGGGTAGTGATTAAGTGAGGAGGGGTAAACGGCGAGTTTAACTCTGAATTGATACTACTGATAGTGAACTTCATCCCTGGCTTGGTAGCCCCCAGAGTAGGTTAGTTAGAACCGAACTGGGTAAACAATTCTCTGTGTTATTTATGTTTCTGCATTGTTTATTTGTAAGTTTAGTTTGGATGTCATAACATCGTGCATGACATCAGTGTGTGATTTAATGACTGTGCTAACACAGAATCTCTGCAAAGCAGATTTGTTTATGTTAACTGAACTGATATGTGATCCCAACACTTCCAGACTTCTAGATGTTAGAAGTAATAAAAAATTGGGGGATCTGTATGTACTGCCTCAGCTAAGCTGATGACAGAAAAGATGTCGTGACATTGTGTATGACATTCTGAGTCTGTCTTACCAGAATTTCATTCAGAGTGAACTTGTTTTATATTGTTGCTTCATTTGATCTGCTGAATTTGGCTTGTTTGACGTATTCTTAATCAGAACATCTGATGAATGATGTTTTTACTTTGTCAATCTTCCGGATGTTTGATTTCATATCTGAGCCGGTTTCTGATGAATCGTGTATAGGACTTATAACATAGTATTTGCACACTAAATGAAACAATTAGTAATAAAATTGTTACTTACAAAATATATGCTTGTTATCATCAAAACCAGATTCTGAACAAAGATTCTCAATCTTGTTCTAGCAGATATATCCATAGAAAATCTCACAAAATCAAATCAAATATGTCAAGAAACATAACAGTAGTTCAGCTTCTGCTATAACAGTTGTTTAGGATGTCAGAACATATTGTTTAACATATTGCAGTGATACACGTTTTATTAAATGCAAAATATTTTAGAAAAATTGATGCCAATCATAAAACCAAGAAACTTACAATCTACTCCTTTGGAAAATTTGGCTAAAAAAACACAACCTCTATACGGTAAACCTAGAGATAAGGAATAAAACCATAAAATAACCAAACACAAAACATCAAAGTTATACGCGCAACAAATATATTAGCAGTAGCAGTAGGGCAACAACAGTCTTTACTCCTAAAGATATCAGCAGTAGCCGCAGGGCAACACTCTTTACTCCTAAAGCACAAAAAGAATTGAGAAACTAATCAAGCAACACAAGAAATATGCTCCCTCTATCATAGCACTCCCCATGTCTCATGGAACCAAAACTAACAACTATTCCTGAAATATGCTACCTCAATTAATCTACCACTTTCTTGAAGTCCAGAATATCTTTACCAAACCAATATTCTTTGGTACAAATACCTGCATTTCTCAACCTACTTCACAAAAACTTTAGGAAAGATGTTCGAACATCTGGTATGACATCATGCACACATATCAGTAGTAGTAGCAGAAGCAAGATAGTTTCCTTAAACATCAACACCAAACATGACAGACAATCATGCCCCCTTAAATAGTTGCATATATATCAAACATCAAAAGACTACTCTTCCTAAGCAGTAGTACAGTCCCATCATTCATCAACATTTTAAGACATTTGACATGACATTAGTATAAACTAGATTCCAATTTATCATTCTAACACTTTACTCCCTCTTTTTAGTCAAATCTTGACAAAAATTAGAGTAAATGTACAATAAAAATGGAAGCATACATGCATACAAGCATAATCAAAAGATGGAAGCAAAAAAAACTTAATGTAATTAGATGCTATGCAGAGAGCATCCTATCCAGATAATTCCACAACAAATAAAGAATGTTAGGAATTTATTATAATGCCAACCAAAAAGAAAGACCAGAAGAAAGTTTTCATATTTTAAACCGGCTATTCAACCCGACCACCTTAGTCAATTTAAGTGACCCAAGCTTCATCAACATCAAAATAAGAGTCATATAATTAACCACAATTTTTCTTGAGGTACTCCATCTTTGTTACATACTTTTCCCTATCACAGATGATCCAGCAAATGTTTCCACCTTGGATTCAACCTTTTTCGGATCAATACTCTTAGCCTTCTTTCCGGACTCTTGGACCTTCTTAACATCAACCTTTTCGGGATATTGACTCATGCTGAACCATAAAACTTGATAGGATGGAGAAGCAATAAGGTTTTGAGTTTAATAATGAAAGATAACCTTGCTTATAACGATGAATCAGTCAATGAGAGAGTTTGGAAAGAGGTGTAATCATCCTTAGTAACAATGCATCATTCACTATAGGAGAGAGGCATTCTCTTGTTCTTCTTTCTCTCTTTCCAAGCTTTCACTGCTGGGGATTCTTATGACATTCCCTTATCCATAGATAACCACATCGGGTTTAACAATGGATAATGTTTTTTTTTGAATTTGTATGCACCACTAGATGGAGGAGAGAGAAAATATTGTTTGTATGCTTCCCAACATGTAATTGCTATAATTCTTCGGCAGTACAAATTCTCAAATTACCCCTCAAATTCTCAATACGATTTTAATCAGCTTGTCACAGTACAATGTCATAACATTATGTTTGACATTGTATTCTTCTAGCATCCAAATTAATTGAGAGCAACAACTTCCTTCAGCATTATACTTTGCCTTAGTGAAAAACTGGGATACATAAATTATCTTATTGCTAATCCATGATACAAGATTGTTTCCGAAAAAGAAACATCCATCATCAACACTAAATCCATCAAACTTACTCTTGTAAATCCATTTTGTAGCAATAGGTTTACTCCAAAATTCACCAGTTAAGATATCCTTCAGTTTTTTAATACGGAATTTCTGAATCTTGTGGTGATCCCTTCACAAATAATCCAAATAATGAATTTCTTTGGATAAATTTTCTGAATTATGATTGAGGAACCTTTGTTAACTTCATTTTCATCAGGCTCTACATTTGCATTGTCAGCATCAGTATCATTATTCACCACATTTTCTGGCTCATCATCCACCTGGAATGATGTTCCAACATCGGCTCCAACATCATGTCCATTATCTATGATTGAGTCTTTAGCCACAACATTTATAGATTCCATCATGACTCTGGCTCTTGAAATAAAAATTTATAAGCTCTGTTATTTATAGAGTAATTCAAAAATATCCATTCACCACTTTTGGAACCCATCTTTGCCTTTTGTTTTCTTTGAAGGAATTGATAAAGGCCTTTGAATGCTTCAAAGATATCAGATTTTTCTTTGCTCTAATTTACCCAGGACATTTTTAAAACAATATCATCAACAGCCACATAGACAAGCCTTTGTTTACCAAGGCTCTCACCTTTCATTAGCCTCATTGGACCCATAAGAGGAAGTTCTAAAACTCTGACAGCAGTTTGATGTTGCAACATCTGGTGTGACATCTTGACTTTATCTTCCTTTGAATATTAAGCATGTGGATGAGCAAGTAGTTTCTTGAGGTATTACCAAATAACAAATGTCTTGGGACCTAACTCCCTTCATCAGAACTTCATTCTTCCCATTAGTGACCAAAACTTCTCCCATAGTAAAACTTACCTTCAGACCTTGATCATACAAGTGACTTATGCTTATCAAATTAATTGTCAGACCTTTAACAAGGAAAACATCAAAAAGACTATGTAATCATGTACATTCTAGTTTTTCAACACCCCTAATTTCACCTTTGGCCCCATCATTAAAAGTAACATAGCTGGTAGAATGACCCTTAATGTCCACCATAAACTTCTTTACTCTAGTCATGTGTCTGGAACTACTATTGTCAAAATACTTATCATCTTTGTGAGACAGGTATGAGTAATAAGGAAATTAGCACCTTCCTTGGGTTTCCATACCTTCCTAGTTTTATTCACTGCTTGGTCAACCTTAGGCTAAGTTGGACCTTTGGGATATCAATACATTTTGAAATAGATGGACCTGATATGACCAACATTACCATAGAAGTGACATCTCTAGTGCAAGAGCCTGCCTTTAGCTTGAGTATTTTGATGTTTGACACGATGTCAATACATTTTGTTTGATATCCTTGACTCAGCCTACCTTTTGGGAGGAACAGGGTTTGTCACTTGAGTTTTTATTTACTTGTTAGAGCCTTGATAATCAAAACATATCCCTTGTAGGTTTTTTAGTCATCTTCCCATCTTGAAGAATCTCATCCAACATATCAGAACCATTGTTCAACATCCTCACAGAGTTGATCTTGTTTTCAAGTTTTGAGGCAAATAAAGTCACCTCATTATGTAGGTTATAGATGGTAGGCAAACATTCTTCCTTTCCAGTATGTAGTTGAGATATAGTTACCTTATGTTTTTCCTACTTGTTGATAGACTACTTCACTTTTGATGCACAATTCTTTTTAAGAAGTAGCCAGCTCATCATAATTCATTTCTTCATCACATGATTCTACATCAGAAGCCCAACTTCTAGTTAAGGAAGTAACAGGATTAGATGATTCATCATTAGGATCAATTCCCTCATCAGACCAAGAAATAAAAATCCCCCTGAGTTGTTTCTTGAGATAGGTAGGGAATTCTCCTCTAAAATGTCCAACGCCTTCACATTCCTAATAGTGAATTCTTTTACTTTGATTGACATTTTCTTTGAGCATCATAGTTCTTTGTTGATGTTCAGACTAATGTTCTTGACATTTGGTCATGACCTTCTACCCACTCTCCTCAGTACCTGGTTGATAATACCTCCCAAGTAACTAGGGATGGAAACGGGTAGGGTCGAGTACGGGTTTCACACTATCAAACTCGCACCCGAAATCACCACCCGAACCCGAATCCAAAACCAAACCCAAACATGAAGGATATTCGGGTGGCAAAATAACACCCACGCCCACACGCGTTAGGTTCGAGTTTTTCCACCCCGAACCCGCAAAAAACACATAAAATACAATAGCAACATTAAAATTTTCCATCAATCCAAATGGGTGGAAAAACACCGTAGAATTAAAATATATTTAGGAGCATAAAATACAACAACAACATTAAAATACAACGTAGAATTATATCTATTTAGGGGCATTTATGTAATTTGAGATCTAAGCGAGTATGGTTTCGGGTGCGGGTTTCACACTACCCAAACCAGCACCCGAAATATCGGGTGACACCCGAATCCAGTCAACTCGTGTGCGGGTGGGCCCCGTAGGTTTGTGTTTGCCTACCATCCCTACAAGTAACACAATAGCATTGGATAACCCTTCATCAGTATCCAGGTCACATTGCTCCTATTCGTCTACAGTGTTGGAGACAAAAGCTATGCTCTTGTTCTTCTTTTCTGATCTGTCATATTATAGTCAACTCAAAAATTTGAAGTGACCCAACAAGTTCATCTATTCTCATGTTGTTTATGTCTTGAGCTTCTTCAACAACAGACACCTTCAAGTCTAATCTCTTAGGAGAGACCTGAGTATCTTCCTGACAGCTTCTCTTCTGAAATATATTCTTCGAAAGCACTGAAAACATTTGATATTTCAAGAATATCCATATGAAAGTCATGGATGCTTTCATCATCTTTCATCTTCAAGCTTCCAAGTTGGGTTATGAGCAGCTGAAATCTAGACATTTTCACCTTAGATGTGCCTTCATGAGTGGTCTTGAGAATTTCACAAGCATCTTTGGTCACAATACATGTGTTAATTAGTCTAAATATATTTTTATCAACTCCATATGGAATTCAAGGCTTTTAGAGTTACCAAGAGCCAACTCATCATCTTGCTTAGACTAGTCCTCCTCTAGCTTCAAAGTAACATTCCCTTCTTCATCCTTAACAATAGGATTTTCAAGTTCTGTTGTCCATCGATTTGAAGAAGGCTACCTTTCCAGCCTTCCAAAAGACATATAGTAGCAACAAAATTATCTCCCTGGAGCTCACCCAAAAAAGAACAGGGTGCCAGCTCTGATGCTAATTGAAATTCTGGAACTTTAACATAGATGTCAAGACTGATGTCCCAACGCCAAAACACAATGTCAACACAGATGTTCAGACATCATCTGACTGACAAAACAATTTTACCAACAATAAATTTTGCAGAAGTAAATTGCAGAAGGTAAAAGACAAAGTCAATTATTAACACAGTTTGGTGCAACATTATCGCCTAATCACTACCTTGTGCAACTTCTACCTAGGATACTCCTAGATATGAGATCCCCCTCTCGCTTCCCAATCACCTCAGTGACAATAACAAAAGACCAAAACAGAAGAATATACTTCCAATTACACACAACACTCTTTTCTTAAAAGCTCATGAGTGATTGACAATGAAGAATCAGTCAACCTCAATGCATCGAAGGATACATGAATGACATAAACAAAACACAACACACTAAAAGGAATCTCAAAACATAAGACTCTAAATTTCCCTTTTTCTTTTACAAAGTTGTGAAAGCCAAATTGCATTAGGATTATGTTTCTCTTTATATAATCCTCAGCTGTCCATGGGCTTCAAATTCTTTACCCAAAGATTTTTTGATCCACAAGCTGAGGGCTGCACCAATTATGCAAAAAATATCCTTGAATCTTGGAACAAAATATCACAAATTTCCTAAATTGTCTCAATATCCAATTCTAGAAACTTATGCACAATTGGAGATTAATAAAAATTATATATGAGAATTATTAAGTTATATATATATATATATATATGGTTTTGCTACAATAGACACACTTGTTTTTATGAAGGTCTATTTTAGCAAGCTTTAACTACAAAATAGTTAAATGCACCTTAAGGTGCATGTTGCTAAAATAGACCTTCATAAAAATAAGTGGGTGTATTATAGCAAACCCCACAGGGATTTGCTATAATACACCCACTTAATTTTATGAAGGTGTGTTTTAGTAAGTTTTAACTAAAAAAAACTTAAATGCACCCTAAGGTGCATGCTGCTAAAGTATACCTTCATAAAAACAAATGGGTCTATTATAGCATAACCCATATATATATATATATATATATATATATATATATATATATATATATATATATATATATATATATATATATATATATATATATATATATATATATAATAAAAACTAGTAAGTTATATGAGAATTTAAAAATTTAATAACAACCATTAGATTTAAATTAAACGTTGTGATTAAAAAATATTTTTAAACTTCGATTTGTAATTTATGTTTCCTCTTAAAAGTAATTGATTTTTTTTCTCTTTCCTCTATAATTACACGTTTAATCTCAACTATTTTTTTTAAGCTTATAAACTCATATGATAATTTAGACATATTTGATAATGGTCTTTTCATCACGAATTTATAATTTATTTTGCTAACTTATAGCTTATTTTTCAGACGGTATTTCAAATAGTGTTTTAACTTATAGCTTTATAGCTTATATTTTTTATTTTTTTATCCTTATTATTTTAACAAAAATTTGTTTTCATCCTATATAATTTATTTTAATTTAAAATGAAATAAATGTATATTAAATATCTTTTATGTCATTTTACATTTATAAGTTAGTTGAACCACTAATTTTATCAAATATTTCAATTAACTTATCAACCATCAACTATAAGTTATCAGTCATCTGTCATAAACTATAAGCAATCAGCTTGTTTGTCAGTCAACCGCTATTTTTACCAAACACCCCTATATCATGGTAATTATATATATATATATATATATATATATATATATATATATATATATATATATATATATATATATATATATATATATATATATGATAAAATAAATTTTAAAATCAACACATTATATTATTTTGCAAACACATTATTAAATCTCTTTAAAAAAAAAAATCGATCATTACTTTGGAAAACATATTTTAATAAACATTTTACCAGAAAACAATAACTGTACAATTATATTTTAGCTCAATGTGACAGTAGAAACATTTGAATTTCTTTAACAAGTACAAAAACCCAAAACGATATCCATATCATGCATGTAACAAACAAAATAACACAGACCCAACTCCTTTAAAAGAAATAAAACCTATCAAATAAAAAAACTAATTTTGTACAAAATCCTTATGTGAAACTGTGACGATAATGTCCAAAAATTTCATCAGAAGATAAAAGTGTAAGACAAATTGTAATCCATTTAAGGATAAGATAAAAGCATAGCCACACGTAAGTTGTTCATTTTTGAAGATCCAAATCTGAAATCTTATTAGAAGGATGGAATCACATGAAAGTAACAAGCACAAGGATAAATAACCATACAACTTGCCTACTTTTTGCAAAAATATTAAACCATGAAATTTTCCACTAATAATAACCATAGATTACTTGCATGCATAATGAATGAATAATTAAAAGTTAGTTTAGATGTGTTTTCTATAATACTTAAATCCTTTTTTCATCATATACAATGTTTTGATTTTTTTTCCGTAGGTTTTGTCCACTTAAAAATTAATATATAACAGGAAGCATGCAAAAATAATCATCAATAAAATAATCAGTTTTTTTTTTGTTAAATTTTTTTTATTTAAAGTTTAAATAAAAAGTTAGTCGAAACATTTTTTAATAAAAAGTTATTTTAGGTATCTCATCTTTATATTATAAATTTTTTAATATTAAAAATTCTAAAATTATTTTAAATAGTTTATTTAATCATTAAAATATATGTTTTTGGAAATCATGTAATTTTATTATATTATGATCATGATTAATAAATATTTATATTTCTAATATCTAAATTAGACATTTAATTTATAAAAATGAGTTTTTAAAAAATTCCTACCATTCTAATAAAAATTCTAATTATAACAGATATATTCAAACAACAAATAGAATAGATATGTATAATTAGATGTGTAGATACATATAAAAGAGAAATGATGTTTGAAATGTCAAATATGATATCACGAATTTTTGTATATGTTTTTGAAATGTGTGTAAACTGTAGCCAACAAAATAAAAGATATAGATAAATATATCCAATATCAGAAAATAGAAAGATAGAGATATATATATATATATACAGTATCGCACCTATCTTTTTAGTCCATATAATAATTAGCTGGCAATAGAAAGTCAAATGAAAATAGATATTACTAGGCCTAAAAAGAAAACCATATTAAGAAAAACTCAAAAATAAATATATAAAGCAAAACAACCATTTTTTTTATATATAAAGTAAAACAAATATTACAAAAGCAACATTTATTTTGTAAGTTGCATAGCATCTACACACTTTTCGTAGAACCGGCATTTCAAATTAAAGATGTATTAAATGTCTAACACATGTACTAATTTATATAGTTACTACTAGTTGTATTATATTTAGGTCGTGTCCTCCGTTCATAATTTAAACCTAATGTTTAATACCGAGTTCTTCGTTCTTAGTTTAAGCCTAAAGCCTAATACCGACATTTCAAATTAAAGATGTGTTACATGTCTAACATGTAGCGTTACTACTAGTTGTGTCATATATGGGTCGTGTCCGCCGTTCTTAGCTTAAATTTAAAGTTTAGTACCGACATTTCAAATGACCTTTCAAATTAAAGGCATGTTAGATGTCTAACACGTGTACCGATTTAAGTAGTTACTACTAGTTGTGTCTAATATAGTTACTAGTTGTGTCATATATGAGTCGTGTCTGCCATTCTTAGCTTAAATATAAAGTTTAGTATTGACATTTCAAATTAAAGGTGCGTTAGATGTCTAACACATATACCTTTCAAATTAAAGGCATGTTAGATGTCTAACACATGTACTGATCTAAGTAGTTACTACTAGTTGTGTCTAATATAGTTACTAGTTGTGTCATATATGAGTCGTGTCTGCCGTTCTTAGCTTAAATATAAAGTGCCGTTCTTAGCTTAAATATAAAGTTTAGTATCGACATTTCAAATTAAAGGTGCGTTAGATGTCTAACACATATACCGTATTAAGTAGTTACTACTAGTTGTGTTGTGTGTGTCGTTTTTAGTTAGACCTAAAGTTTTAATACTGATTGTGTCATGTTTAGACCGCGTCCCGTTCTTAGTTTAAACCTAAAGTTTGGTACCGACATTTCAAATTAAATGTGTTAGAGAGATCCTAAAGTATGTTTGTTAGAGACATCCTAAAGTTTTACTACTAGTTGTACCAGTTGTGTCATGTTTAGATCGGGTCTGTTATTCTTAGTTTAAACCTAAAGTTTAGTATCAACATTTCAAATTAAAAGTGTGTTAGACATCTAACACATGTAAGGGGTCGTATCCTCCGTTCTTAATTAGATCTAAAGTTTAGTACCAAAATTTCAAATTAAAGGTGTCTTAGATGTCTTAACACATGTACTGGTTTTTGTGGTTACTACTAATTGTGACATGTTAAGGTTGTGTCCGCCGTTCTTAATTTAAACATAAAGTTTAATACCGACATTTCAAATTAATGATATGTTAGATGTCTAACACATGTACCGATATATGTAGTTACTACTAGTAAAATTTAATACCAACATTTCAAATTAAAGATGTATTAGATGTCAAACACATGTACCGATTTATGTAATTACTAGTTGTGTCGTGTCCGGGTGGGTACGGTGGTGTCCACCATTCTTAGTTTAAACCTAAAGTTTTTATTGAGTCAAACCCTTAGCCATAAGTTTCAAGTTTCAACCAATCAACTATGTTCTATATATAATTCATCAACAACATCTAACAATGTTACTTTCAAAAAACAGTTTCAGCATCCAAACATAAGAAGCAAGAATTGACTAATATTGAAAAATCAAGACAGAAACAATAGTAATTATAAAGCTGTATAGAAAAAGTGTAACAAAAACTAATAAAAGTGTTCAGAAACTTTGATTATTTGATAGGGACCTTATATAGGATTCCCACTCATGTTTTTCACACTTGATGATATTATAAAATCAAACTGAACCTCACTTACAATTTTGACCAAAGTTACAAACAAATACCTTGGGCTACAAGAAACAACAACTTCAAAAATTAACAATTACTCTATCATCATCAACAAACAAACTAAACAACGACGCAACACGCGTCTCGCCGGAGATGCAGAACTATTACACTATCATGGAATAATATCTTCTTTAGTATATATCCCGCGATATGATTTTACACCTCAATCAACAACTTCCATGAAAACGAACCTAAACCCTGAAGAAAACTGATAAAACGACCCGGAAAAAAAATAACCACGCCTTACACAAAATCACTTTGTAACTGCTTTTGTTTTTTTGAATATGTATACTTCGAATGAAAGAACACCGTTAGCTATTATATGACAAATTTCTTTGTGAGCTTATATATCTCTCTCGAAGCGAAGGAGATGTATGATTTCACAATACCTCATTTACTTGTAACCAGTTTCCTTTGATCTACCGCTACCATTACATATCCAAATTACATTTCTCCTAAGCAGCGATTCCTGAAACACGCGAATTTCATAAATTCAGGAAACATGTACTCAGGTATAAGCTATGAAATACTATCACAAACACGGACACATAAACACGGACAATAATTTAAGAAAATGCAAGTGGTTGAATGTAACCAGACACGCCGTCAATCTGAAGTGTTGAGGCTACATAGCTAATAAAGACATTAATTAATAAAGCTACAAATCTGCATTTATCGATATATCACAGTTCGGGATATGCAGATATTAAAATCAAATGTAAAAAGAAAATTAGTAAATACAGATTTTCTTTTCAAACTCATTAAGAATAGTTCATCTTCTGAAACCAACACCAAAACTTTATAAACAAAAATCTGATATGTAGCCAAAAGGATCTAACCTCTATTAGGTTGTCTACTTGCAACATTGTAGCTTCCAATATAATCCTCGGAAGTCTTCACAGGATCTTCTGACGCAATACTACCAAGACCATAACTGAATGAGCCAGAACCGTCTATCTCAGAAGCGGCGGATCTCCAAGCATTGTCATTGTAAACCGAACCGCTGCCACTGCGGTATAAATCTCCATATGATCCGTCGTAACCACCAGCCGATGCATTAAATGTGGAGTTTGGATTCACAGCTGCATTGTTGTTTCTTCCATACCCTGCAGCACCTAATCCAAAGTTGTTATCTCCGCCTTCGTAAACATTATTCCCAGTAGCATAGCCGGAAGCAGCCCCTCCGCCCTGAGCTGGAATGGAAGCACCCCAGTTTGTGCCGTTATTTCCAATTGAAACACCGAAAGCTCCACTTCCAGATCCCAAGAATGCACCGGGACTAACCGGGTTATTGGCACTGCTCAGTCCCCCATTACCCCAGACATTCCTAGAAGTCGAGTTCATAAGAGAATCGCCTCTTCCGTTACCACCGTTATAGCCTATCGGAGTAGCATATCTGCTTGAGTTGCCGCTATAGAAAGGACTGAAGATTCGACCGTACCCTAAATTGTTCCCAAAATTAGAGTTCCCTCCAAAGTTTGGGCTCAATCCAGAATCCAAATTCATCCCCATTCCATAACCGGTGTTTCCAAAAGGTGTAAAACCAGTTCTACCGCCAGTAAGCGGACTAAACCTACTATCCATTCTGACTCCATATCCTCCTATCGGACTCATACTAAAACCTTGACCATAATTGTTTAGGTAGCTACTTGCCCTACTATTCAAACTATAGTTATATCCTCCTATCAACGGGCTTCGGGTAGGACCCGGGGAAAGTTCTTTCGGCACCGCCCTTTTGACTTCAACCATCTTTCCATTGAGTTCGTGGAATGTTTTGTAAAGAACTCTATCCACCGCTTCTTCTGAATCAAATGTGATGAAGCCAAAGCCTCTTGGCCTTTGTGTATTGTGATCGTACATAACAACAACATCGGTAATCGTACCAAATTGATCAAAATACATCTTGAAATCACTTTCGGTGATTGTTGACGGTAAGCCTCCAACGAAAATCTTCTTTGTACGTCCGGGACCAGGCGATCCCTGTACACTACCAGTCTGTCTGTTTAAATTGTTCTGATCATCTCTAGGAACAGCTTTCTTTGCTTCAACCTGAAAATTCAACACGATACAGATCAAATTCCGCAAGTCGCTTACAGTTTCTTATATTATAAACCGAAAAAGGACAATTTCGATCCAATGTACATTGAAAATTCATGTATTACCATAAATGAAAATGATATTCAATAAAATCGATGCGTCAGACATAATGATTTCTATTAGAATAACAATTTTAGCTAGTTTCAATTGCCGCAAGACTAAACACGCAATATGAACAAAATGCTGATGGTATATATATACATCGATCTATGCAAATACAGAAACTCACAGTGCGACCATCGATTATGTGCTTATCGACAATGACTCTCTCAGCAACAGCGGGATCAGCAAACACAACAAAACCAAAACCACGAGCACGTCCCGTTGCGCGATCCCGCATGATCACAGCCTCAATCACCTCCCCATATGTCGCAAAATACTCCCTGAGACGTTCCTCATCCGTGTCCCACGATATTCCTCCAATGAAGAGCTTGCCGAGATCCGATTCCATCTGTTCAATTACCAATCACAACCAACCATCAATCACTAAATTCAATATCAAGATTCAACAAAAACTCACTCTAACTCATAATTCTCATTCAATTCACATCAAAGAACCACAGACAAATCACAGATCAATCAATGATGGTCACAATTCAGATAAGGAATCAATCTAAATGCACAACAATCAACCACAATCTTAAAAATCAAATCTTTACAAAAACAAAAGCAGAGCAAAACCGATCAGAAAATGCACATGAAAGGAATCTATCTAATCCGCATCATAAAAACAAACCTTATCTGAAAATTCAGACACAACCCAGTAATTGCTTCGATCAAACACGAAGTGGGTTTTGTCAAATTCGATCTAAGAGCATCGGATCTTCCCAGCATCAATCAAAACTCGACCCAAAATATCTAATCACAAAACAAACCACCAAACTAGATCAGAATTCAGAACAAAAAAAAATTCAAACTTTACAAGAGATCGACGAGAATTCCCACGACCCAGATGAGAAAAACTCACCATAAGAAGATTTAGATGAAGAAAAAATGATGGGCATGTGCTGGAAAAAAAAGTTTTTTTTCAATGGGAATTTGGAATGAAAAAAACAGAGGATGTGTTTATCATCCTCTATGTTATGTTTGTGTTTGTGTGTTGTGTCTCTCTCTCTTGCTTTTCTATCTCTTTCTTCTTCTTTGGTTATTCCACTACCTTAATATAAATGAGAAAAGAAAAGGAATTTGTAACTAACATGAGGAGAGGCAATTACATAATATATAAATAGAGAGACTATAAATCTTCTGGTGCAAGAATATTTGGAGGAGCCACCATTTGACAGCATATAATCATATTTTTTGTTTTTCTAACAAAAATGTTAATCAATATTCATAATAATTATTATTATTATTATCATTATAAATAAAAGAAAAATTAGTTGGTAAGAAGAAACATCAAGTATAAATGTTTTTAGTTGAAATTTAAATTTTGATTTCTCATAGTTGTGAGAGTTTAATGTCTTATGTTAATTTGATGTTTTCCTTTCTAACCTATATAAGATATAATGAGAAATTTATCTCACTTAAGCATTATGTAATTTATTTTTAAAAAAATATTTGAGTTAAAATTTTATTTTAGGGTGTATTAATGTGTAATAAATAATATCATCTCTGGGTCTGACAGACTAAAGAACATGGATAAAAACTAATGAAGTGTGAAACGTGAAAAAGAGTGAACCTCGGGAAAAAGAGTGAACCTCGGGAATATCTAGTTCAGACAGTGACAGGAATATGAATAAAAACAGTAAAGAAGTTACTGAATTTACGGATTTTCAAAAAGTAAAAAAGAGTTAACCTCGCGAATATCTAGTTCAGACAGTAACAGGAATGTGAATAAAAACAGTAAAGAAGTTACTGATTTTAGGTATTTTCAAAAAGTAAAATGTTAAAAGGAGTGAACCTCGAGTCCTCGAGAATATCAATAGAGCAACTCAGAAGTTTGTGTAAATTTAATGAATAAATTCAAGGGCATTGTTGTAATAAACATATTTTTCATTATTACATTCATCTTTCATTTATAACCGTGTAAACAAATTATTTAACACAACCATTATGTAATTTACTTTTAGTAAATATTTGAATTAAAATTTTATAATAAGGTATATTAATATAAATAAATCAATTCAATACAATCATCATAATAAAAGTCTCTTGCATTTGCTGCATACGATAAGAATGTAGATAAAAGTGAAATGAAATTACTGACTTTACGCATTTTTAAAAAGTAAATTCTAAAAATGAGTGAACATCAAAATTATCAACAAAGTAAAGTTCAAAATTTGATGTAGATTAAATGAATAAATTCAAGAATATTGTTGTGATAAACATATTTTTCATTAGATTCAACTTTCATTTATAACAACATAATCAAATTATTTAACACAACAGTCATGTAATTTATTTTTATTAAATATTTGAGTTAAAATTTTATTTTAAAGTATATTAATGTTAAATTATTTAATTCAATAAAATTACAAAAATAAAAATATCATAGTGACAAGAATTCGGATAAAAACAAAATAAAATTATTGGTTTTTTTTATATTCTCGAATTTGATTTCTTATAAGAAACAATTTTGGTTTTTTTATATTATTAATTCATAATTGTTTAAAAATGCAATTAAAAATAAAATTAATTTAGTATTTAAAAAATAACAAATAAAATCTAATGTGTCAGTCCAGTCACGATTTAAAAGAATGACTAATAGGATCTGGTTACATTTTGTAAGAGATTAAATTGGGTCTATTTTTTTTGTGAGGGACTAATTTGGCTCGTGTAATATTTGTGAGGGACCAAAATGAAATTTCACTCTTATATTTGTGAGAAACCATAAGTCACCATCTTGACAAAGAAAGTAACTTTCGAGTCTATCTTTCCAGTACTCAAAGTTTTCACCATCAAAAACAGGTGGTCTATTATAGCCATTAAAACTATTGCTTCCATTACCATTGTTGTTTTGTTCAGGAGTAGGAGTAGATGAAGTTGTTTCAACCATTTTGACTTTGTGTTTTTCTCCCTGAATCTTTTGTCTAACACGGTTAAGTGCAGGGCCGGTCCTTTAAATTTGGGTGCCTTGGGCGAATTAAAAGAGTGGTGCCCCTATAATTTTTTTAAATAATAAATACATAACGATAAAAGAAATAATTGGATAAAAAACACATCTTTATTCGACATTGTGTAAAAAGAATACAAGTATGGATCTTTAAATCAATATTTATACTACATCAAAACATAAACCACTATAAAGAGACTTATTATTATTATTATTATTATTATTATTATTATTATTATTATTTAAATATCACCCTCTTATTATTTTTTGTTGCAAAATCATTAATAATTTGTTCATTATCAAGGTTCTTCAAAAATTATTTTCAATTGAAATCAACGCAAGATTATTTAATCTATCTTGTGACATAGTAGATCTTAAATAAGATTTTAATAATTTTAATTTAGAAAAACTTCTGATAGGAACAATTCAATATTATTCTATAAGCTATGCATGCATTAGGAAAACAATTAAAAGTCTTTAAAGAACTTAATATCATATAACTTGATTTTGATTCAACTGTTAAAACGTCTCTAATAACTTTCAATTCTTCAAACAAAATTTCACCATCAAGATAAAGAGAATCGTCATGTTTTAAACAAGTTTCAAGATGTCTACAACATGCTTTCAAGTCCCTATCAAATAATGATCTAAGTCTTTCAATACTAAACAAGAATCCAAAAATATTTTCATATGTGCTATACTGCTCTAATCTTCTATCAAGTGAGCCAATTGTTTAATCTACAATATATAAGAAATAGTGATTTGAAAAAAATCTTCAACAAACTCAAGATTCAGTTGTGTGGGTAGAGACAGATTTTCATTATAGTGTTGTTTTCTACGAATTTAATTTTTTTTAATAAACACACATTCAATCATTGAATCCAGATTCTCAACATTCTTTTATTAATTTTGACTTTGTAGTGCCCCTATATATTTGTTAGCCAGGATTTTTCAAAAAAATGAATTTTAGCAAATATTTTTATAATAGAAAATTCTCTTTTATTATATATATGGATAAAAAAAATTTGGTGCCCCTAAATTTATGGGGCCCTGGGCTCCCTCCCCGCAAGCCCGTGCTTAGGGCCACCCCTGGTTAAGTGCTTGCACCTAGAACCGGCGCTCTGATGCCAATTGAAGGATAGAAAAACACTTAGAAAGGGGGATTGAATAAGTGTATCTCAAAAACTTAGAAGATAAAAACAATTAACATAATAATTTTTATCCTGGTTCGTTGTTAATCAAACTACTCCAGTCCACCCTCTTAGAGTGATTTACCTCAATTGAGGATTTAATCCACTAATCCAACTGATTACAATGGTTTTCCACTTAGATGACCTCTAAGTCTTCTAGAGTCTACAGATCACAACTTGATCACTCTAGGAATCCTTCTAGAGTCTACAGATCACAACTTGATCACTCTAGATATTCTTTTACAATCAATGTAAAATAAAGTTTACAAGAGTATAGATTTGCTTCTAATAAAGCTGTAATCACAACAGTGATATTTCTCTTAAGTTCTAAACTTAACACTCACTAAATATTACAAGAGTTTGTGAGGTCGAAGATGAAGTTCGTAAGCTTTTGAATTTGACAGCAATTCTATATATTTGCGCAAGTGTTCTTATTTTCTTATGATCAGAACTTCTATTTATAGGCGTTGAGAGGAAATGATCGTTGGGAGCATTTAATGCTTTGCGCGAATAGTACAACGCTGCATTTAATGTTTCACACTTTTGTCAACTACCTCGAGCCTTGCTTTTGGTGCTTTTACTGACTTTGCCTTTTGTAGCTTCTAACGTTCCTTTTGTCAGTCAGAGATTAGACGTTTCAACCTTTCATCTTGTACTTTCTTCTGGACTCAGATTTTGTAGATAACAACGTTTGAATATCAGAGTCATCAGCTTTGGTGCAGAGCATCTTCTGTCTTCTGACTTTGAAGAGCTTGAGCGTGATACCATCAGAACTTCAGAGCTTGTTCTTCTGACTTCTAACTTCTGATGCTTTCCAGTTCATGTTCTGATTCTACATGACCATCTTCTGATGTCTTGCTAGAGCATGTTCTGTTGAAGCCATCCAGAACCTTCTGAGTCAGTGCTTCTGAGCGCTGATTTGTGCATACTCTTTATATATTTCTTGAAATGGAAAATGCAAAGGATTAGAGTACCACATTGTCTTATACAAAATTCATACATAATGTTATCATCAAACCACAAAATATTCATCAGAACAATTCTTGTTCTAACAATCTCCCCCTTTTTGATGATGACAAAAACATATATAATTGATATGAATTTGTATCTAGAATATCCGATGAACAAAGACAATTACACAGATATAACATAAGCATATAATCAGAGTGTGTGAATATGTCTCCCCCTGAGATTAACAATCTCCCCTTGAAATTAATACTAGAAGAATTTATAAATAAAAGACTTCCCTGAGTATTTTTCATTTCAGTTGAGACTTTCACTTTGAATAGAACTTCAGAGCATTCAGAGCTTCTCTTCAGAGCTTCCATTTGGACAGCTGCAGAGCTTTGAATTTCTCTTTGTGATCACTTGTATCAGAGCACTTTTATGTCTTCAGTCTTCTATATATCTGATCCATCAAAATTTTGAGACTTCCTGCACTAGAACTTCTGGGTTGATCACATCATTTCTTGCTTCTGGACTTGAAACTCCATAGCACTAAGCTTGCTTCAATTCTTTAAGAGCTTGCTTTTCCTTAGAATTGCTTTTCCCCATGTATTTGCTTCTCATGTTGAGCTTTGTCCAGAATATCTCATTCCTGCAAAACTATCAGAGACAGAAAAACTTGCAAATAATGTTAGGAATATTGAGACTTAATCCCAGCAACTGATATAATAAATCAATTCAATTATCACATTTCTCCCCCTTTTTGTCATAACATCAAAAAGCATAAAGATTCGGATGAAAAAGACACACAGAGTGAAGAAAGAAAAGATAATTTTTCATTGATAGAATAAGAAAATACAGAAGCAGATGCAATTCAAGCAGATGCAGAAAACAAAGAAAACAAACTAAGACACAAGACAGACTACGACTGGCTAAACTTAGAAGCTAAGACGACCAGAAGGTTCTTAATCTAAACAGTGTCTTCAACTTGCTTCTGAGTAGCTTCTTTTTGAGTCTGCATAAAAGATCTGAACTCAGCATTTGTATCATCTTGCTTGTCCAGACGACTAGCCAAACTTGCTTGATTCTGTTGAAGCTCTTTCATAGTGTTCATCAGAACAGAAATAGAAGAACTAGCAGAACCAGCATCAAAGCTGTTATCCATAACAGGATGATTTGCATCAGCTTCAACCATTAGAACATCTTCATGATTTTCCTCAACAAGAATATTTTCAGCAGGATGTTTTAACCCTTGAAGAATCTCAGCTAGATTCTCTAGAGGAGTTGGAGTCTCAGGTTCTGAAGGGTACACAACTTCTAGGAACACCATATTAGGAGCCTTTTCAGAAGGGTTCTCCCTGAGTCAGTTGAACAAGGCCTGAAAATCTCCAGTCAGAACCTTGTATGGATGTGGCTTCCACACAAAGATTGCTAGAGGATTTTCTTCTTCAAGCCCATCAACAAACTCTTTCTCTTCAAGAGGCTTCCAGCTGGTGATGGGATGGTAGTATCTTCCATCATCATACTCCAGAAGGAATCCAGAAGGTCCAGGAGCAGCAGCTAAGCACTCTTTCTGAAGATCCAAAAAGTCAGCCTGAATCTCCCTTCTAAAAGCTCTCTAGAGCTTCCCAGCAGCTACATGATCCAGCTTGGAATCATGAGCAACCTTCAGAACATCTAAACCTATCCTGACCTTGTTAGATAAAAACTCAAAACTTGCATCAACAGAAGGTCTTGGGGGTTTATATTTGGGAGGAGAGATGGGAGTTTGAGGATTGAGAGAGGAGATTGGCTTATCTGGGTAAGAGAGGGCATATGATTGAGGAACTCTATCCAGAACAAATACTGTTTCAGACGAGGGTGGTTGAGGAGCCACCATTTGACAGCATATAATCATATTTTTTTTCTAACAAAAATGTTAATCAATAGTCATAATAATAATAATAACTAAAAAAAATTAGTTGGTAAGAAGAAACATCAAGTATAAATGTTTTTAGTTGAAATTTAAATTTTGATCTTTCATAGTTGTGAGAGTTTAATGGTTTATGTTAATTTGATTTTTCCTTTGCAACCTATATAAGATTTAATGAGAAATTTATTTAACTTAAGCATTATGTAATTTAATTTTTTAAAAATATTTGATTTAAAATTTTATTTTAGGGTGTATTAATGTGTAATAAATAATATCATCTCTGGGTACTAAAGAACGTGGATAAAAACTAATGAAGTGTGAAACATGAAAAAGAGTGAACCTCAGGAATATCTAGTTCAGACAGTGACAGGAATATGAATAAAAACATTAAAGAAGTTACTGACTTTACGGATTTTCAAAAAGTAAAAAAAGAGTGAAATATCTAGTTCAGACAGTAACAAGAATGTGAATAAAAACAGTAAAAAGTTACTGACTTTACGTATTTTCAAAAAGAAAAATGTGAAAAGGAGCGAACCTCGAGAATATGAATAGAGCAACTCGGAAGTTTATGTAAATTTAATGAATAAATTCAAGGGCATTGTTGTAATAAACATATTTTTCATTATTAGATTCATCTATCATTTATAGCAAAGCAAACAAATTATTTAGCACAATCATTATGTAATTTACTTTTAGTAAATATTTGAATTAAAATTTTATAATAAGGTATATTAATATGAAATAAATCAATTCAATAAATTTATCATAATAAAAGTCTCTTGTATTTGTTGCATACGATAAGAATCTAGATAAAAATAAAATGAAATTACTGAATTTACGCATTTTTAAAAAGTAAAATCTAAAAATGAGTGAACATCAAAATCATCAACAGAGTAAAGTTCAAAATTTGATGTAGATTAAATGAATAAATTCAAGAATATTGTTGTGATAACACATTTTTCATTAGATTCAACTTTCATTTATAACAACATAAACAAATTATTTAACACAACAGTTATGTAATTTATTTTTATTAAATATTTGAGTTAAAATTTTATTTTAAAGTATATTAATGTTAAATTATTTAATTCAATGAAATTACAATAATAAAAGTATCATAGTAACAAGAATTTGGATAAAAACAAAATAAAATTATTGACTTTAGAGAGTTTTTAAAAGTAAAATCTGAAAAGGAGTTAACCTCGGACTTGAGACAGATTTTAAAAGTAAAATCAGAAAATGAGTCGGAATATCAGAAGAGCAATTCAAATAAAATGTTGGTGTAAATTAAATGAATAAATTCAAGGACATTGTTGTAATAAATATATTTTTCATTAGACTCAGCTTTCACTTATAACAACATAAACAAATTATTTAACACAACCATTATTTAATTTATTTTTAATAAATATTTGAATTAAAATTTTATTTTAAAATATGTTAATATAAAATAAATAAATTTAATAAAATTACTGTATGTTTATGTGTAACAGTTACAAGAATGTGGATAAAAATGAAATAAAATTACTGAATTTATGGACTTTAAAAAATAAAATATGAATGTGTCAAAATAAAAGTAAAATCTAAAAAGGAGTGAATCTCGGAATTATCAATAAAGTAAACTTCAAAAGCGAGGAAGATTAAATGAATAAATTCAAGGACATTAATGTAATAAATATATTTTTCATTAGATTCAATTTTCATTTATAACAACATAAATAAATTATTTAGCACAATCATTATATAATTTATTTTTACTAGTTTTCTTGGTATTTGAGTTAAAATTTTATTTTAAGGTATATTAATATGAAATAAATAAATTCAATAAAATAACCATAATAAGAGCCTCTTATCTCTATTCTGGATAAAAACTAAATGAACTTATTGACTTGTGTATTTTTAAAAAGTAAAATCTGATCACGAGTGAACCTTGGGATTACAACCAAAGTATTTAAAGTGTTGGTGTAAAGTAAATGAATAAATTTAAGTACATTACTTTAAGAGTGAAGACCCATTTTAGTCTCTCACAAAAATTACACAACTCAAATTAGTCCTTCACAATAAAATGGACCCGATTTAATCCCTTACAAAATTTAACCGGGTCATATTAGTCATTTTGTTAATATTTTTTCAAACCGGTTTTTTTATAATTTTAAACCGTGACTGAACTGCCCCGTTGGATTTTATTTATTTTACAACTAGACCAATTTACATTCATGATAAGTAATTCTCCTGATTTCTACTAATCTTTAAGTAATTCCCATGATTTCCAGTAATCTTAAACAATTCTGAATTTAAAACCTTCAGATTCAATGACAGTCAATTTACTACAATAGAAATTGATTTGTCTATTTTGTAAATGATAGTCACTTTACTAACAGTAGAAATTGATTTGTTTATTGATAGTCACTTTCCTAACCGTATAAATTGATTTGTCTAGTCGTAAATGATAATCACTTTATTAACAATAGAAATCGATTTGTCTAATTGTAAATGATAGTCACTTTACTCACAATAAAAAATAATTTTTCTAGTTATAAATGATAATAAATTTATTAATAATAGAAATTGATTTGTGTGAATATCATTTAACGTGAAGGACTAGGATTTGAGACCTCATAAGTAAAAATTTATGTACAGAATTTGTTAATATTAGTAGAAATCATGGGAGTTAGTTGTCATGAATGTACATTGGACTAGTGATAAAGACACAAAGATGTCTTTTAAAGATCCTGAGTTTGATTCTTTATAAGAAACAATTTTAGTTTTTTTTTATATTCCCGAGTTCGATTCCTTATAAGAAACAATTTTGGTTTTTTTATATTATTAATTCATAATTGTTTAAAAATGAAATTAAAAATAAAATTAATTTAGTATTTAAAAATAACAGATAAAATTCAAAGTGCCAGTCCAGTCACGATTTACGAGGATCCGGTTACATTTTGTAAGGGATTAAATTGTGTCTATTTTTTGTGAGGGACTAATTTGGCTCGTGTAATATTTGTGAGGGACCAAAATGGGACTTCACTCTTATTTTAATAAACATATTTTCCATTAAATTCAAGGATATTGTTGTAATAAATACATTATTTAGCGCAACCATTATGAATTTTATTTTTCTTAAATATTTGAGTTATGATTTTTTATTGTATATATTATCATTAAATGAATAAATTCAATGTCTTTATCATAATAAAAGTATCTTACATCTCTGGATCAAAAGAATGTGTATAAAAAACAAATGAGGTAGTTGGTTTTATGATTTTTTTTAAATAAAACCTGAAAAAGAGTGAACTTTGAGATGATCAATGGAGCGGATAAGAAGTTGGTATGGGTTAATTAAATAAATACAATAATATTGGTGACAAAAATGCATCTTACGATTGCAAACAAAAAGAATCAATATATAAACCATGTGAAGTGACTACTTTTAAACCTTTTTTAAAGGAAATTTTAAAATGGAGTATACTCATCGACATAATGATTGAAAAGTTACTATGGGTTCAAAGATGGATGTCATCAAGTAGAGCAGTCGCGATTGATTGTGGTTGAGTCTTGCAACGTTTCTAATCTATGAAACACATACAACTTTAAGATTAGGTGTGTCACGATGTTCGACATTTGTGTGACACTCCTACAACATATGTTGATGAACTTAGACAATTGTCTAAAAGGAGTTTTTTTTTTGGTGCTCGTGAAATGGGTATCCCACACCTTTATGTCACCCATACGACACATGTCATACAATTTATATAAGTATTCCAAAAACAATAATTTTTCTTTACTCCAACCGTCTTTATATATTTTTATACAAATCTCGAACACATCTTAGAGGATTAAAGATGTGTCAAAACAATGTTAATTAATCAAGAATTAATGACATTGGATTTGATTAAAATTTTAACTCTTAATATATATATATATATATATATATATATATATATATATCATTGTCTTATACTTTTTACATTATATGTGTTAGAGTATTTCTGTCATATCTCAATGTATGTGTTTGGTAAGTTTTGATGTTAAAACCTTTGTCGATATATATATATATATATATATATATATATATATATATATATATATATATATATATATATATATATAATCGGTCACCATTTCTATTAAGTTTCCGTCGTTTATCCGGAAAAAATTCATCATTTCGGTAACACATTCGGTTGTTTTATTGCTTTTATGTTAAGTTTATCATGTTTATTAATTTATAGTATTGCATAGCATTTTGTTTAAAGTTTATGTCAAAAGAGCATCTTTATGCCTTTGTTTGGTAGTGTTAGTGTTTCAGGTTGATGTGTTTGATCAGAGGAAACAATGGACGCAATTAGGGGACTTTGGAAGGCGGAGAGATGGAAGTTTATGAGGAATCAGGAGAAAAAACACGGGCACCCGTGTGAAAAAACACTGCCCGTGTGGAAAAGCCAAGGGAAAACACAAAAAGACATCAAGACAGTGGAAAAGCATGGGCACCCGTGTGAAAAAACACTGCCCGTGTGGAAAAGCACGGGCACCCGTGTAAAAAAACACTGCCCGTGCTTTTGGGCCTGATGCAAAATTCCAAACCACGTGAATCACAAAATAAACACAGGCACCCGTGTGAAAAAACATGGCCCGTGCTTTTGGGTGCGGACAGAAACTTCACTTTTTGATCTATGTTACTCTGTCTTGTATTAAGGGTACTTTGGACTTTTTGCTGACACTGAGACTGATACTGAAGCTACTTAAACGAAGTTTATGTAAGGAAAAGGGGACTTTTTGACAGATTAGAGAAAAGAATACAAGAGAAGATTGGAGAAAGCAAGGGTTTGGGAGAGAAGAAGATCTTCATGAACGGAAGCAATTGAAGATTCAATCTCCTCCAATTTCTTGTAATGTCTTTATTCAATATTGTGTTTTCTTTGAATACTATGAGTAGCTAAACCCCCCAATGCTAGGGGGTGGCCCTGATTTCCCTTTGTAATGACTCTGAGTTTGCAATTGCGATAACTATCATGTTTTCAATTATTAATTTATTCTCTTGATGTTTTTAAAGCTTTTCCTTTCGGACAAATTGGAATTGATCGATGATCATCATTTAGGTCGGACCACCAATGATAATGCTTTCATGAGAATATGCTATAATAGATATTACCTAGGACTAGGAATACCTTATAGCAACCGAATATTCTTGATAACTAATTGCTTGATTTCACCGTAAATTTCTAAGGACTTAGGGTTTAGGATGAAGGATCAAAGGTTTTTTCACTAAGGACTTAGGATCAAACAACCTTAAGAACCGGTAATTGATTATTGAAAATAAGTTGTTGCAATAGAAATTTCAGAGTTGTTACATTGTCAATCATCCACTATCCCTAGCATGTTACTCATATTTGTTACAAAGCCCATTTCATTTACTGCTTATTTTACTTTTCGCTAAGTGATAATAACCAAATAAAACCCAATTGAAGTTTTTGTTTAATTGAACTTGGAATTGAACTCATCATTCCTGCGCAGTCCCTGAGATCGATATTCGGGGAATTTTCCCTATTATTACAAGAGGCAAAATAGTACACTTGCTATTTTACCGATCAAGTTTTTGGCGCCGTTGCCGGGGACTGCCATAATATTGAGTTTAAGTTGAGTTCAGTTAGAATTTTGTTGCTCTGCGACTAAAATTTTATTTTCAGCTTTATTTTTGTTATTTTGTTTAATTTCAACTAATCTGCTCTAATCTTTGTATGCGAGGAAAGTCCTCAGATGATTTATCTTTTGACGCAGAACCTGGAAGATCTTTGCACACTAGGCTTAGAAAAGCTTAACAAGCAAGACTGGCAGAGTCAACCGTAGAACCCGTAATTCCAGAACCAGAAAAAGAGGAAGAAGCTTTAGATTATTCTGGTCGTTCAAATACAAGGTCAAAATCAGATACAGAGTCAGAGACAGAGACAGTTATGGGGGAACCTCAAGAAAGGCTCCTCGGAGACTATGGTGTTGTGAATACACCGGGTGGGAGACTAACAATTGTCAACCAAACGGTGAATGTTCCTAATTTTCAATTGCATCCAAGCACCATCACTCAGCTCGAAAGAAAGCCTTTCACCGGAAAGGTTAATGAAGATGCAAACAAGCACTTGCAAAGATTTTTGACCATGAGCACCACTCTGAAAATTGACGGTCATACTGAAGAAGCCAAGAAGCTAAGGATGTTTCCTTTCACCTTAGCCGAAGAGGCAGAAGAGTGGTTCTACTCCCTCCCAGCAGGCAGTATCACATCGTGGGAAGAGATGGAAAAGGCTTTCCTGAATGAGTATTTTCCAGCGTCAGTCTTTCTACAAAAAAGGTATGAAATTCTAAACTTTAAGCAGAAAGAGGGTGAACCGTTGGGAGATGCCTACAAAAGATTCAAGAGGATCCTCGTAGCATGCCCAACTCATAACATGGATCATACTGAACAGATGCAAGTATTTGTTAATGGGCTTAAAATAAAGACAAAGCAGTTGATCGATACGGCAGCCGGTGGCTCAACTAATTTCTCAACAGCCACTGGTATTAAGAAGATCATTGAAGCGATAGCTGCAAATGAGCATCTAGAGTTGTATGACAGGTGTACTAACAAACCTGAGGGAATAATTGATCTAAAGTTGGAGACTTCTAAAATTCGGGTTGAAGATGCGATAGCTGCAGAAGTTGAAAAGAAATTGAAGGCTATGAATATAGGTACACAACAAGTGGCTCAAGTTCAACAAGCTCAACCTGTCAGCTGTGAAATCTGTAATGGCCCACACCAAACGGTGTACTGTTTTGCTACTCCCAAGCAGATTGAAGAAATCAAATTCCTAAGGCAAAACAACCCGTATTCTAACACCTATAATCCAGGGTGGAAGAATCATCCAAATTTTGCTTGGAAAGATCAACAACAACAAGGTATCCAGAAGGCAGAGTGGGAAGTGGCAATTGAAAGATTAGCTGGGCAGTGTTCTCAGTTCCAAGAAGAAACAAGAAACAACCACAGAAACACTTCGGCCTCGATAAAAAATCTGGAAGTTCAAGTGGGGCAGATAGCACAACATCTCACTCTACAAGCATTAGGTACCCTTCCGAGCTCAACTGTGAAAAACCCGAAAGACCAAGAGAAGATTAATGTTGTTAATACAAGGAGTAAGAAAGTGGCAGAATCGGAAAAAGAAAGAGAGGAAATAGATGATCCCTTGGTCATTGAGGTAGATTTGGAGATAAGAGAAAATGTGAAAGAGCCCGAAATTGTGATACCACCGGTTAAGCCACTTGAAGAGAAAAATAAGAAAGATGCTAAACCGGAAATCAAATTACCTTTTCCTTCTAGAGTGACAAAGAAGAATTCAACAGAAAAGGATTTTGAGAAGTTTGCAGCCTTGTTTAAAAAATTAGAGGTTAATCTACCTTTCTTTGAAGCACTTGAGCACATGCCTTTGTACAAGAAGTTTATGAAGGAGGTTATCGGTAAAAAGAGACCAGTGGGGGGAGGACCAGAAATTGCAACTGAAAAGTGTAGTATAGTCTCTCCAGCAAGGAAGATCCCCATCAAGAAGAAAGACCTTGGAGCGGTGGCGATACCATGCACCATCAAGAACAGAATGTTTAAAAAGGTACTCATTGATTTTGGTTCTAGTGTGAGTTTAATGCCACTATCTATCTTTAAAAAGCTTGAATTGGGAAATATAAGTGAAAGTGAGACAAAGTTGAAATTCGCTGATCACACCATCAAGAAATCATATGGGGTAGCTGAAGACGTACTAGTGGAGGTGGATAAGTTTGTATTCCCCGTTGACTTCCACATCATGGACATTCCTGAAGACGAAGAAACTCCTATCCTTCTTGGGAGACCGTTTTTGTTGACAAGTCGTTGCAACTTTGACATTGAGAAAGGTACTCTGACGGTGAAAGCCTTTAATGAAGAAGTAACCTTGAAGATGTTAGAAGTCAAGAAACAAAGTGCAGGTGTACATGATCAAGCTTCTGTTGGTATGATCGAAAGTGAGGGAAAATACAAAAGCCCAAAACATCTCCAAGAAAAAGTTTCAAGCATAGCCTCTCGGGTAGAACCAAATTTTGTAGCTATCAAAAGTCATAAGAAGGCTAAGGAAGTCAAGAAGAATGTGGGAAGTGAATTGAAGAGAAAAATTGTCCATGCTTTTCATCTTCAAGAGTTCGTGGTTGCGGAAGTGAAAAGCAACCAGGTGTGGAAGAGGAAATACCCTCCATGAAAAAGGGTAATGGACCGTCGAGCCATGCGACATTAAACGAAGCGCTTTGTGGGAGGCAACCCACACTTTTAATAATTAATTGTCTTTTTGTTTATTTTATTTCAGGTAATAAAAAGGGGATTTCTCTGGTGAAAGCTTGAAAGCGACAGCCGGAGTTGATGTACCCTATGTGAGTCCTTTCCGCAGTTAGGCTAAAACATTGAGGTCAATGTTTAGTTCAGGTGTGGGGGGGGGGGGTTTCTTGCATTGCTCTTGTTTCTGTTTTTATTTTGTTTTTAGCATTACTATTCGTTTTCTGGTGTACCATTGTGTTACAGAGTGACAGATAGTTGTTGGATGAATCCGAGTTTGATAGCTAGTGGATGAAAGATACTCCCCATACTAGATCTCCCGAGGCACCCCGGAAGTTGATGCAGCCATGAAATGATAAAATTAAAGGTTGGACGCGATTTGGTAACACCGGACCGAAATGGTTGTATGGTATACCCGAGTCGGGAAAGAAACCACATGACACGAGGAGGCTTCAGAGCTTGTAAGCATAACCAACATGGTGAGAGTACAAAGGTCAAACACTAAAATATCATCATGAGATTTCAGTCAGGTATGACCTTATCACTTTGATTTTGCGTATGTTCTTTTGACACAGCACAACATGAGGACACACACTGAGGCATGTTGTTTGTTTAACCCCTAGCCTTTCTATCCATCCTTTAATTTATGTTTATCCTTTGTGAACCCCCATTGAGCCTTAGCCTTTTTGTTTGAAATAAACCCATGTTCACCCGTAACCATACACTTCCTACCCTGTTCGGCATGATTGTTGTAAATTATAAAGTGTGCGAAAAAGATAAGTTTGGGGTGGTAACACGTAGAGAAAGGGTAAGTGCATATAAAAAAGGATAAGAAGTAAAAAAAAAAAAAAGAGGCATGCAAATGTCCTAACAGAAAAAAAAAAGAAAGAAAAGCACTTGCCGTGACTAAAGACCCCAACATGCTCATTGAAAATTGAGTGAAGAAAAGTCAAAGTTGAATAAAACCCCAAGCTATTAGTTAGGCACAAAAGTGAGAAAAACATCATGGATTCCGAATCCAAACCCCTTTGTTATCCATTTATTTGTCTATCCTACCGTACTTAAGCCCCGTTACAACCCAAAAGACCTCATAAAGTGTGTGGAATCTGTGTGTGTAGTGAAGATAGAATACATTCAAAATTAAGAGTTGATATTGCATACTTTGGTACTGTGAGTGCAAACACTTTAACCCCGAGAGATCTCGTGAGAGTATGAAAAAGTTTGCAGGTAAAGAAGTCCTCTGATGTGAAAGTGTGGTAGATAGTTCGATTCGGGAAGCCAGACGCTTGATCGAGAAGGAAGGAAGCGAATTGCGAAAGACACAGGCTGTATTGTGGAAAAGAGAAATCCGTGGGTGACCTATGTTTGGTCTCAATACATCACTTGAGGACAAGCAATGAGATAAGTTTGGGATTGTGATCGGTCACCATTTCTATTAAGTTTCCGTCGTTTATCCGGCAAAAATTCATCATTTCGGTAACACATTCGGTTGTTTTATTGCTTTTATGTTAAGTTTATCATGTTTATTAATTTATAGTATTGCATAGCATTTTGTTTAAAGTTTATGTCAAAAGAGCATCTTTATGCCTTTTGTCGCTACCGCGAAAATTAACAGAGTCGCCACTAACATATTTATCCTGAAAAGGAAGGGAATGCCAGCAAACCGCAAAACAAAACAACGGTCTCACGACCAGAGAAAAAGGGTAAGGGAGTCAGTTACGCGAGGGGAAGGTATTAGCACCCCTCGCGCCCATCGTACTCGATGGTATCCACGCTAGTGTCTAAAACTATGGGTGTGTAAGCAAACTACGCTAATCTGGACTAAAATGAATGCAAAATGTAGGGAAAAGAAAGAGTTATACTCGCACGGGCCCTACCCCGCTGCCTACGTATCCTTTTTGAGGAATCAGAGGTACCGTAGCTCGGCTAACTAGGTTCTGTTTGTTTTGTGTTTTTTAGGTGAACGAGTTACATTCACACTCCGCTGCTCGACCTTTGGAGACTTATGCTGGGAATGGAGCGGAAATAACAAGCTCTTAAGAAAAGAAAATCAAAGAGTGTGGTTTGTGTTTTAAAGAATGCATGAGGAAAACCTAAGCTAAGGGGGAAAGCTTGCTACCTAATGTTATCATACAAAGGGTACAAGTCTAAACTAAACTAATCAACCTACGGGGAGAAGCGAAAGCAAACAAATAGCACACAAACGAGCATCCGCTCGTAAAGCAAACAAACCAACGGCACTGGCCGAATGGTAGAAAAGCAGTCCCGCCATAGCCAAGGGGAGCAACTCAACCCAAGTCAACCAAGCATTAGACCTCGCGAAAATGATCGGGCCATAGACAAGAGGAGCGGATCCCTCTCAGCAACCAAGCCATCACGGATCGTAAAGGAAAACGGTGCGTGCGTACACCGAGCATCAACGTCGGGCAACGCGAGCTATAGGAAAGACGGGGGTCCGGCTGCATGAACCCTTTTCCTGACATACTCGATAACAAGATCTTGTGCAGGTTCGGAAGCGAGCAACGCGTAGCGTGCGCATACCGAACGGACTCGATGAGACTGGGCGGGGGTTGATTGCTAACCCTTTCCGCGTGCCTTCCATGAGGACTTAACGGAGTGCCATATAGGACTTATTACACCGTGACTCCCTGCCGCAAAGCACAAATATAAACACACTAACAAAAACAGAGCCTCTTTCGAGGACTTGGCCAGATGCATGTCTAGGTCCTACTTCTCATGTTAAAGGATGATGCGAGAAAGCAATAAAGTGCGAGAAAAATAAAATGAAACGGGATCAATACCAAACGGATGATGATCCGTAAACTATAGCGATGAGAGAAAGCAAACTAAGAATCCCGCGAGCGAGCTAGCAAAGAGAAAGCAAATAGTCAGCACACCGATTAGCCATGAAAGCACACAAAGGTCGACATGCGCGTCGAGCATAATCACAATACACCTGCAAGAGGAACAAGCAAACCAAACAAGCAGATATAAAGTAATAGAGATGTGTCTCCAGGATGAGAACACAAAGCAAGCGAATGAACTTGTGTCCCGCAAGTAAAGCGGAACACTCATAGAATGAGCATCGATCGGTGACCGTCCAAAAGCCTCGCACACTAGCACACACGTTAGAGATAACCAGACACCGCAATCGGAATTGCGTTATTGCTATTCTAAAATAAACCGGACAAAACAATCATGGGAAAAGGTATGGTAATACGCGAATAAGCATGCAAAAATTACACCGGAAGTCGACAAAAGTACCATCATGGAAAACACAAAAATTCAGAAATACAAATCATTCCACAAAATAGTACATCTTACAAGCTTTCCAACGATATAAAGAACACGCAAATCGGAGTTACGATAAAAAAGATATGAATTTCTGAAGTTAAGAACAAAACACACAGCCGTAACCGGTTACGCCCTGACCCGTAACCGGTTACGGTCAAGACAGAAGCAAAAGGAAGGAAAAACACGGGTTCGTAACCGGTTACGTCCTGAAGCGTAACCGGTTACGCTGTACACAGAAGCAAAAATAGAGGTAAAAAACGAGCTCGTAACCGGTTACGGCCAGGAGCGTAACCGGTTACGCTGTGTACAAAATCAGCGCAACGAGGCAAACACGGGTTCGTAACCGGTTACCGCCTGAAGCGTAACCGGTTACGCTGAGCACAGAGTAAAAAAAAACAGCACAATCAACATTCAAAGCAATTCAAACATGCATCCATCAAGAATAATGATCAAGCACGAATTAAACTCGATTTGCACAGTGTTATGAACATCAAACCATCACAAATAGGCCTCAATCCGCATGGATTTCAAGTCAAGATCATTGACTAATAAACAACAAACTCATGCAAGCATTAAAACAAACACATAGTGCACCAAACTTGTATCCACATGCAATTGCAAGCAAAGTTCTAATGAATCTAATATTTAATCATCATCAACATCAATTAAGCATCATCAATCACTAAATCTAGCATTCGAATTATATTAACATCAACAATTAAGCACTTAATTCAAGGTTCAAGGCTTACCGAATGAAGATCTAAACCGACGCGCGAACACGAACACGACAAGAACGCGAACGCGAACACGAACGAGATCGAAAAGCGAATCCGGAGAAGAGTGATAGTGTGATGCGCGAGAATAGATGAGGGAAGAGCGAATCCGAACTCGAGATCTTGAACTTCAATCCATATTGCTCTTGATTCTTGATGAAAGTTGATGAATGTTAATGAAAGTTTTATAGAATTTGTGGTTTTGATCTTTGAAAATTGAGGGAGAAATGGGAGAAAGTGTTTGTGAAAAATTTGGTGAATTCAAATTATGAGAGTCCTCTCCTTGATTTGTGAAGAGCAAAATGTTTATATATTGTCAACGCGAAATGTCCAAATTGCCCTCGGTGCGTCTTATTTTGGCTCGTTTTTAAGGAAACTCGCTTCGGCTCTCAATCCTGGAACAAAACCAATGCCACTGTGAAGATGACCAAATTCTTGACTCGTCGCTGCGAGAATCGTCTCAATCCGATAAGCGACGAAGAAAATACGCCCGTTTGAATGACGAGAAACATCGATTCATCTGGTGCGACCGTGTAGAATTTTGTGCGTACCGCTCAAAGAACTCGATAAAACTCCATCTTCGGCTCGAAATCTGAACAAGCATGTGTGACAAAGAATTGAAGCTAACTAAATTTCCGAGAAAATGCCGCCGGAATGGACTTCATAAGATAAAAATCGAAGAAGTTATGAATTTTCGAACTCGGCGCGACACACTCGAAAGCACATTTTTTACCGAAACAACGCGATGATCCTTAAAATTCTGGGAGATTTCAGTGCATAATTGGCCTTTGGTCCGAACATACGAAATCTTGGTAATGATGGCACGGAGCTCCAGTTAAATTTTCAAGCGAATCCGACCAGCGGATTGCGAGATATGAATTTTCTGAGATCTGAAACCCTACATTCAGCACCGTTTTTCACTGCAAAACCTCAAGTAATTTGCAAATCTGACGACCTTCCTCAAAGAATTGGCTTCCGAGCCAAACACGAAAGTTGTAGATATCGTCGAAACAGTCGGGACTACGCGATAACTTAGCTCATATCATCTTCCAAATAGGACTTGTGAATTTTCCCGTATTTACACTGTTTAAACCATTTTTCACATCTTATCTTCTTAATCCCATGAAAACTCTTTATTATTTTTCTTCAATTTTTGAATGACGAAATAAACGTCATTATTAACTTATAGCTCGAATAAAGAGGGCAAATTTTGGGGTGCAACAGCTGCCCCTATTCAAACTTCTTGAACCTGGCGAGTGAGAAACGAAAGTTTCGAACCGTTGAGGTGGAAGGAGGTTGAATACCAGAATGAACTCGAAAATTTGCGCTCTTGATCAATAGAAGATTCCAACTTGCAATGAAGAAGGAATGTACCACCCCGCAAGCAGGGAGAAAAAACTTCAACTGATCTGGATAATAAATATGCTCCAACTTGTGATAAGAGGGAACGGGCACCCACAGGCAGGGGAAAACACTTCAAATGATCTGGGCATCAAGAGAAGGAACATCTCGACTGATCTGAGTATCAGACGTAGCAGATGTCTCCGAACTTGCATCGGGATAGATGTCTTAGGTCGATCTGGGAATCGAGGGAGATACGTCGGTTGATCTGGACATCAACGTGTAATAGGTATCTCTGATCTGGGAATCATGATCTGGGAATCTGGGCAGACATCTCTTCTGATGCAATTAAATCATCAGGTAGATATTCCAACTAATCTGGGAATTAGCGGCTAGCTCCTTCGTAAGACCACGGGGATCCGGAGGCGGTTCCTTCAACTGAACTGGAAATCAGGATAGGAACAATATCTCTTCCGAACTGTGTACGCCGGGGAAAGAATGCCTTTAAACTGATCTGGACATGATGCCAGAAAATAAGTAGGACAATCTTCATCTGAAAGACAAAGTCGATCAGGCAGACATCTCCATCTGATCTGATGATATCAGTGGCTTGCTCCTTCGTAAGATCTTGGGAGATCCGGAGAAGGTTCCTTCAACTAATCTGAATCTGAATATTAGGATAGGAACAGATATCTCTTCCGAACTGTGTACGCCGGGTAAAGAAAGCGTCTTCAACTGATGGTTAGGCATCGGGACTGGGCAGACGAGTTTCTTCTTCTGAACGAACTAAATCGTCAGGGAGTAGATATTTCCAACTGATCTGATGTATCAGAGGGCTTGCTCCTTCGGAAGATCTATAGAGATCTGGAGGCGGTTCCTTCAACTGAGCTGGATATCAGGATAGGAACAAATATCTTCCACCGATCTGGGGGCACCGGGAATAGGAATGTCTTTGAACTGATCTGAGCTATGCCAGAAAATAAGTAGAACAATCCTCTTGTGATTCAAAATATCAGGATAAGCGCCTGTAATGACTAGGAGAATATTGCTCTATAGGGAGCATTTGTATCTGGATAACTTTCCTGCAGAAAGAAACAGATATGATATGATTTATGCATGATGCATGTATGAATGTGTATGGAATAACGTTTCCGAGGGGGAAGACGCTACACGCTTAGAGAATGCAATGCGAATGATGCATGATTTGAACGTTGCTTAGGGAGACAACGGAAGAGCACTGAATTGCTGAAGTAGTCCTGGAGAGAATTTAGAACTCTGCGGGGAGGACAAGATGAGTGACCACAAGTCACAACTACGAGCTGGCAAAGATGGATCAGAAATCTGCTGGAGACAATCAAATCTAGATGCGAGCTCTACTTGGGGAATGAATCCTGCTTGAGGATATGAACATCCCACTTAACTGCTTGGGGAAAAAACCCTGGCAACTTCATTGGAGAAGCAAATTCTCGACACCCTGGGGATGTGAAGATAAAGACAAGTTATGGAGACAACTCTGATGGGGAGAGACCAACTTGCTTGTGTAGGACGCATTCCGCTGGGGAAGTCCTAGAAGAGAACAGATCCTGCTGAGGACGCATGTGAATCTCTGCTGAGGAAAGAAACTTGGTGGGGAAGATGAATACTTTTGCACAGCAATCTGCTAGGGATATGAGAGATCCGCTGGGGATAAGGAACTTAGCATAAGAACCTTTTGTTAAGGCAACTCCACCGGGGACTAAGATGACTCTCCTAGGGAAAACAGGTCAATATGTTGAGGAGAGAAGCGCTCTACTGGGGAAAGAGAGGCATTCGGGCAACGAATCTCTTTAAGAGCTTGCTGGGGAATCAGATACCGTCCAATCATGACTCAACTGGGGAGAAGACATTCTGCCGGGGAATGAGGCTTTTGGAGCATAGAGAATGCATTAAGATGTGCTTTGATGAGGATATGAGAATCTTGGAACAAAGAAAGTCTCCTCCAGATATACTCAGCTGGGGAACGAGAATCTCTCATTAGGAAGCACTCGGCTGGGGAGTGAGAATCTCTCATAGCTAGGTCCGCCAATATGCTGATGCGAAGCGCTTGCAAGGATGTACCTGCGAGATAAACCAATGAAAGATGCCCCAGGATACAGCATGGTATCTTGGCCTGCCATCCTGGTTATACAAGACTTCGAAGTAGATTCAAAGGTTTCATCATTCCTAATCACGTATTGTAAAAGCAATGCAATTTTCATATGCAAAGTTTAACACAAACTCAGGACGTTTTATGCAAACAAAACAGTAAAAGAAAACGGCTTTTGAGATGAAAAGAAGTTTATTTAAAAATAATGCCCGAAAGAGGGCGAATACATTTAAGAAGCAATTCCTAGTAAGAGGTAACTGCACAATGCTGAGTACAAATGAGATGGCAATGTGAAACGGATATCCATTAGTTTCGATCCCACTATCACTTTTATAACCTTGACGTTCCCATCTCCTTGCTTTGGAAGACCGTACTCATTAGGATTGATCGCTGCCCAATTTGACGACCGAACACCACCGAACTTGTGGACCCGACGGGGTTTGGGAGTGCCTTTAGGGATTTGAGTTGCCAGGTGCAAACTCAAGAACACGGAGTCTTGCTTATCCCTCGGTCGGGAGCCCTAAACAAAGTGATTGGAATTTTGTGAATGCTTTAAGGATTTGAGCCGCCAGGTGCGAACTCAAGAATACGGAGTCTTGCTTATCCCTCGGTCGGGAACCCTAAGCATGTATGAAAAGTGATTGCCAAGGTGGCATGCGAGATGTAGTCGTTCGCTTTTGTCCCTTTTTTGCCTAAGCTGCCCTTTCGGGTTTTCAACTTAGCGGGTATATTTGTTTCTTTTTCATTCTTTTGCCTGATTTATTTTCCTTTTTCTTTTTCTTCCATTTTTCCTTTTTTATCTTTTTTTTCTTTTTTTTTTCAGGTCTATGCGAAATATTTTTTGACTACATCCGCGTTCACAGGGTGAGGAAAGTTCTCGCCATCCATTGTGGCAAGCATCATGGCACCGCCAGAGAACACTTTCTGCACAACAAAGGGGCCTTCATATGTCGGAGTCCACTTGCCTCGAGGATCACCTTGAGGAAGAATGATTCTTTTGAGTACCAGATCACCTGGTTTATAGCTTTGGGGTCGTACCCGCTTGTCAAAAGCTTTTCTCATCTTCTTTTGGTACACCTGACCATGACCAATAGCCGCTAAGCGTTTCTCGTCAATGAGGTTCAACTGATCCATCCGATTCTGTACCCATTCTGACTCGTCAAGCTCGACGTCTTTCATGATCCTCAGGGAAGGAATCTCAACTTCAACAGGCAATACCGCTTCCATGCCATAAACGAGTGAAAAAGGAGTTGCCCCAGTCGATGTACGCACAGAGGTACGATAACCATGCAAAGCAAAAGGTAACATCTCATGCCAATCTCGGTAAGTCACAACCATCTTCTGCACAATCTTCTTAATATTCTTATTAGCCGCTTCAACAGCGCCATTCATCTTTGGACGATACGGAGAAGAATTGTGATGCTTGATCTTGAAGGACTCACAAAGCTCCTTCATCATCTTGTTATTGAGATTCGATCCATTATCAGTAATGATCTTCTCAGGAATCCCATAACGACAGATTATGTTGTGCTTGATAAAGCGGGTAATCACTTGCTTGGTAACATTCGCATAAGATGCGGCTTCAACCCACTTGGTGAAGTAATCGATGGCAACCAAAATGAAGCGATGTCCATTAGAAGCAGTAGGCTTAATCTCTCCAATCATGTCAATGCCCCACATTGCGAAAGGCCACGGAGAAGTCAAGACATTCAAAGGCACAGGCGGCACGTGCACTTTATCAGCATAGATCTGGCACTTGTGACAAATTCTGACATGGTTATGACAATCAGTTTCCATAGTGGACCAATAATAACCAGCCCTCAAGATCTTTTTAGCCATTGTATGCCCACTAGAATGGGTACCAAACTCGCCTTCGTGCATCTCTTCTATGATTTTCGAAGCTTCTTCCTTTACAACACATCGGAGCAACACACCGTCATGATGCCTCTTGTACAATACCCCACCGTTGAGGTAGAACTTAGCTGCAAACCTTCTCAGAAACTTCTTATCAGTCACCGACGCTTCGGGAGGATACTCTTGAGTTTCGAGGAACTTTTTGATATTGTGATACCAGGGATTACCATCCAATTCAACATCCACAAAGCAGAATGCTGGCTCATCCAACCTGTTGATGGTGATGTTAGGCGCTTCATTGGCCCACTTCACTTTGAACATGGAAGCCAAAGTAGCGAGAGCATCAGCAAGATTGTTCTCTTCTCTAGAAATATGCTCGAATGTGATCTCATCAAAGTATGGAATAAGTCTCATCACATGCTCCCTGTATGGAATCAGATTCTGATGGCGAGTTTCCCAATCTCCATTGATCTGGCTAATGACAAGATTGGAATCCCCATAAACTTTCAAGTACTTGATTCGCAAATCGATCGCAGCTTCGATACCATAGATGCAAGCTTCATACTCAGCCATGTTATTAGTGCAATCAAAACAGATTCTGGCTGTAAACGGAATATGAAAACCAGATGGGGAAGTAATTACAGCTCCAACACCATTCCCGAGTGCATTAGAGGCACCATCAAACACGAGCGTCCATCGCGATCCTGGTTCGGGTCCTTCCTCTGGTCCAGGAATGTTACAATCTCGGATGTACAGGACATCCTCATCGGGGAATTCAAACTTCATCGGTTCATAATCTTAAACAGGCTGATATGCAAGATAATCTGCCAACACACTACCTTTGATGGCTTTCTGAGTAGTATATTAGATATCATATTCAGTCAAAATCATCTGCCATCTGGCTACTCTTCCGGAAAGAGCGGGCTTCCCAAAGACATACTTGATAGGATCCATCTTGGAAATCACTAAGGTGGTGTGAACCAACATATACTGCCTCAGCCGGTGAGCAGCCCACACCAAAGCACAGCAAGTTTTCTCGAGCAGTGAGTATCGGGATTCACAGTCGGTAAACTTTTTGCTTAGGTAGTATATTGCATGCTCTTTTCGGCCAGACTCGTCATGTTGACCTAGCACACATCCCATTGAATTTTCAAGAACTGTGAGGTACATAATCAAAGGCCTTCCTGGAACTGGAGGCATTAGTATCGGAGGTTCCCGCAGATACTCTTTCACCTTTTCAAATGCTTTTGACAATCATTATTCCACCTGGCCGTCTGATCTTTTCTTAGCAATTTGAATATTGGTTCACAAGTGGCCGTAAGATGAGAGATGAATCTAGCAATGTAGTTCAATCTCCCTAAGAAACCACGAACCTCTTTTTCTGTCCTCGGCTCAGGCATCTCTTGTATAGCTTTTATCTTTGCAGGATCAACCTCAATACCTTTTCCGCTAACAACAAAGCCCAACAGCTTTCCAGATTGCACTCCGAAGGTGCATTTGTTTGGATTCAACCTCAGTCTGAATTCCCGAAGCCTTTCAAACAACTTCTGCAAGTGAACCAAGTGCTCTTCTTCAGTGTGAGACTTTGCAATCATGTCATCAACATACACTTCAATCTCTTTGTGAATCATGTCGTGGAAAAGAGTCACCATGGCGCGCTGATACGTTGCCCCTGCGTTTTTCAACCCAAAAGGCATGACTTTATAGCAGAAAGTTCCCCATGGTGTAATAAACGTTGTTTTTTCCATGTCTTCTGGTGCCATCTTGATCTGATTATACCCAGAGAAGCCATCCATGAAGGAAAACACTTTGAAAGGAGCAGTATTATCCACCAACACATCAATGTGAGGAAGAGGAAAATCATCTTTCGGACTCGCCCTATTCAGATCTCTGTAGTCCACACACATCCTGACCTTTCCGTCCTTCTTAGGCACAGGAACAATATTCGCAATCCACGGCGGGTAATTCACAACTTGTAGAAAGCCAGCATCGAACTGTCTCTCAACCTCTTTCTTAATCTTCTCAGACATATCTGGGCGAGTCCTTCGAAGCTTTTGCTTGACAGGAGGACTATCTTCCTTGAGAGGTAGACGGTGTACCACAATATCTGTATCGAGACCAGGCATATCCTTATAGGACCAAGCAAAGATGTCCGCATACTATTTCAACATAGCAATAAGCCTCTGCTTCACACTATTCTCAAGCGCAACCCCTATCTTGACTTCTCGGACTTGCTCTTTAGTGCCAACATTTACCATCTCAATTGCCTCCTGATGCGGCTGAATCGCTTTCTTTTCTTCCTGTTTCAACAATCTGGCCAACTCGTCGGGGAGATCACAATCTTCATAAGCTTCCTCCTCGGCTTGGTAGATCGGATTGTCAAAATCATAATAAGCAATAGCGGAACTGTTACCAATGGAATCCGTGGTAGTGGAACATCTGCATGATTGATGTTTTTATTTTAGTTTTATTTATTAAGCTATGTGCAAGTGTGTGCAAAAACATTGCCATTTAAAGGAAAAAGTTAAAAAGAAAGACAGAGAGCAAAACATTTGAATGCAAAAAACGTTCTTTTATTTCATGATTAACTTTGAAAAATGCGAACTGCATGGCCCTACAAATGATTCACTACGCCTTGGGCAGAGCGTAGGAATTATGGCATGATTAGAAAAGTAAAAACAAGGAATTTACTCCTGAGTTTGTGTAACTTGGATGACATCTTCGATTGTCCAGTTGTTGGTCTTCTCTCCAGGAATACTTGGACGAATCCAGCTATCAAAATCACAGTCACTATCCACCTCTTCACCATTGACAATGGCATTAACCTGACCATCTTGAATGATACCACCACTCACAAACTTGATCGGGCTAAGAATACCAGACTTGGGCGATGCATTCTGCTTCCCAAGACGGAAACCCAGACCGTTCTTGTCAAATTTGGGACGCACATCAATTACTTGCCCCCAGCCTTCCACCTTTCCAGTCTCAACAACAACCTGAGCATCTTTCAGGGAAGACATGATCGTTTCTGGCTTCGTTATCTCATAAGGAGGAGTTCTCACGGCATTTACAGCTTCAAACGCTTGGAATGGTGTCTCATGTATTTCACCTTCGATCTCCACATACCGGAAAGAGGACAAGTGACTCACGATATAATCTTCCTCACCACAAACTGTCACGACTTTACCGTCAACCGGATACTTCTACTTCTGATGGAGAGTGGATGTCACAGCACCAGCCTTGTGAATCTACGGTCGTCCCAACAGACAACAGTAAGCAGGTTGAATATCCATCATATAAAAGGTTGTGGTAAATATCTGAGGACCCACTTGAATTGGTAGATCTACCTCTCCGAACACAGACCTCCTTGAACCGTCAAACGCGCGCACCACCAATTCACTAGGCCTTAACTCCACACCAGCATAGTTAATTCGCATGAGGGCCGACTTGGGAAGCACGTTCAAAGAAGACCCAGTATCAACCAAAACACGGGACAAGGTCGTCCCTTTGCACTCCATCGAAATATGCAAAGCCTTGTTATGGTTCCTCCCTCCTGGAGGAAGATCACGATCAGTAAACCCCAAACCATTTCCAGCAGAAATGTTATTGGCCACCGCCTCTAGCTGATTCACAGATATTTCATGCGGGACGTAAGCACCATTCAGAATTCTTAAGAGAGCATCTCTATGAACTTCCGAACACATCAATAATTGCAAGATGGAAATCTTTGACTGGGTCTGACCCAACTGCTCAACGACTTTGTAATCAGATTTCCTGATGATTCTCAACAATTCTTCCACATCCTTGGAAGATACAGCATTATCAGGTGCCCCATTCTGAGTCAAAGAATTCTGGACATCAGTCACTACTTGTTTTCCTTTGGCCTTAGCCAAAGCACCTGCATTATTTTGAACAAGCTGAGAGGAGAACACCCTACCACTGCGAGTAATTCTACCAGTACCAGCGAAATTATCAGTGTTTGCAACTGCAGCTTCCACAAACTTCTCTTTAGATGGCTCGCCCTCCTCCTTCGTGCCATAGTAATACACGTCTGACCCATAATGCCAAGGGATGGCCTTCTCACTATCATATGGAATAGGCCCTGGCACGGTAATCATCAACGCCGCTGGTTGTTCCTCATATGGAATACTGACAGGTATCTGAATAGGCACTTGGATACATATTGGAATAACTGGCTCATAAGGAATCGAAATCACTGCCACTTCGCCATCATTATTTCTCGCACCTCTTAACCTTCGATAAAACTGAAGAGGACCCTCATCAATCAGCTTTTGTACCATAGCTTTCAAATCAGTACAACCTTCGGGTTGACTCTTGCAATTCTCACAATCAACGCCACAGCCCGGGAAGATGCCGTTATTAACCAGATGTTGCTTCACAGACACAAGAGGAAAAGTCAAACAGCCCACATCAGATACAACACTTATCTCTTCACTCTCAATGACATTCACACCCGAACCTCCGCGAGCAGGCATCAGATTATTGACAATATTGGGTGTAGGAGTGAATTGGATTATCTTTTGATCCAACAAATCTTGGACTTTGTTCTTCAACGCAATGCACCTCTCCGTATCATGCCCAGCAGCACCTGAGTGGAAAGCACATCGTGCATTCGCATTGTAATTCGGAGATTGTGTGTCCGGAGCATTCGGAGCATGTCTCAAAGTAATCTTCTCAATCTTAAGCAAATGTTGCAACACCTGAGCATAGGTCATAGGAATCGGATCAATCTTTCTGTGAGGCCTAGTCCTGGGAGGATAGCGATCATTACTGGAATGCTGTCCATGCTGATGTTGTTGTTGTTGCTGCGGTACTGGGATCATGACAGCATTAACCTGTGAATTGCTTCTCCCTGAACCCCTTCTTCCATATATGGCATCTGCATTTCCTTCCTTCCTTCTGGCATAACCCTCAGCTTGTTTCTTACCACTAGGAGTATTAGAAGAAGCTCCTAACTGAATTTTCCCCATCTTTAGACCCATTTCAACACGTTCGCCATATCTCACCATTTCAGAAAAGTTGGCCGAAGCACTACAAGCCAAGTAATAGTGTCCAGACAAAGTACTGGTGAACATGTCAATCATTTCACGCTCAATCATCGGTGGCTGAAACCTTGCAGCTAACTCACGCCATTTCTGAGCGTACTCCTTGAAAGATTCTTTAGACCCCTGAACCAAACTCTGCAACTGAGTCCTATTGGGCGCCATATCAACATTGTACTGATAGTGCTTAATGAAAGCTTCCACAAGATCTCTCCAAGAATGGATATGAGTGCGCTCGAGTTGAACATACCACTCCCAGGAAGCTCCAGCCAAGCTGTCCTGGAAGAAATGCATTAGAAAACCCTCATCCTCGGAGTATACCGACATCTTCCGATAATATGCCTTGACATGAGTCATAGGGCAGGTCGCCCCATTGTATTTGTCAAAAGAGGGAACTTTGAATTTCGGTGGGATCCTCACACCAGGAACCAACCCCAAGTCATTGATGTCCATGCCTAACACCCCTTTGCCTTCAATAGCTCTGAGACGCTCTTCAATCAGACGATACCTTTCAACTTCATCATGTGCACCATCAACACTATGCCTCGATACCTGATCAAAGTTTTCAACATTGAAATCCAAATTACCACGGTTCTGATTATCTCTCCTTCCCAACAGACGAGACGGGGGTGGAGGTGGAAACCCGTGATGCTGATTGAAAGGATTATAGTGCCCTCCCACGTGATCAAACTCATTCAGATCATGGTGATCGTCAATTCTACCAGACACATCGTCAAACAGCCCCGAATGTCCTCCATTCTCAACCCTTCTGGAGTTCTCGACGAGAACCCGCAAGTCATCCTGCCCCTTGGTCACATTAGTCAATGCTTCCATAAACTGCGCCATCTGCGCATTCATCTACTCTGTCAATTGAGCTCTCATCTCTGCCATTTTTTCCTGAATCTGTTCCATCTGCCTTCTCTGATTGCTCCTAGTCGGATACGGGTGATTAGCCGTCTTAGAACACCTTCTGATAATAAAACAAGCGAGACATAAGATAAAATCCCTGCAAAACCTGCAAATACATGACATGTATGATATATGAATGATATACATGAAATGTTTGTCAATTTTCAGGTATCCATGAGTTCATCCCACTTTCAGATAGGACATAGCAACCCTGATACAGAATATATTTGAACAGCAATCCACACACGAGAATAATTCATCAAATTGAACATATTTCATTCAAACATAACTGAGAATTTGAGTTCATACAAACAGACACATAACCGCGTCACAAAGTGCTCATACAAAAGAAATCCAGAATATCAAAATACGACCCCATCCAACAATCCTGGATATGGATGGCAAATATCAAGGTAAACAGCAAATCAACCATCATGAACCAAACAAGTCCACTCTACAGCAGCACTAGGACCGTCTGATAACAGAATGAGCTCCTCCATCTCCTCTCCGTTGGGCTCGGAGGTTTGCGAGCTCCTCTTCAAGTCGAGCTGACTTGGCTTTCTCTTCCATCAATTGCCTTTCCGAATCCTGCACCTTTCTCTTGCTATTGTTTTCAGACCTTCGCAACTTCACACATTCTTGTTGTTTTCGGTATAAGCTTTCTTCCATCAAGTCATGAGATCGCCTTTGAGTATGTGTCATGTTTGAACCTTCACCTTGCGCATGCTTGAGCTTACGAGCCAATTCCGCCTTTTCGTGATCCTGAAAATACCTTTCCAAGCCAACCTCATTGTCCTTTGCTTTTAGCTTGATGTTGTCCGCTTCGGCTTGAATATAGAATTCATCCGCAACTGTATCAGATAAAACCACGGGAGGTTGCTCATACAATGGACTTGACCTCACAAATGGCAGCAATAGATTTGCCACTCTTGCCTCAACCCATTTCCTGTAAGGACCCATAGCAATAGGAACCTTCTTGCTCAAAGTAGTCTGATCCCTTCTATGGACTTTAGTCCAAGCATACGGTATCTTCTCTAGCTCCAGAGGATCTTTACCATCAGCAAAGTACACTGATTCAAACGCTTCTACATCATTCTGAGCCCTTTCCATTGCATATCCCAATTGACGATAGGCGAGTGTGGGATTATAACTAATACAACCTCTGGTTCCCATGAGAGGAACGTTGGGATATTGACCGCAACTAGTGACGATGTTCCAAATCTTCCCCACACAATAGTTCCACCTGATGTCATAAGATGTGAGGTTAACAATCCTATCTGACCACTTAAGAGAACTCTTCTTGAGCACAAAAGGTCCTCTCACCAGAAAATGCAACATGAACCACTGATACAACAACGGAAAACAAGACCAACAACATATCCTCCCTTCTTACTTCTCGAATGGATCGAAAAGTAAGCATCTGCAAGCAACGTTGGCACGGGGTTTTTGTTCATGAAGACACAGATCGCCGCCAAACTCACAAAGTTCTCCCTTGAGGGGAACAAGACAATACCATGGATCATGATAGCAAGCAAACGACTAAAATCAACCCACTGCTCTTTCTTAGCCGCATCCTCAGCCCTACTAATCAAAAAGCAAAGATAGAAACCAGGAATACCGCCCGATGATTTCCAATTTCTTTCTACCTCCTTTATACCCATGTGAAGAGCTTCAGCTATTTTTTCAAATCTCACGACCTTAGGAACTCGAACAAAAGGTACATCATCAGTAATTCGGATGTTGAGTATGTAAGAAAATTCCTCGAGTGTTGGGATCAATTGATAGTCCTGGAATGTAAAACAGCTCAAGTGCGGATCATAGAACTGAAACAAGGTGATCAAAGCCATCAGATCAAAAGATGTATTGAGGATGGAGAGCAAATTGCCATAATCACGATTGAAGTCACGGAGAACCTCCCCTTTCAACCGAGAACTCAAACCTATCAACCTCGAATCATCAATATCCGGAATCTTATAAGCTCTGGTATGCCTCGTACGTTCTTTGACAGTATCAGTGAGAATGTCCATCTTCAACTTGGGTGAACTCCTGAATATCCCTGAAAAATATGACATGCAAATGCTTATTATTATATACATCTTTTTTTTGCATTTCTTTTGGAATTAAACATGCTATGATGCAAAGTGGTGGGACTTATTGCCGCCCACCAGGCATTCTGGACTGCCGGTAACACACATAATACAGAGCCAAAGGTTCGGCCCCCAGATGGTATACCATACGGTACATAGAATGTCAACCCTCGGAACCAACATCCATAATCAACAGCTCACTGGGATAGAACACAGATTACTACTCGAACAAGAATCATAGTACCCCACGAACAGGAACCAATAGCGCACTCGAACGAGAACAGTGGTAACCCACGAACGAGAACAGCGGTAACCCACGAACAAGAACAGCGGTAACCCCCGAACAAGAACAGCGGTCACCAACAATGTACCTGTTATATGATCATTGATTCCCGCCCCACTCACGGGTAAATCTAGGCCAGGGTAGGTCTAAAATCCAACAGAGGATCGAATGTAGGCGTTATCATACGATATTGCCTCATTCCACCAAGCTCTGTCCGTGGATACGTGATCAGATCAATCAGGCATACGCCTTCTGTCCGTCACGGCCACTCTAGTCCTAGTTCCTATGGTATCACTCATGACCTGGGTATTGGGTCTTTTACCTCTTGAAACACCCACCCACATATAGAAATCCAGACAGTCCAGAATATAATGCAGAAAAGTAAAAGCGCGTATAGAATGCAATGCAAACAAGAAAATATGCAAAGCAATAAAACACCCAACGATAAACACACAAGCGCTAGGATCGACTCGCTGAGTCCGGATCAGCAACATGTCGAGACGTCCCCAGCAGAGTCACCAGCTGTCGCTACCGCGAAAATTAACAGAGTCGCCACTAACATATTTATCCTGAAAAGGAAGGGAATGCCAGCAAACCGTAAAACAAAACAACGGTCTCACGACCAGAGAAAAAGGGTAAGGGAGTCGGTTACGCGAGGGGAAGGTATTAGCACCTGTTATACCCCAAAATTTGCCCACATCTTTTTTCAAGAAAACTCCAAACTGAAAATTAAGAGTCTCATATAATTATGGATTATTTCAACAAATATCCTAACATATGAAACACTTAGTTTTCAGAATTTTTCTTATACAGTAATTTGGCTTGCAGTTGAATTTATTCTTACGCAAACGCCAAATACTGTTTATTACTTCACATATGCTATTTATTTATTTACAGATAAATAGTACTGACACAATTGGTACAGAGTTAAATCTTTTTGCAGGCGCAGAATCAGGAAACCCAGACTGTACTGGTAACAAGTAGATTATTATTATCTTTTGTTTCCCACTAATTTTTGTACTATATTCCATTATTTTCAAAAATCTTTTCAAATCTCTTTTTCAAAAATCAAATCTCTCTTTTTCCCAACACTATCATACTCTTTCTTTCAAATCTTACTTCCACTCAAATTTTCCTTTTGTACGGAATCACATCATTCCCCAACGTCTCTATCCTTCTTTCCATTCTATAAATACCTCCCATTTTCTTCCATAAAATCTCACATCAAATTCTAACTCATCTCTCAAATTTCTACCTAATATCTATTTTCTCTTCTTCCCTGACAAGAATGGCAAAGTGGATAGAGACACTGTTTCTTACAGTCATCACCATTGCTACGGTGATCATGACTTTCTTCTGCCTGCATAGTCCTGAAGAGTGTGGACCTGCAATGGTTGCACTCCCAATCATCTACATGTTATTGTTCATAGCATGGGTCATTAACCGTCATTCTTAAAATTTGCCGTATTTCTTATTTCTTAAATGTACCGTTTATTCGTCGTACTGTTCAATATAGTATGTAATATTTGTACTGTCAGTATTAAATGTTGTACTATCTGTCATAATATTGCTTAATTGCTAAGATAATATTTTGTGTGTTTTCTGCCAGTCAAATATTCCTATTTCTGTGCATTAAATGATTTTCAGGGTTATTATCGGTAATTTTGCCCGCATACCGTAAATATTAGTTATTTATTATGTCTGTGTTTTTAACAAGTCATGTAAATAAACTTTCATTTTTCACATAAAACAAAAACAACAAAAAAGAAAATTAACTTTGACTGTTGATTTTTCACTCTAACTGCTACGTCAATACCTGAACAGTCAGTTGACAGCCAAACTGCTGGCAGTACAATTCTCAGTGTTTTGTACCATCAATCAAATCAATCTTTCACAATTCAAAATTCCAAGATTTTTGTTCTAGAAGTCTTCTGAATATCACGCGATTAGCAGAGACTCAACACTGCACAAAAATCAGGTACGCTTAACTGTCTCCTACACAAACAGTCCCTAATCAGGGTTTTTCTTGTTTTTACAGGAGCAACAAGTTTTTGAGAGCTCAAATGGATTTCATACACATCCATATATCTCAAAGTACCATCATACAAATTTTCAAACTTCAATTCACTCAGACGCACCGTCAGCAGCTCAAACAGTCAACAGACGACCCGTTTGACCAAAAAAGTCAACAGACAGTCAAAAATGAAATTTTTTGTCAAAGTCCATATTTTGTCAAAGGATTCATCATTTGATCATTGGATGATCATAATTCATCAAGGAAAGATCAAAAATCAACAAAACCCTAAGATTCAAAATTAGGGTTTTTGCCTGAAAAGTCAACTCAACTTTGACTGATCATAACTCTCTCATCCTTCATCCAAAAAATTCAAACCAAATCTTGTTTTGAAGGAAATTCAATTATCTTTTAAATGCCATTGATCCCATGGTCATTGGATTCACCATTTGAAAAATATGACCAAAGACATTACAGGTCATTTTCAAAGTCAACAAAAAGACACTTTTTTCAAAAGGACACACAAGGAGCTTCAAAAATCATTTTGACATGAGACCAAAGACATTGGTTAGAGGACTCTTTGAGGTTTCCAAAAAGTGCAAGATCTCCTTCATATGACAAAAATTGAAGGATTTACACCTTGTTGAAGTTGGCTAAATTTTGGGAAAATACATGAAACCAACATTGCTCAAAAATGTATTTTTTCCAAATGGGGCCAAGTTTTCAGCATTCAAACATCATTTCCATGATGTTATGGGCCTCCCACGACCAAGACTAAGCCCACACCTTTTTTATCCATTTTTGGCATGATTTTATCTTATTTTAAGATTAAAATTAAAAGGAAAATGGATGGATAAATGGTAGCTTAACTTCCAAGCATGACTCACCCAAGGAATCTTCATCTTTCTGCAGAGAATTGAAGAGCAAGGCAGATGCATTGAAGACAAGAGGACTTGGTCAATAATTCAAAGCTTTTTTAATATAAAAAATGCAAGAATTCCACAAAGGCAACTAGTTGCTTCTTAGCTTCAATTCTAAGCACTCAATGCTTATAAATAGGCTAGCATGCTTCAGTAACAAAAGGGACACGAATCATAAACAAAGCCTTGCTCATATACACTTGTAACCACTTGAAAAAATTCAAAGAAAATTCAAATTCGAGTTTTTAATTTCAGTCCATTTCAATACAAACTAAGCATTCAAACATCATCTCTGAGCTTCACTGAAACTATTCCAATCAATTGCAAGTCTTAAACATCACTGAATCGAGCTATATAGGCCACGGTTTGTTCAAACTAAAACCAACTTATATCTCATAACTCACGCATATTTAACAAGATGTAGATGCATAATTGTGTTTGGTTTGAAGCTCTGGTCGTTTCTGGAGCTTCAATTGGATTTTAATGGCTGTTTGTAGCATATACCATTTTAGGGTTTTCTTAGCTCAAAATTAGGGTTCTTCATTAGGGCCAAAATTAAAACAAATTAAGGGCAGGGTTACATTCAGTGGAACAAGACGAATCCAATGGTACCATCGCGCCTAATTTCTATGCTTGTTTACCCCTATTCGTTATTTTGCAGATTTAGGGTTCACTTATTATAGCGCTTTTTTTGCAAAAGCGCTGTTAAAGGCCTTGTCTGAAGGTTGAAGACGAAGACGTGTCTTCCTCCCATTGGTTCAGAAGCGCGCGCGTGTTTTTTAAATTTATCTCTAATCAAGTGTTTTGCAGGTGTAACGTGTACCATGTGCCTCAAAGTCTGGACCATCTGATCTTGCTTAGCAGCTCATCTAACGCCTCAGAACACGCATGCGCATCATACTCCCTCATTTAATTTCCACATCTGATCAGTATCCTTTTATTTCTTATTTTTATTTTAATTTCTTTGTTAAATTAATTAAAAATAGTTTTAAAAATCCAAAAAATACACAAAAAATATTTTTAGACTTCTAAAATAACATATTGTTTTCTGAAATAAAAATATTTTATTTTTCTTCAAAATTTCAATATTTTGCATAATTAATTAGTATATATTTATATATTTGCTTTTTAATTATTCTAACCAATCAAAAAATCATAAAAAAAATTGTTCTTTATGTTAAATATTGTTTATATATTATAAACTAATTTTGTACATATTTTGAATAATTTTATCTTTAAGTTTTAATTATTTGTATAATTATTTGCATAATTATGTTTTAATTAACTTAAATCAATTTCAAATCAATTCCAAAAATTCCAAAAAAATTAGTTTTGTTTTAAAATTAATTGACAAATATTTTGTACATATTTTAAACTTAATTTCTAGGTTTAAATCTATTTTCATCATTTTAATTTAATTAATCATGCATTAATTATAATTAAAATCAATCATAAAAAAAATCCAAAAAAACATGCCTTTTATTTTTCTTGCAATTTAAATTCCTAGATAAATGTATAGGATGTCAAATTCATGTAAATAGGCTAGTTTACATTTCCTGCACAATCGATGTAATAGCGTAGATTTACTTTCCGCACTTTACATTTCCGCATTTTAATTTCCAGCAAATATAAACTGCGTGTATGTCAAAGATAAAATTGAACCGTTAGATCACTAACTTCAAAGATAAAATATCTGAACCCAAACACAATCACACTTGCACCTCTTCAGGTAATCCCGTTCTCATTCTTTTCAAAATCAAAGTCAAAATTCCACTGTTTCGAGTACAAAATCGAACCTTGCGTTTATATCTGGTAAAAGGATAGATTTTTAAAGGAAATAGGATAAAGACCTTACAACTCAGGGTAGACCTCCTAGTTTGCTTGCTCAAATCAAAACAAACAAAATTCTCATACACTGTTGTTTTTCAAAACAAAACTTTCAAAAAAGACAATACTTTGTATACATCCAAACACGGATTATTACAAAGTTAACGTTCTTTTCAAAACATCTTTCGAAAGATAAACAAGCATTTTGTATACATCCACACACGGATCATTACAAAATTCATATTACAAAGGTATTTGAAACCACATATGAGCAATTTCAGAGCAATTGAAAAGTGATCGAAAAACAAGTGAGCTAAGCAAACTTAAGAGCCCATGGATAACCATGGATACAAAGGGTGCTAACACCTTCCCTTTGTATAACCTACCCCCTTACCCAGAATTTCTTAAAGGTCTTTTTTCTGTTTCTTTTATAAACCTTTCCTTAATTGGATAAAATAAAAGGTCGGTGGCGACTCTGTGAATTTTCAAAAATGCGAAAGCATTAAGCGATAAAAAAGAGTCAGTTCACGTATCTCTACAGAACAGAGGTATGGCCCGGGATAAAAAACGGAGGTCCACAGAACTGGCGACTCTGCTGGGGATATACTTTCAAAAACAAAATGTTTTCAAAAGGGGTTACCTTAAGAGAATAGGTCGATGTTTTCAATTGTTTGACTTGATTGCTCTATTTTTCAAAGGTTTGTTTGGGTATTTTGCTTGTGTGAAAGATTCTAACCCGAATCTCGAGATACCTTAAGTATATGACAATAGACCAAGGAAACTGTACGGCATGTACCGATACGGTTGATCTGGTAGTCATCATTAGTGCGATACTTTGGTTTATACTGATGTCCCTTGAAAACGATCAAGGAGTATATTAGGCTTCCGAAATGTCATTAAACACTAATTTGTCTTAGAACCTTTTTTAGTTGAACTTGACTTGTGGCCTATTAAGTGGCTAGCTTTGAAATTGATCGAAGTTAGTTATCCTCGAGGAATATTTTGATCGGCCGCTCGAGCGCCGTATTGAGATGTTACTTCCAAGGATCATAGAACCCAAATACTATTCTAGGACAGGTTTTAACCAACTTAACTTCAGTGGGGAGGGTATCACCTATCAGCTCCATGCAAGCCTTTAAACCTAAGGCTATTGTTTGATTTGTTTTTGTGTGCCACATGTTTGCATCATAAGCATATCATTTTTGCACCAAACACTTCAAGGATCAAAGAGTTTACCTTTATTTTTGCAGGTAATGGCTCCCGCCACCAAAGATTACATCCGAATCAACATCTCAACGGTACCCTCTGAACTAAAAGACTTAGTGTCAGAATTCCCCAGGAATAGACAATTCACTGAAAGGCATGGTCACCTACTCCATTTGGTTACCTCAAAATTTGAAGAAGACATGATACGGGTCCTGTTCCAGTTCTTTGACCCTGAACATCATTGCTTTACCTTTCCTGATTACCAGTTGGTACCCACTTTGGAAGAATTCTCTGAACTAATGGGATTGCCTGTTCAAAATCAATTACCTTTCACTGGTTTAGAAAGGATTCCAAAACCTGAAGTCATTGCTGCTGCTTTACATTTGCGGAAATCAGAAATCGAGTCCAATTGGGAAACAAAGAGTGGAGTTAAGGGTTTACTTGCCAAGTTCTTGTTGGAAAAGGCTCGACTACTGCTAGAAAACAAAAGTTATCCAGCTTTTGAGGAAGTTATGGCACTTTTGATCTATGGGTTGGTTTTATTCCCAAATCCCGATCAGTTCATAAGTGTACACATCATCAACCTTTTCCTAATCCGTAACCCGGTACCAACATTGCTGGGAGACATTTTACATTCTCTACACACTCGTACCATGAAGAAACGAGGAACTCTCATGTGCTGTATACCACTAGTGGCTAGGTGGTTTACATTTCATCTTCCCCGATCAGTGTTGAGAAATGAACAAAGAATGCAATGGTCTCGCAGGATTATGTCTTTGTCTCATTCAGATATCCGGTGGAACAACTTCTTTCAAAGAGACATTACTATCATTGATCATTGTGGAGAGTACCCTAATGTGCCACTCCTTGGCATCAAAGGAGGCATCACTTACAATCCCTCTTTAGCTCTACGCCAATTCGGATATGCAAGGAGCAACGGTCCTCATGACATGATTATCCATGGCATTGTGTTTGATTACGAGAATGATTCTCATAGACACCGACGAAGGTTCATACTTGCATGGGGCAGTGTCTATAGAATAGAAAGCAAAACTCTGGGGCAATGGAATTCTATTCCTATGGAACCCTACCTCAGATGGGTCCGCACTCATGCTCAGAAACTCCTTATGCCATATCCTGCTGTTCTACCTGTGACTATTGAACCAGAGGTCGAAGGATATGAACCTCAAGTTATTCTACACCCGGACATGCCAACTGACCTAGAAGAGTTGCAAAAATCTTGGGTTCAACTCAAAGAGGAAAGAGACACCTTCAAATCATACTGTCAAGACTATGAGAGAAGGATATTGGAGCTCACCGGACAGCTTCAAGAAGAACAGCAGATCAACACATTCTTGGGGGCAAGGAGAAAGCGTCCACGGGAGACCTGAAGGATCATTTATTTTATTTCTGTCTTGTAAGCCCAAATGAGGCAAAGAAAAAAGAAGCAAAAAAAGAGAGAAATAAATTGATTAACTAACGTTTGTTTCTTCTTTAACAAATCTAAACTCTAAGATCCTTGAAAACATTGCACACACATTTCACTTCATGCATTGCATATACATTTCATACATTGCATTCATATACATTGCATATACATTTCATACATTGCATACACATGGCATCCAGTCATACACATTGCATAACAGGTTCACATGACGGATTTCTCATCTTCTCGCTGTTTATTTCAGTCAGAAGAGATGGAATCCGAGACAAGCATCAAGAATCTCGAAGCACAGAATGCCCAAGTTCAAGTGGCAATTCTGGAACTGGCAAAGGGGCAACAAGAACTGAAAGCCCTGATAATCAAGAAGAAAAAGAAGCCCAAAGGATCTGTAGGCGTGAGTCACCTGAAAAGGAAGATCAAAATCCCAGTCAAAAAGTTCAAAAAGCCACCGATCCCTGAAACAGTCGGTGATGGTGAACAAGAAGACAATCAAAGCAACCAGGGTTCTGCTAAACCCTCTCTCTCTTCAAATGAAGAAAATGATCATTCTGGGGACGAACCGGATGATGAAAAATACCAACAGCTGGAAGACCGTATGAAAGCTATGGAGATACAAAAAATACCTGGCTTAGATTTCAATGATCTAGGGCTCATCTCGGATGTTGTTATCCCTCCAAAATTCAAAGTTCCTGTCTTTGCAAAATATGATGGAGTTTCTTGCCCGAAACTACATCTGAGATCCTATGTGAGGAAGATACAACCTCATACAACAGATAACAAATTGTGGATTCACTTCTTCCAAGAAAGTCTGTCGGGTACACAACTCGAATGGTACTACCAGCTGGAAAATACCAAGGTTCATACTTGGGAAGAATTAGCTGCTGCTTTTTACAAACAGTACCAATACAATGCTGATCTTGCGCCAACCCGTACTCAACTAAGGGGCATGTCTATGGGACCAAAAGAAAGTTTCAAAGGATATGCACAAAAGTGGAGAGATATGGCTGGAAGGGTTCAACCACCCTTATCTGATCGCGAACTAGTCGACATGTTCATGGGCACTTTAACTGGCCCTTTCTATAGCCATTTGCTGGGAAGCTCATCATCAGGTTTCACTGACCTGATACTGACCGGAGAACGTGTCGAAAGTGGCATTCAAAATGGAAAAATTCAAATAGGTTCCTCCTCTGGTACTACAAAAAGGCCCATCAGCGGGAGAAATGAGGTCAATGCAACACAAATTCAGAAAAGTCGCAAAAGTGAGCAGCATCAATCTGTAGGGGCAGTTCTGATCTCCGCATCTGCACCTCAAAAAGATCAACAGCCAAAATATACGCATCGACCAGATGCACCAAGAAGAAATTTCACCAAAATCAACATGCCAATCTCTCAGGCATTGCAGCACTTGCTAAAAGCAGATCTGATCACCTTAAGAGGTCCTCCAAAGAATGTCAACACTTCCTCTCCGAATTATCGCCCTGATGCGACATGTGCCTATCACTCAAACTGTCCAGGACATGACGCAGATCACTGCTGGGCCCTGAAAAATAAAATACAAGATATGATAGATGCTGGGGAAATTGAGTTCGATCCTCCAGAAACTCCAAATGTCATCACTGCACCTATGCCAAAGCATGACAAAACTGTTAACGCTATCCTGGACACTGTTTACATCTATGATGTGAACGAATTATCAACTCCACTCTGCGAAGTCAAAGGAAAGCTAATCCGAGCTGGTTACTTTCCAGGGTGTGACCCCGACTGCTTTTACTGCTCCTGCCTGCCCAATGGTTGTGAAAATCTGAGGATGGGAATTCAAAAATGGATGGATCGCCGTATCATTATGTTTGAGAGGCTCCCTTCTATGGACGTGCTGTGCGAAGTCTTTGCAAACGGGATGAGAATAGAGGATGCCTCAGTGATCTCCAGCTTACCATTCAAAATCTCTGCCAAGGCTCCATTCAAAATTTCTGCTACACTCAAAGTGGCATCAGTAGTCATTGCTAGTCCAACTCCATTTCCATACTCCTCAGACAAAGCTGTCCCATGGGGATACGACACTAATGTTTACGTTCATGGAGTTAAGCAGAGTACCTCGACTGAAGAGACCGCAAAGTTAACTACTCCAACTGTGGGTAATATTGTGGGTACCAGCAAGATCACGAGAAGTGGAAGAATCTTTTCACCAGAAATTTCTCCAAATGTTGCTGCTGGTCCAGTCCGAGTCCCAGTTCCTAATCAAAATGTCAACGCTCGAGGCAAAGAGCCACAAGTTGAACAAGTTCAAACCCCGGTGGAGATCACTGCTGAGGATCCATCAAAGCAAGAAATGGAGGAAATATTGAAAATCATCTGCAAGAGTGATTACAATATTGTTGAGCAACTGGGGCACACCGCTTCAAAAATCTCAATGCTATCTCTGCTAAAATATTCAGAAGCTCATGCCAAAGCTCTGATGAAGTTCCTGAAAGCTGCGCATGTGCCTCAAGAGATCTCAGTCGACCAATTTGAGAATTGTGTTGCCAATCTAACCGTGAGCAATGGTCTCGGTTTCTCCGATGTGGATCTAACCCCTGCTGGAAAAAATCACAACAAAGCCTTACATATCTCCATTGAATGTAATGGCACCACTCTATCTCATGTGCTAGTAGATAACGGTTCTTCTTTGAACGTGTTACCGAAAACAGTACTAGAAAAGCTTGACTTCGAAGGAATTGTGTTACAACCAAGTGATGTTGTGGTAAGAGCCTTTGACGGGTCAACCAGAACGGTATACGGAAAAGTGAATCTCCCAATCAGAGTGGGTTCTCAAATCTTTGATTCTATCTTTTACGTAATGGAAATTCACCCAGCCTACTCCTGTTTACTTGGACGCCCTTGGATACATGGGGCAAACGCTGTAACTTCTACCCTGCATCAGAAGTTAAAATATCCAGTAAAAGGAAAGATTGTCACAGTCTATGGCGAAGAGGAATATGTGGTTAGTCACCTAAGCAATTCCAAATATGTTGAGTTGGAGGACGAATTCATCGAAACTCCATGCCAATCATTTGAGGTGGTCTCCCCAGATGTCTCTACCACCAAGCATATTCCTGCTACTCCAACTACAACTATGGCTTCTCTCAAAGATGCCAAAGCCATGATTGAACAGGGTGATTGCACAGTATGGGGACAGCTTCCCGATATACCCTACAAGTCTGACAAGCTAGGTCTGGGCTATGATAGTGAAAATCAAAAGAATGATCAAAGTCCTCGTTCTGGAAGGATTAATGTCACACTTCGTCAGCCAAGAAGTAAACGCTATTGAAGATGAAGGAGTGTTCATGAACCATATCATTCAGCCATATCCAGATGAGATTCCACCCATTTCCATGGGAATGTGGGATGCTGTGGGAGAACCAAACGGCGGGTATAATTATCAGTATGCCGCACCTCAGAATTCTTATATTGCTATGGAAGACCTTACCCCGACTGGATGGGGTGATCAAATTGGAAATGACGAAAGTTTCACAAGTCCCGTCACTGAGCAATATCAAAATCCACCCAAAGAAGTATGGGACACGCTAGGAGAACCCAGCGGCAAATATGACTATATGGTGAAATACTCCGCTCCTCCGAGCTCACAAATTGCTATGGAGGACATTGTCCCAACTGGATGGGATGAACAGTACGATGACAATTTCGCTTTCGAAGAAGCCAGGGAAATACCAAATAACGAGGGTTGCTTTCTGTCAGCATACACTCCTCATCAGGATGCACAAGTCTCTATTCAAAACATCATCCCGACTGCATGGGACGGCCTTATCGAGCATCTCGCTCAGCCAACAGAGATATCTCAGCCTGGGCTCTCGTATCCAGCAGAGTATATCCCTTATCCCGAAGGATCACCGGCTCATTTTCCCACTAATGAAATCAATGCTGTGGAAGATGAAAAAGACAACTGCAACTGGAACAGCTGGATACTCCCTGCTCACAACAGTGGATTGAACAACTGGAAAGCTGAGGATGTGATCTCCTTTGACCAGGAGTAAATGCCATTTCCTGTTTTCTTTGTGTATATTGTGCAAAGATAAAAATGGTTCCTGAACAATCGAACCATGAGCTTGAAAGCCGTGTGCCTTAGCACACTGGTCCTTCTATAAGGGCTTATCATATCATGATCATGTGCATTCAATAAAATCATGGGACGCTTGCATATTTAAATTTTGTGATCCTTTTTCCTTCTTTCTTCGCTTTCAAATAGCTATGTTTTTTCTTCACACATACTCACATAATTAACATGCAGATTCACATACACTCTGGATCCAGTCAACAACGATTCTGCTATTGCCCGTCATGACTTTGAAAATCCGATCTACCAAACTGAGGACGAAAGTGAGGAAGATTGTGAAGTGCCAAGAGAACTTGCAAGGCTGCTAGAACAAGAAGACAAGGCCATACAGCCTCACGAGGAGCCAATTGAGGTCATCAACTTGGGCAGCAACGAAGAAAAGAAAGAAGTCAAAATAGGGGCTGATTTAGAACACAGCGTCAAGCAAAGACTGATTCAAATGCTGCGAGACTACGTCGAGATATTCGCCTGGTCCTATGAAGATATGCCAGGCCTTGACACGGACATTGTAGTTCATCGCCTGCCAATCAAAGAAGGTAGCACTCCAGTCAAACAGAAACTACGAAGGAGTAGGCCTGATATGTCAAAAAAGATCAAAGACGAGGTTGAAAAACAGTTCAATGCCGGATTCCTAAAAGTTGTAAGTTATCCTCCTTGGATAGCTAACATCGTGCCTGTACCTAAAAAAGACGGGAAAGTCAGAATGTGCGTGGACTACAGAGATCTGAACCGGGCAAGCCCCAAAGATGATTTCCCTTTACCACACATCGATGTACTGGTTGACAATACCGCACAATGCAAGGTATTCTCCTTTATGGACGGATTCTCAGGGTACAATCAAATCAAGATGGCACCCGAAGACATGGAAAAAACAACCTTCACAACACCCTGGGGAACCTTTTGTTACAAAGTAATGCCCTTTGGTCTGAAAAACGCAGGAGCAACCTATCAACGTGCAATGGTAGCGCTATTTCATGATATGATTCATCAAGAAATAGAGGTGTATGTCGATGACATGATTGCAAAATCCAACACCGAGGAAGAACATTTGGGTCATTTACACAAGTTGTTTGACAGACTCAAGAAATACAAGTTGCGACTGAACCCAAATAAGTGTACCTTTGGAGTAAGATCCGGCAAACTCTTAGGTTTCATCGTCAGCAGCAAAGGTATTGAGGTTGATCCCGCCAAGGTTAAAGCCATTCAAGAAATGCCTATACCTCGTACCGAGAAACAAGTCAGAGGATTCTTGGGACGTCTAAATTACATCGCCCGATTTATTGCCCACATGACTACTACTTGTGTGCCGATCTTCAAACTGTTGAAGAAAGATCAAGTGGAAAGGTGGAATGACAAATGCCAGTTAGCCTTTGACAAAATCAAAGAATATCTCCAAAAACCTCCAATCTTGTTGCCACCTGTGGAAGGCAGACCTCTGATAATGTACCTAACTGTGTTAGAAGACTCAATGGGGTGTGTACTAGGACAACATGACGAATCCGGCCGAAAGGAGCACGCAATCTACTATCTTAGCAAAAAGTTTACCGATTGTGAAACAAGATACTCACTACTCGAAAAAACTTGTTGTGCCTTAGCTTGGGCAGCTCGCCGACTAAGACAGTACATGCTAAATCACACCACTTTCCTAATCTCCAAGATGGATCCCATCAAATACGTGTTCGAAAAACCTGCTCTCTCTGGAAGAATAGCGAGATGGCAAATGATCTTAACAGAATATGACATTCAATACACTTCACAAAAAGCAATCAAAGGAAGTGTGGTAGCTGATCATCTGGCTCATCAAGCAGTGGATGATTATCAAGCATTGAACTTTGACTTCCCAGACGAAGACATTATGCTAGTCAATGACTACAAACAACCAGGACCAGAAGAAGGACCCGAGCCAGGATCCCGGTGGACTATGGTTTTTGACGGAGCTTCTAATGCACTTGGCAATGGCATCGGAGCTGTGATCATTTCCCCCGCAGGAAGTTACACACCGTTCACTGCCAGATTATGCTTCAATTGCACTAACAATATAGCCGAATACGAAGCATGTATTCTGGGTCTTAAAGCTGCAATCGATCTAAGAATCAAATTCCTGGAAGTCTACGGAGACTCGGCCTTGGTAATCTACCAAGTCAAAGGGGAATGGGACACGAAGCACCCGAATCTAATTCCTTACAAAGAATATGTGCTGAGTTTGATTCTTTACTTCGAAGAAATCACTTTCGAACACATCCCACGCGAGGAAAATCAACTAGCTGATGCTTTAGCTACCATGTCATCCATGTTCAAAGTCAGGTGGGACAACGAGGCGCCTATGATCACCATTTACAGGCAAGATGAACCATCCTATTGCAATGAGATCAATACCGAAGGAACCGAGGAAAAACCATGGTTCCATGAAGTAAAAAGATATCTCGAAGCTCAGGAGTACCCTGAAGGGGCATCCATTAACGACAGAAAGTTTCTAAGGAGATTTGCTGCCAAATTCTTTCTAAGCAATGGAACCCTATACAAACGCAACCATGACTCGACTTTACTTCGCTGTGTAAACAAGAAGGAAGCAGAACAGATCATGGAAGAAATACACAATGGTACCTTCGGTACTCATTCCAGTGGACATACAATGGCTAAAAAGATCCTGAGAGCAGGTTATTACTGGTCTACCATGGAAACAGACTGCCATCATCACTCCCGAACATGTCACAAATGCCAGATATACGCTGACAAAGTACATGTACCTCCAGTTCCATTAAGCGTCCTGACGGCTCCTTGGCCTTTTGCAATGTGGGGTATTGATATGATTGGAGAAATCAAACCTACTGCCTCCAACGGACATCGCTTTATCCTGGTCGCTATTGACTACTTCACAAAGTGGGTAGAAGCAGCTTCATTTGCTTCTGTTACCAAGAATGTGGTGGCCCGGTTCATCAAATACAATCTCATTTGTCGGTACGGCATCCCTGAACGGATTATCACGGACAATGGCACAAATCTAAACAACAGAATGATTACTGAACTTTGCACACAGTTCAAGATCAAGCATCATAATTCCTCTCCATATCGACCAAAGATGAACGGCGCGGTGGAAGCTGCCAACAAGAACATCAAGAAAATCATACAAAAAATGACAGTAACCTACAAAGACTGGCATGAGATGTTGCCTTTTGCTCTTCATGGTTATCGCACATCTGCGCGTACTTCAACAGGGGCAACTCCATTCTCCTTAGTCTATGGTATGGAGGCAGTTCTTCCAATTGAAATTCAGATTCCTTCCCTAAGGATTATGAAAGAAGCCAATCTAGACGAAGACGATTGGATTCAAACACGGTTGGACCAGATAAACTTGATTGATGAGAAAAGGCTCGCAGCTATTTGTCATGGTCAGCTATACCAAAAGCGTATGATCAAAGCCTTCAACAAAAAAGTCAAAAGTCAAGCATACCAAACTGGTGGCTTGGTTGTCAAACGCATCATCTTACCACAAGGTGATCCCAGAGGCAAATGGACTCCCACCTACGAGGGACCATTCATAATCAAGAAAATATTCTCCGGCGGCGCCATGTTGCTTACCACCATGGATGGCGAGGATTTCCCACACCCTGTGAATGCTGACATAGTCAAAAAATACTTCTCTTAAAAAGAAAAAAAAACAGCTCGCTAAGTTGAAAACCTGAAAGGGCAACTTAGGCAAAAAAAAAATGAGCGTCTCGGTGGATTGAAAACCCGAAAGGGCGGTCCAGGCAAAAATTAGAGACTAAACAAATACTATCCCGGTAGGCTGAAAACCTGAAAGGGCAGCCTAGGCAAAAGTTAGGGAATGAAGCATACAACTGTGTTCCGTTCAGCTGCCTACTCACCATCAAGATTCAACACCTCAAAGACACCGATCAGTCCAATCACTTTCTTCCAACAAGTGAGGGATGAGATGCTCGAAGACAGATTGGCAATAGCAGAGTTGAAACTTGACTGGATCGTTTTCACATAGCTATTTATCTTCATAAATATTTTCCAAAACTTTCTGACAATTTCCTACTTCTAGGATTGTTGTCTCCCTGTGCTAACCAGCCTATCATGGCTCTTTTTCAAAAATCAATGCAGCTTAGGCTCAAAAATCACTATTTTCACTTTTTCTGTTTTAAATACGTAAGCGTCCCAATGATAATTTTGAATGAACATGTGCATTTGAATATGATTGATGTTTACCAGGAAAAACAGGAATAGCATTCAGGAAATGTCCCAATTATCTGGACATCATCCCATCAGAAGAAAATCCCCAAGAGAAACGCATTTCTCAGCAAATTCCTCAAAAAGATTTTCTCTTCAAAAGAAGTCTTATCCCCCAGCAGGGTTGTTCCAGATTACTATCTTCAGAAGGTGTGATCCCCGCACCCGGACTTGGTCAGATAGTGCATCGGAGGATTATGCATCTTCCTCATTCCCATTTGAAAGGGCATCAGAACTTCCAACTACCTTTCATTCTCAAGGGATATTCAAAGATCCTTCAACAGAGTACCAGGGTTCTCAAAGAATTTCCCCAGCCGAGGGTACTCAAACAAGACAAAAGATCATCAACGATCACAATATAGTCATGTCCAGATGACTGGCGGAAATTTATTTTCCCAAATAAAAGCTCGACATCCATCACATATTCATATTCACATTCATATATTCATACATCATATTCATACATCATATTCATACATCATGCATCATGCACATATTCATACGCATATTCATACACAACATCACATGCATATTTCTCCGGGAATATCTCACATTTACATGCATTATAAACATTGCATATCACTAACTTGATTTTTCAGGTAGACGGATATCTTCAACAAAGATGTTCTCAATCACATGCAGTGTTCACCTGAATTCCATGAACAGTTCTCTCAGATATAATCAAGCCGAAGATTCATTCTGATCACTTACCAACTCAAAAACAGACATCACAGATCTAAAGTTGATACCTCAGACGGTTCCAGAACGATCTAGCATCACAGATCTAAAGTTGATACCTCAGACGGTTCCAGAACGATCTAGCATTACAGATCTAAAGCGATACCTCAGACGGTTCCAAAACGATCTAGCATCACAGATCTAAAGTGATACCTCAGACGGTTCCAAAACGATCTAACATTGCAGATCTAAAGCGATACCTCAGACGGTTCCAGAACGATTTAACATTGCAGATCTAAAGTGATACCTCAGACGGTTCCACAATGATCAACTTCCAAAATCTAAATCGGAAAAACTTTGGACAAGTTCCGTAACGATTATCTTCCTAGACTTAAAGCGGTAACCTTGGACGGTTCCGAAACAGTCAACACAAAGACTTTCAAATCCTTCATCAAGATATAATCAATGGATTCATTCTGATGAACAAACCCTCAACCCATTTACCAGGTGGCATCTGAAAGCCCATCTCAGGTAATGTTTCAATCTGCCAACAACATTTCGCAGACGACATTCAAATGCAACTTCCAACATCTCTTCTGATCAAGGTAAGTGCAAATTTTCAGGGCATCTAAATATTCAATCATCTTCTACCTTCAGATTTCAGACAATCTCTTCAGGTTTAAGAAGATTGAATAGGGGCAACTGTTATACCCCAAAATTTGCCCACATCTTTTTTCAAGAAAACTCCAAACTGAAAATTAAGAGTCTCATATAATTATGGATTATTTCAACAAATATCCTAACATATGAAACACTTAGTTTTCAGAATTTTTCTTATACAGTAATTTGGCTTGCAGTTGAATTTATTCTTACGCAAACGCCAAATACTGTTTATTACTTCACATATGCTATTTATTTATTTACAGATAAATAGTACTGACACAATTGGTACAGAGTTAAATCTTTTTGCAGGCGCAGAATCAGGAAACCCAGACTGTACTGGTAACAAGTAGATTATTATTATCTTTTGTTTCCCACTAATTTTTGTACTATATTCCATTATTTTCAAAAATCTTTTCAAATCTCTTTTTCAAAAATCAAATCTCTCTTTTTCCCAACACTATCATACTCTTTCTTTCAAATCTTACTTCCACTCAAATTTTCCTTTTGTACGGAATCACATCATTCCCCAACGTCTCTATCCTTCTTTCCATTCTATAAATACCTCCCATTTTCTTCCATAAAATCTCACATCAAATTCTAACCCATCTCTCAAATTTCTACCTCATATCTATTTTCTCTTCTTCCCTGACAAGAATGGCAAAGTGGATAGAGACATTGTTTCTTACAGTCATCACCATTGCTACGGTGATCATGACTTTCTTCTGCCTGCATAGTCCTGAAGAGTGTGGACCTGCAATGGTTGCACTCCCAATCATCTACATGTTATTGTTCATAGCATGGGTCATTAACCGTCATTCTTAAAATTTGCCGTATTTCTTATTTCTTAAATGTACCGTTTATTCGTCGTACTGTTCAATATAGTATGTAATATTTGTACTGTCAGTATTAAATGTTGTACTATCTGTCATAATATTGCTTAATTGCTAAGATAATATTTTGTGTGTTTTCTTCCAGTCAAATATTCCTATTTCTGTGCATTAAATGATTTTCAGGGTTATTATCGGTAATTTTGCCCGTATACCGTAAATATTAGTTATTTATTATGTCTGTGTTTTTAACAAGTCATGTAAATAAACTTTCATTTTTCACATAAAACAAAAACAACAAAAAAGAAAATTAACTTTGACTGTTGATTTTTCACTCTAACTGCTACGTCAATACCTGAACAGTCAGTTGACAGCCAAACTGCTGGCAGTACAATTCTCAGTGTTTTGTACCATCAATCAAATCAATCTTTCACAATTCAAAATTCCAAGATTTTTGTTCTAGAAGTCTTCTGAATATCACGCGATTAGCAGAGACTCAACACTGCACAAAAATCAGGTACGCTTAACTGTCTCCTACACAAACAGTCCCTAATCAGGGTTTTTCTTGTTTTTACAGGAGCAACAAGTTTTTGAGAGCTCAAATGGATTTCATACACATCCATATATCTCAAAGTACCATCATACAAATTTTCAAACTTCAATTCACTCAGACGCACCGTCAGCAGCTCAAACAGTCAACAGACGACCCGTTTGACCAAAAAAGTCAACAGACAGTCAAAAATGAAATTTTTTGTCAAAGTCCATATTTTGTCAAAGGATTCATCATTTGATCATTGGATGATCATAATTCATCAAGGAAAGATCAAAAATCAACAAAACCCTAAGATTCAAAATTAGGGTTTTTGCCTGAAAAGTCAACTCAACTTTGACTGATCATAACTCTCTCATCCTTCATCCAAAAAATTCAAACCAAAGCTTGTTTTGAAGGAAATTCAATTATCTTTCAAATGCCATTGATCCCATGGTCATTGGATTCACCATTTGAAAAATATGACCAAAGACATTACAGGTCATTTTCAAAGTCAACAAAAAGACACTTTTTTCAAAAGGACACACAAGGAGCTTCAAAAATCATTTTGACATGAGACCAAAGACATTGGTTAGAGGACTCTTTGAGGTTTCCAAAAAGTGCAAGATCTCCTTCATATGACAAAAATTGAAGGATTTACACCTTGTTGAAGTTGGCTAAATTTTGGGAAAATACATGAAACCAACATTGCTCAAAAATGTATTTTTTCCAAATGGGGCCAAGTTTTCAGCATTCAAACATCATTTCCATGATGTTATGGGCCTCCCACGACCAAGACTAAGCCCACACCTTTTTTATCCATTTTTGGCATGATTTTATCTTATTTTAAGATTAAAATTAAAAGGAAAATGGATGGATAAATGGTAGCTTAACTTCCAAGCATGACTCACCCAAGGAATCTTCATCTTTCTGCAGAGAATTGAAGAGCAAGGCAGATGCATTGAAGACAAGAGGACTTGGTCAATAATTCAAAGCTTTTTTAATATAAAAAATGCAAGAATTCCACAAAGGCAACTAGTTGCTTCTTAGCTTCAATTCTAAGCACTCAATGCTTATAAATAGGCTAGCATGCTTCAGTAACAAAAGGGACACGAATCATAAACAAAGCCTTGCTCATATACACTTGTAACCACTTGAAAAAATTCAAAGAAAATTCAAATTCGAGTTTTTAATTTCAGTCCATTTCAATACAAACTAAGCATTCAAACATCATCTCTGAGCTTCACTGAAACTATTCCAATCAATTGCAAGTCTTAAACATCACTGAATCGAGCTATATAGGCCACGGTTTGTTCAAACTAAAACCAACTTATATCTCATAACTCACGCATATTTAACAAGATGTAGATGCATAATTGTGTTTGGTTTGAAGCTCTGGTCGTTTCTGGAGCTTCAATTGGATTTTAATGGCTGTTTGTAGCATATACCATTTTAGGGTTTTCTTAGCTCAAAATTAGGGTTCTTCATTAGGGCCAAAATTAAAACAAATTAAGGGCAGGGTTACATTCAGTGGAACAAGACGAATCCAATGGTACCATCGCGCCTAATTTCTATGCTTGTTTATCCCTATTCGTTATTTTGCAGATTTAGGGTTCACTTATTATAGCGCTTTTTTTGCAAAAGCGCTGTTAAAGGCCTTGTCTGAAGGTTGAAGACGAAGACGTGTCTTCCTCCCATTGGTTCAGAAGCGCGCACGTGTTTTTTAAATTTATCTCTAATCAAGTGTTTTGCAGGTGTAACGTGTACCATGTGCCTCAAAGTCTGGACCATCTGATCTTGCTTAACAGCTCATCTAACGCCTCAGAACACGCATGCGCATCATACTCCCTCATTTAATTTCCACATCTGATCAGTATCCTTTTATTTCTTATTTTTATTTTAATTTCTTTGTTAAATTAATTAAAAATAGTTTTAAAAATCCAAAAAATACACAAAAAATATTTTTAGACTTCTAAAATAATATATTATTTTCTGAAATAAAAATATTTTATTTTTCTTCAAAATTTCAATATTTTGCATAATTAATTAGTATATATTTATATATTTGCTTTTTAATTATTCTAACCAATCAAAAAATCATAAAAAAAAATTGTTCTTTATGTTAAATATTGTTTATATATTATAAACTAATTTTGTACATATTTTGAATAATTTTATCTTTAAGTTTTAATTATTTGTATAATTATTTGCATAATTATGTTTTAATTAACTTAAATCAATTTCAAATCAATTCCAAAAATTCCAAAAAAATTAGTTTTGTTTTAAAATTAATTGACAAATATTTTGTACATATTTTAAACTTAATTTCTAGGTTTAAATCTATTTTCATCATTTTAATTTAATTAATCATGCATTAATTATAATTAAAATCAATCATAAAAAAAATCCAAAAAAACATGCCTTTTATTTTTCTTGCAATTTAAATTCCTAGATAAATGTATAGGATGTCAAATTCATGTAAATAGGCTAGTTTACATTTCCTGCACAATCGATGTAATAGCGTAGATTTACTTTCCGCACTTTACATTTCCGCATTTTAATTTCCAGCAAATATAAACTGCGTGTATGTCAAAGATAAAATTGAACCGTTAGATCACTAACTTCAAAGATAAAATATCTGAACCCAAACACAATCACACTTGCACCTCTTCAGGTAATCCCGTTCTCATTCTTTTCAAAATCAAAGTCAAAATTCCACTGTTTCGAGTACAAAATCGAACCTTGCGTTTATATCTGGTAAAAGGATAGATTTTTAAAGGAAATAGGATAAAGACCTTACAACTCAGGGTAGACCTCCTAGTTTGCTTGCTCAAATCAAAACAAACAAAATTCTCATACACTGTTGTTTTTCAAAACAAAACTTTCAAAAAACACAATACTTTGTATACATCCAAACACGGATTATTACAAAGTTAACGTTCTTTTCAAAACATCTTTCGAAAGATAAACAAGCATTTTGTATACATCCACACACGGATCATTACAAAATTCATATTACAAAGGTATTTGAAACCACATATGAGCAATTTCAGAGCAATTGAAAAGTGATCGAAAAACAAGTGAGCTAAGCAAACTTAAGAGCCCATGGATAACCATGGATACAAAAGGTGCTAACACCTTCCCTTTGTATAACCTACCCCCTTACCCAGAATTTCTTAAAGGTCTTTTTTCTGTTTCTTTTATAAACCTTTCCTTAATTGGATAAAATAAAAGGTCGGTGGCGACTCTGTGAATTTTAAAAAATGCGAAAGCATTAAGCGATAAAAAAGAGTCAGTTCACGTATCTCTACAGAACAGAGGTATGGCCCGGGATAAAAAACGGAGGTCCACAGCACCCCTCGCGCCCATCGTACTCGATGGTATCCATGCTAGTGTCTAAAACTATGGGTGTGTAAGCAAACTACGCTAATCTGGACTAAAATGAATGCAAAGTGTAGGGAAAAGAAAGAGTTATACTCGCACGGGCCCTACCCCGCTGCCTACGTATCCTTTTGAGGAATCAGAGGTACCGTAGCTCGGCTAACTAGTTTCTGTTTGTTTTGTGTTTTTTAGGTGAACGAGTTACATTCACACTCCGCTGCTCGCCCTTTGGAGACTTATGCTGGGAATGGAGCGGAAATAACAAGCTCTTAAGAAAAGAAAATCAAAGAGTGTGGTTTGTGTTTTAAAGAATGCATGAGGAAAACCTAAGCTAAGGGGGAAAGCTTGCTACCTAATATTATCATACAAAGGGTACAAGTCTAAACTAAACTAATCAACCTACGGGGAGAAGCAAAAGCAAACAAATAGCACACAAACGAGCATCCGCTCGTAAAGCAAACAAATCAACGACACTGGCCGAATGGTAGAAAAGCGGTCCCGCCATAGCCAAGGGGAGCAACTCAACCCAAGTCAACTAAGCATTAGACCTCGCGAAAATGATCGGGCCATAGACAGGAGGAGCGGATCCCTCTCAGCAACCAAGCCGTCACAGATCGTAAAGGAAAACGGTGCGTCGTACACCAAGCATCAACGTCGGGCAACACGAGCTATAGGAAAGACGGGGCTCCGGCTGCATGAACCCTTTTCCTGACATACTCGATAACAAGATCTTGTGCAGGGTCGGAAGCGAGCAACGCGTAGCGTGTGCATACCGAACGGACTCGATGAGACTGGGCGGGGGTTGATTGCTAACCCTTTCCGCGTGCCTTCCATGAGGACTTAACGGAGTGCCATATAGGACTTATTACACCGTGACTCCCTACCGTAAAGCACAAATGTAAACACACCAACAAAAACAGAGCCTCTTTCGAGGACTTGGCCAGATGCATGTCTAGGTCCTACTTCTCATGTTAAAGGATGATGCGAGAAAGCGATAAAGTGCGAGAAAAATAAAATGAAACGGGATCAATACCAAACGGATGATGATCCGTAAACTATAGCGATGAGAGAAAGAAAACTAAGAATCCGGCGAGCGAGCTAGCAAAGAGAAAGCAAATAGTCAACACACCGATTAGCCATGAAAGCACACAAAGGTCGACATGCGCGTCGAGCATAATCACAATACACCTGCAAGAGGAACAAGCAAACCAAACAAGCAGATATAAAGTAATAAAGATGTGTCTCCAGGATGAGAACACAAAGCAAGCGAATGAACTCGTGTCCCGCAAGTAAAGCGGAACACTCATAGAATGAGCATCGATCGATGACCGTTCAAAAGCCTCGTACACTAGCACACACGTTAGAGATAACTAGACACCGCAATCGGAATTGCGTTATTGCTATTCTAAAATAAACCGGACAAAACAATCATGGGAAAAGGTATGGTAATACGCGAATAAGCATGCAAAAATTACACCGGAAGTCGACAAAAGTACCATCATGGAAAACACAAAAATTCAGCAATACAAATCATTCCACAAAATAGTACATCTTACAAGCTTTCCAACGATATAAAGAACACGCAAATCGGAGTTACGATAAAAAAGATATGAATTTCTGAAGTTAAGAACAAAACACACAGCCGTAACCGGTTACGCCCTGACCCGTAACCGGTTACGGTCAAGACAGAAGCAAAAGGAAGGAAAAACACGGGTTCGTAACCGGTTACGTCCTGAAGCGTAACCGGTTACGCTGTACACAGAAGCAAAAATAGAGGTAAAAAACGAGCTCGTAACCGGTTACGGCCAGGAGCGTAACCGGTTACGCTGTGTACAAAATCAGCGCAACGAGGCAAACACGGGTTCGTAACCGGTTACCGCCTGAAGCGTAACCGGTTACGCTGAGCACAGAGTAAAAAAAAACAGCACAATCAACATTCAAAGCAATTCAAACATGCATCCATCAAGAATAATGATCAAGCGCGAATTAAACTCGATTTGCACAGTGTTATGAACATCAAACCATCACAAATAGGCCTCAATCCGCATGGATTTCAAGTCAAGATCATTGACTAATAAACAACAAACTCATGCAAGCATTAAAACAAACACATAGTGCACCAAACTTGTATCCACATGCAATTGCAAGCAAAGTTCTAATGAATCTAATATTTAATCATCATCAACATCAATTAAGCATCATCAATCACTAAATCTAGCATTCGAATTATATTAACAACAACAATTAAGCACTTAATTCAAGGTTCAAGGCTTACCGAATGAAGATCTAAACCGACGCGCGAACACGAACACGACAAGAACGCGAACGCGAACACGAACGAGATTGAAAAGCGAATCTGGAGAAGAGTGAGAGTGTGATGCGCGAGAATAGAGGAGGGAAGAGCGAATCCGAACTCGAGATCTTGAACTTCAATCCATATTGCTCTTGATTCTTGATGAAAGTTGATGAATGTTAATGAAAGTTTTATAGAATTTGTGGTTTTGATCTTTGAAAATTGAGGGAGAAATGAGAGAAAGTGTTTGTGAAAAATTTGGTGAATTCAAATTATGAGAGTCCTCTTCTTGATTTGTGAAGAGCAAAATGTTTATATATTGTCAACACGAAATGTCCAAATTGCCCTCGGTGCGTCTTATTTTGGCTCGTTTTTAAGGAAACTCGCTTCGGCTCTCAATCCCGGAACAAAACCAATGCCACTGTGAAGATGACCAAATTCTTGACTCGTCGCCGCGAGAATCGTCTTAATCCGATAAGCGACGAAGAAAATACGCCCGTTTGAATGACGAGAAACATCGATTCATCTGGTGCGACCGTGCAGAATTTTGTGCGTACCGCTCAAAGAACTCGATAAAACTCCATCTTCGGCTCGAAATCTGAACAAGCATGTGTGACGAAGAATTAAAGCTAACAAAATTTCCGAGAAAATGCCGCCGGAATGGACTTCATACGATAAAAATCGAAGAAGTTATGAATTTTCGAACTCGGCGCGACACACTCTGTAACACCCTTCTAAACCCCACGGAAATTTATAAAATAATTTTCAGAGTAAAACATGAAAACAAGGGTGCCACAATTCAATTTAAAACAAATTATCATAAATTCATTGTCATGCTTTCACTAAGGAACAATCTGTCATAATACACAAACATCTCATGTTTACACAGCGGAAAATTCATCATACGGATAAGCATAACATCATCTATGCAATATCCCACATAATTTAATACAATAACAACACGATAGAGTATCATCATAAACTCTAATCTAACGTTCCCCCAGTGTTACAATATCAGAGCATGACACCTGACGCTACACTAATACACTGACTTATGAGCTAATCCTCACCAAGTCGAAAGCAGCTATCCTCAATCTGAAAATGTCAACAGTAAGGGTGAGTCTCATCACAGTTAACAAATATTATTGCATCTTAAATAACAACACATCATAGTTATATTATTCACCCAATTCATCATATTCAGATTATCAGGAACATCCATCATTTACACAAACGTCAACAAAACACATCTTTCAAACAGATAAGCATACTCAACATTATTTCAACAAAAACACACAACCAACAAATCATCAACATTTATAACACTGGAATACTTCCAATCATGTTATAAACGTATGCATATGTATGAACTGACACTATGCATGTGGTACTAAAATTCGTGAATCATATTCACAGGACTTCTCTCTGCGATACTGCCCTTCAATCGCTCACACCCCACATGGGCACACGATTAACCTCATCAAATGGGAATAACCCATGACCGATCCAACATCATCAAGATACGGCCCTGCCAGCACAGATTCCTCACAATGGGAATCATGCCCTTCACTGATCCAACACACCCTTATGGATACAGTATCATCAATGCACATGAATGAATGCAACATATACAACATACTTATACCATCGTCAAGTCTAATGAGTAACATCATCAAATACTCATTTCATCATCATCATTAACATCATCATCATCATCAAAGTATGTTTATATACATTAGCATCATTCAATACAATCAATCATCATCATCATCATCATTAAAGAACATACATGTGTCCACATCAATCATCATCATCAATAAGGAGAACACACATGTACCCACATCATTCCAAAACAAATCAATCAACATCATACAATTCTCTACAAATCATCACATCATAATGTTTTCAAAACAACATCTTACATTGTCACATTTCATCATATATGTCAACAATACATCATCCAATCAAACAAATCGTCACATGATTAATATTTCAACATAGCATGTATTTAACCCATCTCATCACATATATGTACAATACATCATTCATCAAGAAATAAAATCATATTTAAAAATAATTGGATTCACACCTCATTTCATCATTTAAAACATAGGCTATCTCATAAGATTCATCGTGCTCGAAACGGCACTAAAAACGGACCTACTGTTCGAAAGTTACACATCATTTAACTTTTCCAAGAAATCAACTAACGCTACAGCACGCGGCGCAACCAACGTTCGCGGCGCGACCTGAACCACACAAACACGTTCGCGGCGCCAACTCATGGACGCGGCGCGATGCGAGGAAAAAGTACGCCTTCGCGGCGCCAACACTAGGGCGCGGCGCGAACTGGCGATTTCACAGACTTTCAGGTCTGCGTCAGATCCTGCGATCTCACCCAATTTGAGTCCAAAACTGACTCTAAACATCATATACATGCAGTTAATCATCAATTGCATCATTATTCATCATCACACACCAAAACAACACATAATCAACCAATAATCCATGCAATTTTCATCAATTCATAACCTCCCTAAACCCAACATATAATCCAATTGACTCAACAACATCCCTAATCAATATTATTATCTAAGAACACGATAATAGATGATAACCGGAGAGTCCCCCCTTACCTTAGCCAAGAGTTCTTGATCTTTGGTCCTCTTCCTCTTTGGTTCCTCTTTACGTTCCTCAGCTCTTCTCTTCCACTTCTCATCTTTCACGTTCTGACTCTTTTTCCTCATTTTCCCATTTTCCTTATTTTATGAAACATAACATTTTAGTTAGTAAAGGCTTTACTAACGTAATACCCCCTCTTTACTAACACCACACTTGGCCCAATAGCCTATCTCTTATTTCTTTCCAAATAATTCCACAAAATACTGAATAATTCCAAATAATAATTTAATTTCCAATTAAATTAAATTTAGAAAATATGGGGTGTTACAACTCTCCCCCACTAAAAGAGTTTTCGTCCTCGAAAACATACCTCAAGTAACCAGCTCGTATAAGAGTCCTTCACCCGACTCTCCAGCTCCCAATTAACAGTACCATCAGTCAAACCTCAAAATCCATCCAACATAACCAACAGGAAACATGTTTCATACATTCCAATCCCAGTTCTTACGTCACATTTGACCATCCAAGGTGTACCACTCATAATATCTCCAAAAGGTTAACAACAATAGAACTTGAGGTACAACCTATACCATACGCTCAACAACTGAGTAATACAATTACACAATCCTTAGTATGATCACACTTGATCAACAATGCAGTAATGAATTCCATCTACCAAACATACCAACCTTAGACATACTCTTCCATCTGAGCGATAAAGTAATACTTACACTTTTCACCAACCGCTTCCTTCAAGAAACTCAATACTCATATACCTATACCATTGAATTCCAATTATCTGACTCCCCTCAAGTCACACCATCAATTATCCAGCACGTTAGATTCCGCTTTTCTGCACTACTCTGATTACTCATCACAATCATCTGTACCAAGTAGATTTCTGAGTTTTACCCGATTCCGACTCTCTTAACTCATTCGTTTCAAGGATCATTCTTCATCATTCATGGTACCAATTTACCACTCAGTAATACTTACTCGCACTCAAAAACAAATTTCTGAGTTACTACATCTATTAAAACATTCTCACCATCGGAACGAGTACGCACAAGTAGTTATAATTACACTCATCAGCCTCAATACACCATTTCTTACAAAACAACTCAAATTGAGTTTCGCTCTTTCTGAGAATTAAATCAATTTCTCCCTTCATAGGGTATAATTCCTCATTATATCTGGAAATCTACAATAACTCGTAACAACAACACCAAATTATTATAGCATCAAGTGGCATCAACTCTTCGTTTTAATTTCACCGAATACATACTCGTTAACTACGTACAGCCATAATAACATATTCATCATCTCGGCAATTATTCAAAAGAGTCATAATTCTTCGACACGACATCCTTACATCCACTGGATTCTAAATCCAACATATAGATCAAGACATATTCTCTATGTAGGCTTCCGACATATTAATTCCTTACTTCCCGCGAGTAGTACTCATAACACTACTCCACATCACACTTTCGCTGCGCGACTCTGATTACCCGTCTTAAGTCATCATCCACCATGTTGCACTCTTTCATATTCACTTCTTCATAAGTTCACACAACATAGTGAGTGATTATTCTCACGGCTTAGTATTCATCACATCTTAAACCATTAAGGTAACAAAACAAGCTTATCTCTTCTATATGATTCCATCTACTACCAACAAGAGATTTAGGGTGATCAAGTCCTAAATTTGTCAATATTAGTTGAAAATCATATTTAAGCATAAACCGTCGTTACTACATAATAGTGTCCATTTCCGAGTTTGCACCCAAACTCATTAACATCGTCATAGTTCAATAATCCACTACGGTGTCCTTCTTCTAGAATATTCTTCCGAAGCTCAAAACATCAGAAACACAAATCCAATCACTCAACCTCATTACATCATTAGCACCGTCATTTTAAAGATTTCTTACGCAATACAATAGCACAACATTTTCCTCATTAGGATGGTAATTCAAACCAAAATCCTAACCCAAATTATATTCTAATCATCTCTACTGCCTCATATTAAGCCCTTTCTGATCAATGAGGTACTTCAACTCTTATGATCACTAAACACTTCGAATTTTGAACCATACAATTAGCCTGCAAGACCAAGACAACATTCATAACTCGTGGTTTTAATCCAAATTCTATTACATCCTTCACGTCCAAATATCACCCCACTCGGAATCTCAACAAAGTCTTCCTTACGTCAACAAATGTTAGAAATTCCCTACAATTCTTCTTTTATACTTATCGTTATTTTGCCATCACAAATACGATTCCAAGGGTTCTAAAGTTAATCCCATCTTTACTACTAATGCACTCTTCACTAAAATTCATCGGTCCTCAAACCATCCTTATCACCGAACATCTCATCAACAACATGTTACACTCAATTTTGTTTCCAACAATCACGGTAGTAAGCATTCTTATTCAACAAGTTTCACGCTTCCATAACCGACTTCAGAACCTTTCCTCATAGGGTCACTCTACTGTATTTATAACTCTCCCATAAATTAGAACACAATCCCTCCTCTTCGTAGGTTCAAACGGCACATCAATCCGACACTCGGAACTCAAGATATGAATCTTTCAATCATTGCCCGAAAAATGCAACACTGACATCATGCAGTGACACTCTATACGATATATCCAAAACTCCTCAATTGGTAAATTCAATTCTTAAAATTACTCCTCAACAAACCTGCTAATCGTTCCTTCGATCCCTTCAACACTGACACTGACATCCAGTGCAGTACCAATAAACAAGTCTAGTTATAAGAACAAGAGTAACCGTAACTTCGCCTCTTACCAACGTCATCCTGTCACAATTAATTATGTTACAGTTGCTGCAATCATTTTTATAACAAAGTTCATCTCATTAGCTTTCCGACGCTTCAAACGGAACTTAAATCGGATGTCCAGAACTCCAGTTATGAATTTTCGAAGTTCCGCAGCTATTCAACAATTTCTCTGCATTTTGCTTACGAAAATCTCATTCCAAAACTCATTCTCTTCAACTCTATCACATTCCAAACAGCCCCTTATCGTATCTCTTCACTTCCAAACATCCTTATAACTTAAGCGACACATTCCCCCGCCGAAGTCCGCTTTCTGCAACATCACGACAACAATCCTCCTTGCAAACTCGTAACTGAACCTCTTCCGAGACGCAAGGCTACTCAACTGACAACTTCGCAGCACACCAGCAGAGCTGACACATCGCAACTCTCCAATCTCCTTCTCTTACAATAACTGTCAATTACCTCTAATCACCTTCCTTCAAGATGTTCCAACTCAATTCCCAGTTAAGTCTTAATTCCAAGTCACCTTCCACTCGGGAAACAACAACCTCCGACAACGCTCGCACTGTTTCCAACAACAGCCTACTGAATCAATCTTCTTCAACTGAAACATAACCGAGAAGCGAAGCTTCTCCCCCACTTGTTTCAATCCAACACCTGCACAAACAACCAAGTACCGACAGTGATTTATTCACATGTCGCGTACCAAGGAATAAAATGCCGACAATATACGACTGTCGCGCAACTCAACTGACTCAACAATTGGCCGGACGGACCGACCTGCTCTGATACCACTATTGTAACACCCTTCTAAACCCCACGGAAATTTATAAAATAATTTTCAGAGTAAAACATGAAAACAAGGGTGCCACAATTCAATTTAAAACAAATTATCATAAATTCATTGTCATGCTTTCACTAAGGAACAATCTGTCATAATACACAAACATCTCATGTTTACACAGCGGAAAATTCATCATACGGATAAGCATAACATCATCTATGCAATATCCCACATAATTTAATACAATAACAACACGATAGAGTATCATCATAAACTCTAATCTAACGTTCCCCCAGTGTTACAATATCAGAGCATGACACCTGACGCTACACTAATACACTGACTTATGAGCTAATCCTCACCAAGTCGAAAGCAGCTATCCTCAATCTGAAAATGTCAACAGTAAGGGTGAGTCTCATCACAGTTAACAAATATTATTGCATCTTAAATAACAACACATCATAGTTATATTATTCACCCAATTCATCATATTCAGATTATCAGGAACATCCATCATTTACACAAACGTCAACAAAACACATCTTTCAAACAGATAAGCATACTCAACATTATTTCAACAAAAACACACAACCAACAAATCATCAACATTTATAACACTGGAATACTTCCAATCATGTTATAAACGTATGCATATGTATGAACTGACACTATGCATGTGGTACTAAAATTCGTGAATCATATTCACAGGACTTCTCTCTGCGATACTGCCCTTCAATCGCTCACACCCCACATGGGCACACGATTAACCTCATCAAATGGGAATAACCCATGACCGATCCAACATCATCAAGATACGGCCCTGCCAGCACAGATTCCTCACAATGGGAATCATGCCCTTCACTGATCCAACACACCCTTATGGATACAGTATCATCAATGCACATGAATGAATGCAACATATACAACATACTTATACCATCGTCAAGTCTAATGAGTAACATCATCAAATACTCATTTCATCATCATCATTAACATCATCATCATCATCAAAGTATGTTTATATACATTAGCATCATTCAATACAATCAATCATCATCATCATCATCATTAAAGAACATACATGTGTCCACATCAATCATCATCATCAATAAGGAGAACACACATGTACCCACATCATTCCAAAACAAATCAATCAACATCATACAATTCTCTACAAATCATCACATCATAATGTTTTCAAAACAACATCTTACATTGTCACATTTCATCATATATGTCAACAATACATCATCCAATCAAACAAATCGTCACATGATTAATATTTCAACATAGCATGTATTTAACCCATCTCATCACATATATGTACAATACATCATTCATCAAGAAATAAAATCATATTTAAAAATAATTGGATTCACACCTCATTTCATCATTTAAAACATAGGCTATCTCATAAGATTCATCGTGCTCGAAACGGCACTAAAAACGGACCTACTGTTCGAAAGTTACACATCATTTAACTTTTCCAAGAAATCAACTAACGCTACAGCACGCGGCGCAACCAACGTTCGCGGCGCGACCTGAACCACACAAACACGTTCGCGGCGCCAACTCATGGACGCGGCGCGATGCGAGGAAAAAGTACGCCTTCGCGGCGCCAACACTAGGGCGCGGCGCGAACTGGCGATTTCACAGACTTTCAGGTCTGCGTCAGATCCTGCGATCTCACCCAATTTGAGTCCAAAACTGACTCTAAACATCATATACATGCAGTTAATCATCAATTGCATCATTATTCATCATCACACACCAAAACAACACATAATCAACCAATAATCCATGCAATTTTCATCAATTCATAACCTCCCTAAACCCAACATATAATCCAATTGACTCAACAACATCCCTAATCAATATTATTATCTAAGAACACGATAATAGATGATAACCGGAGAGTCCCCCCTTACCTTAGCCAAGAGTTCTTGATCTTTGGTCCTCTTCCTCTTTGGTTCCTCTTTACGTTCCTCAGCTCTTCTCTTCCACTTCTCATCTTTCACGTTCTGACTCTTTTTCCTCATTTTCCCATTTTCCTTATTTTATGAAACATAACATTTTAGTTAGTAAAGGCTTTACTAACGTAATACCCCCTCTTTACTAACACCACACTTGGCCCAATAGCCTATCTCTTATTTCTTTCCAAATAATTCCACAAAATACTGAATAATTCCAAATAATAATTTAATTTCCAATTAAATTAAATTTAGAAAATATGGGGTGTTACACACTCGAAAGCATATTTTTTACCGAAACAACCCGATGATCCTTAAAATTCTGGGAGATTTCAATGCATAATTGGCCTTTGGTCCGAACATACGAAATCTTGGTAATGATGGCACGGAGCTCCAGTTAAATTTTCAAGCGAATCCGACCAGCGGATTGTGAGATATGAATTTTCTGAGATCTAAAACCCTACATTCAGCACCGTTTTTCACTGCGAAACCTCAAGTAATTTGCAAATCTGACGACCTTCCTCAAAGAATTGGCTTCCGAGCCAAACACAAAAGTTTTAGATATCGTCGAAACAGTCGGGACTACGCGGGAACTTAGCTCATATCATCTTCCAAATAGGACTTGTGAATTTTCCCGTATTTACACTGTTTAAACCATTTTTCACATCTTATCTTCTTAATCCCATGAAAACTCTTTATTATTTTTCTTCAATTTTTGAATGACGAAATAAACGTCATTATTAACTTATAGCTCGAATAAAGAGGGCAAATTTTGGGGTGCAACAGCTGCCCCTATTCAAACTTCTTGAACCTGGCGAGTGAGAAACGAAAGTTTCGAACCGTTGAGGTGGAAGGAGGTTGAATACCAGAATGAACTCGAAAATTTGCGCTCTTGATCAATAGAAGATTCCAACTTGCAATGAAGAAGGAATGTACCACCCCGCAAGCAGGGCGAAAAAACTTCAACTGATATGGATAATAAATATGCTCCAACTTGTGATAAGAGGGAACGGGCACCCACAGGCAGGGGAAAACACTTCAAATGATCTGGGCATCAAGAGAAGGAACATCTCGACTGATCTGAGTATCAGACGTAGCAGATGTCTCCGAACTTGCATCGGGATAGATGTCTTAGGTCGATCTGGGAATCGAGGGAGATACGTCGGTTGATCTGGACATCAACGTGTAATAGGTATCTCTGATCTGGGAATCATGATCTGGGTATCATGATCTGGGAATCATATCATCTTACAAATAGGACTTGTGAATTTTCCCGTATTTACACTGTTTAAACCATTTTTCACATCTTATCTTCTTAATCCCATGAAAACTCTTTATTATTTTTCTTCAATTTTTGAATGACGAAATAAACATCATTATTAACTTATAGCTCGAATAAAGAGGGCAAATTTTAAGGTGCAACACCTTTGTCTGGTAGTGTTAGTGTTTCAGGTTGATGTGTTTGATCAGAGGAAACAATGGACGCAATTAGGGGACTTTGGAAGGCGGAGAGATGGAAGTTTATGAGGAATCAGGAGAAAAAACACGGGCACCCATGTGAAAAAACACTGCTCGTGTGGAAAAGCCAAGGGAAAACACAAAAAGACATCAAGACAGTGGAAAAGCATGGACACCCGTGTGAAAAAACACTGCCCGTGTGGAAAAGCACGGGCACCCGTGTAAAAAAACACTGCCCGTGCTTTTGGGCCTGATGCAAAATTCCAAACCACGTGAATCACAAAATAAACACGGGCACCCGTGTGAAAAAACATGGCCCGTGCTTTTGGGTGCGGACAGAAACTTCACTTTTTGATCTATGTTACTCTGTCTTGTATTAAGGGTACTTTGGACTTTTTGCTGACACTGAGACTGATACTGAAGCTACTTAAACGAAGTTTATGTAAGGAAAAGGGGACTTTTTGACAGATTAGAGAAAAGAATACAAGAGAAGATTGGAGAAAGCAAGAGTTTGGGAGAGAAGAAGATCTTCATGAACGGAAGCAATTGAAGATTCAATCTCCTCCAATTTCTTGTAATGTCTTTATTCAATATTGTGTTTTCTTTGAATACTATGAGTAGCTAAACCCCCCAATGCTAGGGGGGTGGCTCTGATTTCCCTTTGTAATGACTCTGAGTTTGCAATTGCGATAACTATCATGTTTTCAATTATTAATTTATTCTCTTGATGTTTTTAAAGCTTTTCCTTTCGGACAAATTGGAATTGATCGATGATTATCATTTAGGTCGGACCACCATTGATAATGCTTTCATGAGAATATGCTATAATAGATATTACCTAGGACTAGGAATACCTTATAGCAACCAGATATTCTTGATAACTAATTGCTTGATTTCATCGTAAATTTCTAAGGACTTAGGGTTTAGGATGAAGGATCAAAGGTTTTTTCACTAAGGACTTAGGATCAAACAACCTTAAGAACCGGTAATTGATTATTGAAAATAAGTTGTTGCAATAGAAATTTCAGAGTTGTTACATTGTCAATCATCCACTATCCCTAGCATGTTACTCATATTTGTTACAAAGCCCATTTCATTTACTGCTTATTTTACTTTTCGCTAAGTGATAATAACCAAACAAAACCCAATTGAAGTTTTTGTTTAATTGAACTCATCATTCCTGCGCAGTCCCTGAGATCGATATTCGGGGAATTTTCCCTATTATTACAAGAGGCAAAATAGTACACTTGCTATTTTACCGATCAATATATATATATATATATATATATATATGGGGACGACTCAAGTGAGAACACTTGGTTATTATGATAAATGAGAACAATGAATCACGACCATTAAATTTTGATTTGTTGATTTTAATGAACTTGATTAGTTTCTCTTTCTATGTTGATTTAAAATAAATATTAAGGATCATAGAAAGAGAAACCAATTCAGTCCATTAAAATAAACAAATCAAAATTTAATGGTCGTGATTCATTGTTCTCATTTCTCATAATAACCAAGTATTCTCACTTGAGTCGTCCCCTATATATATATATATATATATATATATATATATATATATATATATATATATATATATATATATATATATATATATATATATATATATATATATATATATATATATATATATATATATATATATATATATATATATATATATCATTGTCTTATACTTTTTACATTATATGTGTTAGAGTATTTCTGTCATATCTCAATGTATGTGTTTGGTAAGTTTTGATGTTAAAACCTTTGTCGAGCGTTCAAACTATTTGGTATTCATGAGTAGAAAATGATAACATATTTGAATAAATTATGGTATTCGTTATGTATATACAATTTTATAGTTACATTTGGTAGAAAGAATGTCTTCACCAATAACATGCAATAAAACTATCATAATCTTCTTTAGTCATCTTAATCACAATCTATGTGTGTTCTAAATGTAATATGTGTTTCTCATTCCCAAGTTGTTTGTTGCTTTGCATGAGTATAGAATTTATCGAACGATTGGTCTTTCTCTGAATCGTTTTGCTTTGACCCAATTATAAGTAAACATCTTAAATATTCATATTACTCTTTATCAGTTTCAAATGAAAATATTTGTGGGGATTTATTTTTTTACAATAAATGATAGAAAATAATTGTTATTTTGTAAATAAAAAAGTTGAATATAGGACAGTTAAATTTGCACTTTTCTAATATGTTAGCAAAAAATCTAATCGGTTACAAAACACTTTTTAAAATAATTTGCAGCCCAAAATGATATATAAGATATAAAGCCATTATAGGTCATTTATGTGCTATCTAAAGGTGAGAGAAACATAAGAAAGGGGGTTTGAATTGGGTTGCACCAAATATAATCTTTTCGCAACTCAATCATAAAGCTAACAAGTGAATAAAAATAAATAAACACAATTATTTTTATCCTGGCTCACTGTTAACTAAGTTACTCCAGTCCATCCCGCATGGTGATTTGCCTTATCCATAAGGACTTAATCCACTACAATCCAACCTTATTGACAAGTCCAAACAAGTTTGCTAACTCTTAATGCCAAGCTACAGACAACCGCAATAATTGTGATCAACCTTGTTGATAACCCCAACAAGTTCAGCTTATCCTTAATGCCAAGCTGCAGACGATCGTAATAAGTATGATCAACCTTGAAATTCTGGTATGACAGATTTAGGATGTCAATCACGACGTCAAGACATCTGATCTGTTATTAACTCAGCAAAGGCAGAACAGAAAGATCCTCAATTTTTAATTACCCCTAAGAAGGAGTCCATGAGTACTGGGATCATGTTTGTTTAGTCAACATAACCAGATTGTACACTTCATTGGTTCTGTAAATGGATTATCTATCAAACCTGAACCTGATGTTATACGCGATGTTACAAAATCCAAGACTGAACAGACAATACAATGCAGAAGATAAATAACACATTGAATTGTTAACTCATTTCGGATTAACTACCTACTCTGGGGGCTACCAAGCCAGGAAGAAGATTTCACTATCAGTAGTATTATTTTATGTAAACAACCTCTGGTTTACAGATAAACAACCTCTGGTTTACCTAGTCACTACCCAATGCAACCTTTATCTTAGAAATCCATCTAAGACAAGAGAACCTCTGCTCACTCACTAGTGATATCTAACTGTTACACCCCTGCAACAACTATTTAAACAATTAACAATGAACACTAACTTGATCTTGCTTCAAAGCTTCAATCAAGAACATAATACTCAACTCTTACCTACAGGTTTCGAGTGAGAACAATAACTTCTCTTACCTACAGGTTTCGAGAAGGGCGTTGAAGCCATTCCACAGCCTGGGTGGTCTACCTATAGAAACCCTAATGACTACATCTTTTCTAAACACGGTTTTTTATATCAAACTAGGTTACAAAGGTTTCTATTTATAACCTATTCCCAATTGGATTTGGGCTTACAAATCGTAGCACTCCTGGCTGTTACAAATCTTCAGATATCTTCTGCTAAAAGAAATGTCTTCAATCACAAGTTTCCTAATTTATCTCCTAAATTAGAAACTGCCGAATCTTCAATATTCTGATTTGATTCTTCAATATTCTGACTTGATTTTATTGACCTTTAAATCTGCGCCACATTGGATTACATAATATTCATAGAATATTCTGTATCTGTTGAGAATCAAACTAAATCTTCATTCCAATTCTACAGGCGCGATGTCATGAGTTGATGTCATGACATTCCATATAACATCTTACTTTTGTACCTATTTTGTTCTTTTATATTTGCAAGATTTATACATTCTATTATATTTTGCTGCTATTATGTTTTAGCCAAACATAGATGCCAATCAGCCAATAAAAACATCAACAATCTCCCCCTTTGGCATATTTTGGCTAAAACTATACATACATTAAAATGCAGCAAAACATAAATGCTTCAACTTTCAAGATAACAAGGAAGAACAAATTTTTACATTCTCAGAATTGGGCTCTTATGTTCTTCAGGTCTTGAACCACATCATAACATCTTCAGTCTACACTGTCGTTACATTACAAAATCCTTTGTTTCTTTTGACAATAGCAAAATCAGATGATACTTCTCTCCCCCTTTTTAGCCATAATATGACAAAGATTGGACCGATGTCATAATACGTAGTGGAACACCTTCATGCAACACTGATGTACATGAGGAAGACGATGGGAGAAGGCCTTTGTCTTGGAGGACTAATGGTGGCATATGAGAACCCTTTCTCAGTCTTTAACTAGAAACCAAATCCTAGCTTAGAACCTAAGAGAGAACTTGAGTGAAAACTATCCACCAGTCCTAGTAACTCAGAACACAAATCACAATTGTGTTCATAACTCAGATCACAAATCACAACGAAAATAGTTTCTACACTGAGGGCTGTGTATGATGGAACATCTTTGTTGTTTTTGCAGAAAAACTCATGGTAGAGACAAACAACATCCCCAGGCCGTGTTTTTCTTTTTCTGGACAGGTTTTGGCAAAGCAACCCATCACAATACCAAACCCAGACATGACTTATAAGGACACACACGAATGACATCTTGAGAGAGTTTGATTTCTGTAATCTATGGAGACGCCATTATATAGCCATTTGAGATTATAGGAAATAACGATTTTCTTGGTCTTGTTCAACGGTCAAACGGTTGAATAGGAAAAAGTTCCAAAAGCAAATAATCTTTCCAAAGTAGTTTTTGACTGTTTTTATGATAGGAGTTATCTTTAAAACCAGCGCATGCATAGTCATTGATTTAACTTTACACCGACCACTGATGTGTAGAGATAAACTTCAAGACAGATTTCCTTGTTTGACTAAGTAGATTCAATGTCTTTAAACATGTCATGACATCCTGTCAGACATTGTCACTTTTTCACCTCTTAAGCACAAAGCTCAAGATTCTTCAACAGATTAAGACAAGCACCTTATGGACCAAATAATAGACCTCCTACTTACTCTTCTGACTCACTAGTCATAGACATAGACCTCTGTTGCTCTGAGCACCTTAAGAGTGTTTAACGCAACCATGAAGAACCTTCTAGCACTTGTTGACACACAGTCACCTCATCAGTTCAGAGAAAGAATTAGGGATTCCAGTTGCACATGGTTAGATTCAACCATTCACAGATATCTGACAATAATGTCACATTTTCTTTATGATGTTAAAGTATTTTTGACCAAGAAACTTTTCTTGACATAAGAAGTCACTCCCCCTATCTGAGATAGTCTGAGATTCTTCAAGGAAAAACTTGTAATGATGAATGGAAAACATAAGACGCGTCTTTATATCTTCAAGAGTTCACTCTCCATTCAACTATCCTGCTGAACACACTCAATATGGCAATGTTGCTCCTTTACACTAAATACTCACACCAGAAATCAGATGTTATAACATTGTGTCTGACATTAGTACTATTAGTATATTCCACAAAGTTCATATCTCTTTCTACAACAAAGCCTTGTCTACCAACTTATCTCCACCAGAAATGATCAACTGATGACCTCTTGACATTAGATGCACACACAGAGAGGTTGCCACAATCTCAACATAAAGAACTGCCACTTCTTGTACTTTGTTGAGCATAACCTTACCATGTTTGTATCAGATCATGGTCTGCTTCAGAAAATTTGAAATCCTTCTTGATGATGTTTCTCAATATCACTCATTGATTAACATGCTCTTTATCTTGAACCGGAAGGATCCTCCTTATCTTCAGTTGTATTTATCAGATCATAGAAGTTTTGTCTTCAAAGTCATCTTCACGTAGTGAAGTCTTCATTATGAAAGTAATTATGTATTGCCAGAACACATTACTAACATCAAGATCAGAACCTGCCCATTCTAATCCACACTATGTCTGAACTCCCACTTTAGACAATAATGTCGCTTTTTTAAACTTCGCATGCATATTCCTAGACACTCTTCTAGGATAATACCACATTGTGATGTTGACATCACCCAAGACATAAGTTCGTCCGACACCCAAACTCAAACAAACTCTGACTATCCATAGAGATAACACGTCTCTATAGAATGACTTAGAACACAAGGAACAATTTGTGTTCATGACACGAAACAAGACTCTACTCTTTACAAAACAACTGTAAAGAATGACCTCAGACTTAACAATGTCTGAACACTACCCTTAAACCCTATGATTGTCACAATTTGACAACCATAACCTAGACTCTAGACTTTCCTCATATCCGAAAGAAGAACATGAGAAACTCAAACAAGACTCAAAAATATTAAAAAAAAGAAAAGGAAAAGACTCTAGAAACCTGAGCAATTTAAACAATATACCTGGACTTTAACAAAAGTCTTGATCAAGAGATATTATTTGAAGAAGAACTGCATCAGGTGTACTTGTGCATAGGTTGGAACATGCACTTAGTTAGAACAAGTGATACACACCATCAATACATGTTTTTAGAAGACAATACAAAGAATAATCCTTACTGGTCTTTAAGAATAAACATGTTTTGAGTTATGTTCTGACATCTTGTGTGACATCGTTTTTCTGGCTTAAAGATTAGTCTTTTGAAAGACTTTCCATTTGATTAGAAGCAGAATAACATTGTCTTTGTTGATCTTCACACTCTCTTACTCCCCCTGAGATATACAAATTTAGGACATCTTTGATGTTCGTCCTTGAAGCTCCCTTCACTTGGAATTTGCCACAGTTTTCCAAGTTTAGAAACCTCAGTTTACTTGCTACACAAGATTCAGATTGCCACACTCTGCAACTTGAAGTAGAAGAAACTATGATTGTATAACCATAAATCAATCTTCAGCGTATAAGTCTGAGCTCTTCATACAGACATTGCAAAATATCGAGCTCCCATCAAGATATTTAACAAAATTAGCATGCTTCACCAGATACTCTTGCCACACTTCCTTAACTTGTGAAGATAATAGTGAACACGGACCTTTGGTTCACACTAGTCCTTGAATACATAACTGGAACGACTTCTTATCTAATAGGTACTAAGTCTCCCGTCAAGGTACTTATTAGTTACTCAGTAGTATTTACTACTCACACTAGTTCATCTTGACTGATTTCTTCTTCTCAGTCTTGCATCTAGGTTCTACACCGAATAAATACTAAGTCTCCCGTCAAAGTACTTACCAGTTAGTCAGTTAGAATTTGCTACTCACACTAGGTCATTCTGACTGATTACCTCTTCACATTTATACATTTTTCTCTTGGCAAACTCAATACAAAGAAACTGAAGATCTTGAGATAATGTTGTAACATCTGACATGACATCATCCTTCATGGTTCTTGGTTAACATCTTTAACATCTAATTCATAGCACTTGGGGTGGAAACAAAATAGTGCAATTATCAGCAACATCTAGACATATCAAGGAATACAATAGCCAGCATCTCAATAAACTTTTCTCCAGACTTTCATTCTGATTTTGAGATGATGGATGCCATATTTTGTACCTATAGAGGAGATTCCCTCATTTAGGTTTCTGGAACAGACTTAGTCATGACATAACACTGAACTAGTCAGATTCTTCTAAGCCATCTGACTTCCTTGATTCCAAATAACACTACCATTTCTGGATAACAACTAGGGCAGTATACATTCTTGACCATATTTCAATGTGGTTGAGACACAGTATTCAGCTACAACAACTGCTCTATGGTTATGAATGAAGATACACATATCTAGTTCCACTGACCAGAGGAGAATACCAGATGTAAGCTCATCTTGATTTAAACATAAAGGATCAGAAAGGAATACCTTCATGAGTTTTCTTTGGCACTGAGCTTTTACTTCTAACCTCCATAAACTAGGATTTGGAGTAGAAGAACATGTTGATCGTGTCCTGATCAACTTATAATCAGATGTCTCCTCTTCCAGACCAGGAGTAGGTTCTAAACCAATGTCCTCACACTACATTAGTTTAGCACCAGAACATCTGTTCTACAACTGGTAGTTGTATACCAATATTTGATGTCCTAACATCCGGTGGGACATCTGTTCCTCCTTATAGGAACACTCCAGCCCTGAACTTCTTCAAGGTTCACACTTGTAGATGATTATGAATATCATTGATCAGTTGATATTCAACAGCTCTAATAAACCATGCCATTATAAGTGAACTTGAGAGATTACTCAAGTATCTTTGACACTTTAATTATAGCTGTAAGGTTCTGCCATACATTCTGTTGAATATAAATAACCCTAGAATCTTTCTTATACAATTGGGGTTACATAAAGGCCATGCTGCGGAAAATAGCCATACTTCAACAGAATTCACACAATGCTTACTCCAAATATCAGTTGTAAGCATGACATCTAAGGATTGACTGCAACTCAGGCCTGCACAATGCTTGCTTCTCCACCAAGCAATAGACTAGATCTAACCAACATCCTGACCTGATAAACTCACATAGATACAGAGGTTACCTTATCAATATCTTCACTCCCGCATGAAGGTTTTGATACGTTTCTTTTCTGTACATAGATATAGTCTGAACAGTTCAATTCAAATTCTTCACTCCCGCATGAAGCATTTGGATTTAGCTCTTCTTGTTCCAGCATCAGGAGCTCTGGTCAGGTTGGTCTAATCCTCCACATATAGGTCGATCCTCCACTTAAAGGGACCATACAATATGAACACTCCTTGTTCAAACAATCATCTACCTTCAGCACAACCAAAAAGTATCCCTCATGGATCTCATACAGAAACAGACAGGATGCTTGCTCTGATACCAATTGAAATTATGGTATGATAGATTCAGGATGTCAATCACGACTTCAAGACATCTGATCTGTTATTAACTCAACAAAGGAAGAACAGAAAGATCCTCAATTTTTAATTACCCCTAAGAAAGAGTCCATGAGTACTGGGATCATGTTTGTTCAGTCAACATAACCAGATTGTACACTTCATTGGTTCTGTAAATGTGTCATACCCCAATTTTTGACCTAAGATACCACCTCATATCATTTGCATATGCATCATTTGCATCTCTAACAAATTGCATAGCTTGTGTTTGCTACTTGTGCTCAGCAGGGTTTAATCAAGAAATCACTCATCAGTACTGGTAACAACCAATTAGGGTTTTGTTCTCACTTCATTTCAAAAGAACTATCTTCATCAACAGTCACCATCTGGTCCTCAAAGTTTCATTTCAACAAGCTCAAAAGCTATCGATCAACCAGATTAGGGTTTTGACTGAAGACAGTATACTCTTGACTTTTGCTCAGGATTTGACCTAATGACTTGGGACATGACCTCAGGACCCCAAGTACATCATTTTGACCTAATCTATTGACTCAAGACATCTCCTACACAAGGATTGATCAACAGTGGATTTCCAAATCATCAGATTAGGGTTTTGAGCTATCAGGGACTAAAATCAGGGATCACATTTGGGAAACCCTAAAAAGCTCCAGGGAATCACTCAAAGGTTTCAATCATCTTCAAATAATCCCTATGAAAATATCCAATGGAAATTGAATCTCAATTCAAGATCCACAGTCATCAATTTCATCAGGTCGACAATTAGGATTTTTGACCTAATTCACCTGAACCACTGACTTTTTAATCAGAACATGGTACCAAAACTCAAGATATGATTAAATATCCTCTAATACCTCAATATTATCCAGTCATACCATTCATTTGGTGAGGATAGCCTGGTTCATTTGAAATCTCCAAAAATGCGATTCGTTTGAAAAAGTCAATTGTACAAGATCACCATTGACTTTTGGGGAATTTTGGTCAACCATGACTTTTGAAGTTTCAAATCATCAATATATGATATATGAAGTCATTTGATCAAGAAAAATCAAGAAAATCAATCAAGAATCAAAAAGTCAAAAGTTTGACTTTCATACTTAGAAAATTTTCTAAGTGTTTTTCAATGGTTTTTTCCAAACTTTGGAAGGGAATAACTCAAAATTTCACCTACAAACTGAAAAAAACTTCCAACATGAAAGTTGTAGATTTTGATCCAATGAACAACTTTGTCACATAAAATGATTTTCCAAAAGATCAACCATTTAAGAGATATGGAGCTTCAAAGTTGGTATCTTTTGAAAATTTCACTTAAAATCTCATTTTCTTCAAAGTTCATGGATCTTTTTCACCCATTTCCTTAAAGGTATTGAAGAAACTTTCAACTAGGGTTTTGAAGTGTGTAACATGAGCTTTCCAAAATGTCCAAGAGCATAAAAAAATATGGAGTGTAGCCATGGTTTTGAATTTTGTCATTAGAGGTCATTATGCATGAAATTTCAAGCCATTTTCACAAAGTTCTTACACTACATGACCTATAATGCAAGTAATGATGCATCAATGCAATAATTGGGAGATATTTTCTGATTTGAAGATCAGAATGGAAGAGGATAAGAAGCGTGGAGATTTAACCATGGTTTAGTCACTTTTAACCATTTGCATTAAATGTAAAGATTCCATTTTATCTCCAAATGCCAAATCACCATTCTTTGATCAACTTGCAAAGCTTGGAGTTCAGAATCCTTGGCCTATAAATAGAGGTCCAAACTTCATTCAAAATCACACCAAAACCTCACAAATTATAGGTTTTCTCTTTCTTTCTTAGAATGCAAGTTTCTTAAGTTTCAAAGAGGTAGAAATCTCAACCTCCAAATCCTTGAAGCTATGGCCAAAGTGATGGTTCTAACAACTTCTAAACATCATATGTGATGTGTTTGATCCACTCACACACCCCAAAAACACTTGAAACTCAGAATCATCATCTCACCTCCATATTTGCATATATTGAACCTTATCATGCCAAAATCCATACCAAGCCATATCTGTCCAAACCAACACTTCTAACACCATCCATATACTTCATATGAATGATCCAAACACTCACATATGACCTGTAACCTCTGAATCATCAAATTCGATCCTCACTCCAAGCAACTGCAGATCGGGTCCCATGGCTATGCTCAGATGAATTCAGTTCACTCCAAGCATCCAGACATCTTCCATAATCATCATTGAAGCTATCCAGATCATTACAAAGCATCTGTAACACCTCTATTGAAGAATTCAATCTCCAGTTTTGCCGTTTTTGAAGGTAAGCCTCATGAACTTCAAACTCATACATACATGCATCATAAATGAAAAATTGAGTTGCCATCTTGTTTCTGCACTATCACTGATCAATAACCCTCAATCAATTTCATAATTCATCAATCATACACGATTTCAGATTGAATCATAGAATTAGGGCTCTTCACGATTTCCAGAAAATTGATGATCTTAGAGTGAAAATAAATGAAATTAAATGGCACCATCATGTTCCTTATGAAAAACCGAGTGAGATAGACTATCTACTTGATCAATTTGGTTCAGTTTCAAAGATTTTCAAAAATCAAATTGGGGTGTGTTCTTGGCGCCATTTTTCTTCAGAAAATTCAAACATTTATTTTTAAATATAATTAAATGGAAGAAAGCATATTACAAGCTGCACGCGCAGCTCAGTTGGTCATTGTTTTGGCTGGTGAGAGTGAGGGCGTGGGTTCAAACCCTTGTGGAGACAAAACTTTTTTTTAACACATATTTTCTTCACTTTTTCTTTAAAACTTTAATTAATTAATTAACCAATCAAATCAATTCATTTTTACTTCATTTTTTGAACATTATTCATTTAATATATATATTTTATGAACATCCAAAAAAATCACAAAAAAATATTTATTTAATACATTTTTAAATAGGTTTAAAATGACATGTTTTTTTAAGTGTTTTTTAATACTTTAAATATTGTTTTTCATTTGATTTTCAAACTTAATCACTTGTAATTATTTTTGTGATCAAACCCTAATCACTTAGGTCTCAATTAAGCATAAAATTTGTTTTTTACCTTAATTAAGTTGATTTCTTTCAAATTCAAAACTGTTTTAAAACAAGCGATTGCCGTTTTTCAAAACAATAAACCATTTCTTTTTGGTTTTCTTTTCAAAAAAACTCTTGATCAGATCTTTTTGGATTAATCAATTGATTTTCAAAAACAACTGGGCCTCTCGAATATTAGAGAGTATAAGTCCCATTCCTTTTTCTTTGTATAGTGTTTCTTTAAACAGAAAACTTATTTCAAAACAAAACTTTCAAAGCTTTTCAAAACGACGAAACCTCGCGTTTTAACAAAACAATCAACCATGTTTTATAAAATAAAACAAGGGGCCTCCACATAGGTATAAGTCCCATTCCTGTACATGAAATTAGGTATTTCATTGTACACACACCTTTTTGTATATATCTCGTTCAATTTGTTTTTTTAACTTCGAACAACAAATCAAAAAATGAAGGTTTTCTTTAAATCTTCCCAAAAATACCATGGGCCTCCATGTAGGTATAAGTCCCGAGCCCTTTTGTAAATACTTGTTTACATAGCTTTTGAATAAACTCAAGTGGGTCTCTCCCCGAGTATAAGTCCCGAGCCCCCGTGTTTACAAACGGATCATGCTTACAGGTATATTTCCTTCATAAACTCCATTATATACACACACCTTGTCATATATATGTGCTTGTTCATACTTGTTCATACTTGTTCATATTTGTTCATGTACTTGTTCATATTTGTTCGTACTTGTTCATATTTGTGATCGTGTTATATATACTTGTTCAACTTAGTACAACACTAGGTTCCCCATAGCCTCCTCTTGGGCTTACAATGCAAGGACCCTCGATTGTCCCTCCCATAGCCTCCTCTTGGGCTTACAATGCAAGGACCCTCGGATAGCCTCCTCTTGGGCTTCGTACAAGGACCCACGGGCTTCTTATAAGCATCCCTAATATCCAAATCAAATACCCTAGGAGATTAGACATTTATCATCTCTATGATAGGAGTATCTCTTCTATATCATCACAATCAATCAATCAATCAATCAATCAACTTAACTTTTTTGCCACAAGGCTGGCTAATCAATCAAACTTTTTTTGCCACCATACTGGCTGATTAATCAAAGTTTTTGTCACAAGGCTGACTTCATTGAAACTTTTGCCACAAGGCTGGCTGATTAATCAAAACTTTTTGTCACAAGGCTGACTTCATTGAAAGTTTTTGCCACAAGGCTGGCTAAAAAACATCTTTATCATTCTAAGCACCATAAGTGGCATGGCCCAGGGCTTATAATGAAAAGATTTTCAAACAAAAACAAACAGATGTATGTGATGATATAGATTAGATACATCGAACATTTAGATGACATTTGTCTCTTATCCTTTGCTTCCACTAGCATAAGTGGGAACTACGATTGCTCTGACTTTCTCAACATCCCTTTGAGAATACGTAGGCACAAGGTCGTATCCTTGGCGAGCAAAACTTCTCCCTCAAACCACTCAAACCTTAGCACCCGTAGACCCCGAGCTACAGATGCTCTGATTCCCTCTAAGGGATATGTATGCAGAGGATCGCGATGATCTTTGCGAGCATAATCAAACAAACACCCTAGGTCCCACCTATCTCACAAGAACCTCTCCATAACATAGAATGAAACAAACCTAACAAAGAAACCTATAGAGTACTATAGATACGTTGGGTGCTAATACCTTCCCTTCGTATAACCAACCCTCTTACCCAAGATCTCTCCCCCACTTTTTAGGTTATTGCAACTTTTTTCCTTTTCCTACTTTGGAAACAATAAAAAGTTTGGTCGAAACAAAAGAAAAATCATTTTTTTGAGCACTCGAGCCCAAAGAAGGCATCAGGTGTCTCATCCCGAAAAAAGATACGATTTTTCCCCGCGACAGAAAAATGGCGACTTCACTGGGGATAAAAAACTTTTTATTGTTTCCAAAGAAAGGGTTAATTCTAATTTTTGTGTTTGTTATTTCATTTTTGTTACATGCTTGGTTCTGTGGTTCTGTTACATCTGTGGTTCTGTTACAAGTGATACATTATGGACAAATCCTAACTCGGATTAAGTACACATAAGAATTAGGTGGAGGGTATAGTCATGTATGGCATACAAGGAGTCAGTCCTTAAAAAGTCAGCATGAGAATCCTTCCGCTCAGTGGAGGTTCCTTGTTTATAGTATATGTTTAGCAAGTTCAGTTGCGAAGACATTATTGCTTTCATTGAACTATAGAAGCTGAGTTGGCTGTAGAACCCATAACCCATCCTGGCCTTATTAGGTTGTGGTGCAGAAACTATTCAGGTGAAGACTTGGATTAGTTGTCATGCGGAGAACCACACTCAGACGAGTTTTTCTTGAGAATATTGCTAGCTCACAAGTTCAGTTGTGCAAGCCGGTAATATCCGAAAGAAAAATGTAGACTCTGACGTATCAGTAGAACATGTTGTGCAGGTGATAAACCCTAGTACTATCCCATGTTTGGTTCTCTGACCTCATGCTCGTGACGCTGGACCTTTGAACCTATGTGTACTATGTTTTGAATTACCATGTTTGTAGTACCATGTTTGCGTTACCATGTTTGCATCACCGTGTTTGCCTTACCATGTTTGTATATGTGGCATTCATGCATCCATGCATTCATACATTCATAAAAATCCATCTTTTTCCATAAAAAAAAATGATTTTTCCAAAAAAAATTTAGAGAATTTTCTTTGCAAACATTATAGGATTAAGTTATGGAATGGGTAAAAAGGCATACCAAAAAGTACGATTTCAAAATGCCTAATGTGGAAAGACTGAGAGAGTTGGCATCTTTTGTACAAGATCCTTCTGATTTTAGGAAAAGCCATGTTGATGAAGGACTTCTCAAAACTCTGGTTCAGTTCTATGATCCCGTCTACCGATGTTTCACCTTTCCAGACTACCAGTTGGTACCAACCTTGGAAGAATATGCCAATCTTTTGGGTATTCCTGTATCTGACAAAATACCTTTCAATGGTTTAGAAGCCATTCCTAAGTCACCAGTCATTGCAGCAAGTATCCACTTGAAGAAATCTGAAGTAGAGAGTAATTGGACTACCAAAGGAAACCTTCCGGGTTTAACTTTGCAATTTCTAATAAAGAAAGCCTTTGATTTCATCGACACTGGTAGCATGATAGCTTTCGAAGCTATACTAGCCTTGCTCATCTATGGGTTGGTTCTGTTTCCCAACGTCAACAACTTTGTTGATATCAACACCATAAAGATCTTTCTGATTGGAAATCCTGTTCCAACTTTGCTTGGTGACACGTATTTCTCTATCCATCATAGGAATCGCCAAGGCGGTGGAATCATTGTATGTTGTGCACCTCTGTTGTTCAAATGGATTGTTTCACACTTACCTAAGTCTCCTATTTTCACGGAAAACCGAGAAAGTTTGCGTTGGCCTCGAAGACTTATGTCTCTTACTAATAATGATATTCATTGGTATACCTTGGCTCGCTGTGGTACAGAAACCATTGATAGTTGTGGAGAGTTCGCCAACGTACCCCTCATTGGTACACAAGGAGGAATTAACTACAATCCGGTCCTAGCCCGACGATAACTCGGGTATGCAAATTCAGCTAAACCCATTGGTCTCGTAACACCCCGATATCCGCTGCACGCATCAACCGTGTCGGCCAACCGAGCATGTTACCGGCTTAATCAATAATCCCCCCTAGGTCCGCTTATCGGCTGCCCAGGAAATATTGTTTTTGCCTTCCGCAGGAATCGAACCATGTACCTAGGGGTTAAGTACATATTCATAGCAATTCCTGCTACCAATTGAGCTAGTAGCTCAATTGGTAGCAGGAATTGCTATGAATATGTACTTAACCCCTAGGTACATGGTTCGATTCCTGCGGAAGGCAAAAACAATATTTCCTGGGCAGCCGATAAGCGGACCTAGGGGGGATTATTGATTAAGCCGGGTAACATGCTCGGTTGGCCGACACGGTTGATGCGTGCAGCGGATATCGGGGTGTTACATTAAAAAGGAGCCTTTTTATGTAACAGCCCGAGCCTTCGGCGTTCCCGACACTGTCACCTCACGATCTTCTCTACCCCCCTCACTAGTAGAGTTTTTGCCTTTCGTGGGAATCGAACCCTGTACCCTGGGGTTCAAGTACATGTTCATTCCATTCCCACTACCACTTGAGCTACTAGCTCAATTGGTAGCAGGAATTGCTATGAATATGTACTTAACCCCTAGGTACATGGTTCGATTCCTGCGGGAGGCAAAAACAATATTTCCTGGGCAGCCGGTAAGCGGACCTAGGGGGGATTATTGATTAAGCCGGTAACATGCTCGGTTGGCCGACACGGTTGATGCGTGCAGCGGATATCGGGGTGTTACATTAAAAAGGCGCCTTTTAATGTAACACCCTGGATTTCCGCTTACCCCGCAGGGCTTCCGGCCTACCAAGCATGTCACCAGCTTAATCAATAATCCCCCCTAGGTCCGCTTACCGGCTGCCCAGGAAATATTATTTTTGCCTCCCGCAGGAATCGAACCATGTACCTAGGGGTTAAGTACATATTCATAGCAATTCCTGCTACCAATTGACCATATGGTCAAGTGGTAGCAGGAATTGCTATGAATATGTACTTAACCCCTAGGTACATGGTTCGATTCCTGCGGGAGGCAAAAACAATATTTCCTGGGCAGCCGGTAAGCGGACCTAGGGGGGATTATTGATTAAGCTGGTGACATGCTTGGTAGGCCGGAAGCCCTGCGGGGTAAGCGGAAATCCAGGGTGTTACAGTCTCGCAGTGGAATGCTACTTTTACCGAGAAGGGGAGGATCCTCAAAGGTTGAAGACAAGAATGGTAAGAGCTTGGTATGACGTCCGAAGAAAAGAAAAAGGTGGGGTAAGAAACTACATTGCTACAAACGCCTATACCTGTTGGGTGAAGAAAAGAGCAAGGGAGTTTCAAATGCCTTATGATTATGAAAAACCCATGTTCCCTGCGGTATCTCAACTACCCAATATTCCCATTGACACTATAGAAGAATACCAAGAGACTTTGGCTAAGATGAGGTTAGAAAAAGACGCTTGGGAAGAAAAGTTTCGTAAGACTGATGTGGAAAACAGAAAGTTGAAGAAACGAGTGAAAGATCACGAAGAAACTCTTTATTATCAAGATGGATGGCTCATGAGCAAAGATGAGAAAATCCGTCGGAAAGATGCTGCAATCAGGAGATACATCAAAGAAAGCAAGAGAAATCTTGAAGGTTCAACAAGCAACGCTCCGATGCCTGACGACTGGAAGAATGTTGTTGACAAGCTGAGGACCGAAAAGGCCGAGTTGAAAGCTTATTATGGGAAAGAAATCATGAAGCTCAAGCTGCACAACGCATTTGGTTCTTCGTCTGATGAGGATGCTTAGGATTGTTCAGCTTTTTATTTTATCATTTGCTTCTGTAAGGAGCTACGCTCCAATGTTGTAACATTTCCCATTATTTCAATAAAAGAATAGTTTGTGTTCAAATGTTTGCAAGAAAATAATCTTTAAAATAATTGGAAAAATCATAAATTTCTTTTTGCATACATCATTCTGCGTATCGAGTCTGTTGTATAGAGTCTCATCTTTTGGATCTTTCTCCATTAGATCGTCAAGCTGTCGCGTCTCAAAGTTTCTCGACCGCATTCGCAATCAGATCACAGATACAATACTCGTTCAAGCAGAAGAAGAATAATGGAACACTCTGAACAAGAGAATATTGAGCTCCGTGGTACAGTGACCACCCTTCAGGAAAAATTGGAAAGTCTCACTACTCTGGTTGACTCCCTAATGGCCGCACAGAATCAGCAGCCGCCACCCAACAGTCAAGCAACGGTAACATCTGAAGTCACTACTCCAGTTTCTACAGTTGCATTCAGCATTCCATCTTTCTCTATGCCAGAAGGTTGGGGCACGCCTTTCAGCTTTGGTGCAGGTTTCCGCCATAATTTCTCTGGGGTTCAAACAACCACAACTGAAGCGCCTGCTATGCAAGGTTCGGCGTTTATTCCACATTCAGGGGTAACTTTTTCCCAAATCACAATGGCACTCTCTCAGCCCACTATGACAGTTGCGACTCCTATGGTTCACACTGTTCCTTATGAAGGCAATGAGATTTATCATGATCAAGGTGATAGCACAAATCAGCGAAACCTTGTGGAAGATCTCCAAGAGCAGTTTAATAAGATTCAGCTGGAAGTCAAAGCTATTCGTGGCAAAGATTTGTTTGGAAAGAATGCCCAGGAACTATGTTTGGTTCCCAGTGTACAAATACCAGCTAAATTCAAGGTCCCTGACTTTGAGAAGTACAAAGGTAGTTCTTGTCCACAAAGCCATCTCGTGATGTATGCTAGGAAGATGTCTACTTATGCAGATAATCATCAGTTGCTTATCCATTACATTCAAGACAGTTTGATTGGTGCCGCACTGAAGTGGTACACAGGATTGGATAGCACTAACATTCGAACTTTCAACGACCTAGGTGAGGCCTTTGTCCGACAATACAAATACAACTCGGATATGGCTCCAGACAGAGATCAGCTCCGATCCATGGCTCAGAAAGATCATGAAGCTTTCAAAGAATACGCCCAACGATGGAGAGAAACTGCTGCTCAGATAAGTCCACCGTTAAAAGAGAAAGAGATGACAAAGATCTTCTTGAATACTCTTGGCCCGTTTTATTATGAACGCATGATTGCTAGTGCTCAAGTGATTTCACCGAAATGGTAAACATGGGGATGCGTCTAGAAGAAGGAGTCCGAACCGGACGTCTAACTAAAGAAGGTGGATCTTCAAGCGGAACCAAAAAGTTTGGAAGTGGTTTCCCAAAGAAGAAAGAACAAAGTGTTGACATGGTATCCCAAGGAAAGCCAAGAGGAAACGTCAATCGTCAACGACAGATTGCTGCTATCGCGCCAGTCGTTAATACAACACCAAATCCGGGGTTTACCCCGCAGTTTCAACAACAACAGCCTCGACAACAGGCTCAGCAGTTTAACAACAATCAGAATCGTGTACAAAGAGCTCCACAGTTTGATCCAATTCCAATGACCTACACAGAGTTGTACCCTGCTTTGATTGAAAGAGGTCTTGTTCAAACTAAAGCACCACCACCAGTACCTGAGAAACTTCCATGGTGGTACAAAGCTGAGGTCTCATGCCCTTATCATCAAGGAGCACCTGGCCATGATCTTGAGCATTGCATAGCTTTGAAATATGAAGTTCAGAGGTTGGTTAGATCTAATCTCCTCTCTTTCAGAAATTTGAATCCAAATGTGCAAGCAAATCCGCTGCCCAATCATGGAGGGCATGTTGTAAACATGGTGTATGGATGTCCTAGTCCATATCGAGTCTATAATATCAACTTCTCAAGAGCAAATTTGGTACAGATGCACGCTACTCTCTGTCAAGGGCAGAATTTTCGCCACCATCACTACGGTTCATGTAGCATATGCTGCATAGATCCTCACGGATGTTCGATTGTGAGAAGAGATCTTCAAGTCTTGCTAGATAATGGTACTATTCAGATCTACAGAAATAGGAATGAAGATGAAGTTAACATGATAGGATGTTATCCGCATGAGCTTTTAGTCTCAGATATCAACTCGGAAATGCTTAAAGTTAACGTCATCGTTCCTCATTTCAACATGCCTGAGCGCGTAGAAGTTACCTACAACAAACCAAGGGTTCCTGTTGCTCCTCTGATCATTTGTCTACCTGGACCTGTTCCTTATGACTCTGACAAGGCAGTTCCATACAACTACAATGCAACAATGATAAAGAATGGACAAGAAGTTCCTTTACCTACTCTTTCATCTGTCGTGAATATCGCCGATGTGAGTCGAGTAACCAGAAGTGGACGTGTGTACACTCCACTACCTCCAAAGCAGCCTGTTGCTCCTGGAACCAGGCAAAATCCTGTTGATACACCAGTGGGGAATCCTGTCGAAACTCCTGTCAGTAATACAAACACTGATGTTGGCCAATCCAGTGGAACCAATGTCAATCCTGACTTTGATGAAATTTTGAAGCTTATCAAAAGAAGTGAATACAAGATTGTGGATCAGCTTATGCAGACTCCTTCAAAAATCTCAATACTTTCATTGCTTTTAAACTCTGAAGCACACAGGGAAGCCCTGATGAGAGTCTTGGATCAAGCTTTTGTAGATCATGATGTGACTGTTGATCACTTTGATGGGATAATAGCTAACATAACAGCTTGCAACAATTTAAGCTTATGTGATGAAGAACTCCCCGAGGAGGGCAGAAATCACAACCTTGCTCTACACATTTCTATGAATTGTCAGTCAGATTCTTTGTCTAATGTATTGGTGGACACCGGATCTTCCTTGAATGTGATGCCAAAGATGACTCTTGCTCGTTTATCTTACCAAGGAATGCCTATGAAGTTCAGTGGTGTAGTTGTCAAAGCATTTGATGGATCGCGAAAATCTGTTATCGGCGAAGTCAACCTTCCCATGACAATTGGTCCACATACATTTCAAATCATCTTCCAGGTAATGGACATTCAAGCTGCTTATAGCTGTCTGTTAGGATGACCATGGATCCACGAAGCAGGGGCAGTGACTTCTACGCTCCATCAAAAGTTAAAATTTGTAACAAATGGAAAATTGGTAACGATAAGTGGAGAACAAGCCTTAATGGTGAGTCATTTATCCAATTTCTCTTTCATTGGTGCTGATGATGTGGAAGGAACGCAGTTCCAAGGTCTCTCTTTAGAAGAAGAATCTTCCAAAAAGAAAGCATCAATCTCTTCTTACAAAGAGGCAGTAAAAGTAGTGAAAGATGGAACTACCACTGGCTGGGGGCAAGCTGTGATCCCTACCAATAATGAAACCAGAACAGGACTCGGATGTTCACCAATGTTCTCAAACTGCACCAAGAAGGATGAAACCCTTCGTCCGATCAAAGAAACATTCATTAGTGGAGGGTTCCTTAACCCGATTCCTCAAGAGGTTAATGTCCTTATCGAAGAATGTATCGAAGAAAGTCTCACCGATACTGAAGAAGAATGGAAATGTTATCTCAATGACTCGGGATACATATCTCAGGAAGAACCATATCCTCCTTCAGAGAAATCCAAAGGCAAAGAAACTGAGCATGTTCCTGCAGAGATCTGGGACACCTTGGGACAACCAAGTGGAAAATATGATTATATGGTGAAATACACTGCACCTGAAAGTTCAAAGATTGCGATTGAAGATATCCAACCAACTGGATGGGGAGATTCCTTTGAATATAATAGTCAACCAGAAGAGGCTTATCAGCCCTGTCAATTTTCTCAGCAGCCTGAAATTACTGAAGATTTCGGCTTCAACGCATCTACCAAGATTTATAATCCTAAAGATGGTTATTATCACATAAATGCCATTTTTGAAGATGAAGGGGAAGATGGCCCCGCAGTTGACTCGGAAAGTGTCTCTGACAACGAGTCTCTTCATCCTGAAGACTGGGAATTACATCCTGAAAATTCTGAAGATTGTGACTCATCTTATGCTCTTCAAGAAGTAGAAGAAGACCGTTTCAACTCTACAAAGAACAAGGTTGACAAACCAGGACCTTCAAATCCTACTCGACCAGCGGTCAATGTCAATACTGAAGATAATTTTGAGGAGAATTTTCCTGAATACATAATACACAGAGGAGTTCGTTGCTACTAGAAAGCTGTCGACGTTCCGAATGTTGTTCACCGCTCAAAGTAATCACCCCGCTGTTATTTTGACCTCCTGCCTTGCCCAAAGCAGAGAGATGTTTTATAGGGCTTTGCTTTTAAATGTTTTGCCCAAATAACTTTGTGTATAGGGCTTTGTTTTAAAAGTTTCACTCTTTGTCCTGCCCAAGACAAATGAGTTTGTGTTTAGGGCTTTGTTTCAAAAATGAATCATAAATAAAGTGTCATTTTGAATTCCCTAGGCTATGTGTTTTATTTTTGCTTTTTTTTTCTGGAAATGGTAATCCTAAAAAACCAAAAAAAAAAAAACTTTTTCAATGATCTGCATACACTATTGCATTCATAAATTTTCTGAAATAAATATAAATCATATGTGCAGATTTACTATTGATAAACCCATTGAATGCAATAACCCTATGCCCTCTCCCAACTTTGAGTTTCCTGTGTTCGAAGCCGAAGAAGAGGAAGAAGAAGAGATTCCGGACAAGATTTCTCGATTACTTAAGCACGAGGAAAGAGCCATTCTACCTCACAAAGAGCCTTTAGAAAAGATCAACTTGGGTTCTGAAGAAGACAAAAAAGAAGTGACCATTGGATCGCTGCTTGATGCTGATATCAAGAGTAAGTTGACAGATCTTCGCAAAGAATATGTTGACGTGTTTGCCTGGTCCTACCAAGACATGCCTGGGTTGGATACCAATATTGTTCAGCATTACTTGCCATTGAAGCCAGAATGTCCGCCAGTTAAGCAGAAATTGCGAAGGACTCACCCTGATATGGCTAACAAGATCAAAACAGAAGTTCAAAAGCAACTCGACGCGGGTTTTCTAGTCACCTCTGAGTATCCTCAATGGTTGGCCAACATAGTGCCAGTTCCGAAGAAAGATGGCAAAGTCAGAATGTGTGTTGACTACCGTGACTTGAACAAAGCCAGTCTAAAAGATGACTTTCCATTACCACATATTGACATGCTGGTTGATAACACCGCTAAATTCGACGTCTTTTCCTTCATGGACGGGTTCTCCGGTTATAATCAGATCAAGATGGCTCCTGAAGACATGGAGAAGACATCTTTCATCACCCCATGGGGTACATTTTGCTACAAAGTGATGCCATTTGGATTAAAGAATGCAGGCGCAACTTACCAAAGGGCAATGACTACTCTCTTTCATGACATGATGCATAAAGAAATTGAAGTTTATGTGGACGACATGATAGCCAAGTCCAGCACAGAAGAAGAACATATTGAATACCTTTTGAAGTTGTTTCAACGACTAAGGAAATATCAGCTTCGCTTGAATCCTAACAAATGTACTTTTGGGGTTAGATCTGGAAAGCTCTTGGGTTTCATTGTCAGCCAAAGAGGTATCGAAGTAGATCCCGACAAAGTCAGAGCTATTCAAGAGATGCCTGCACCAAAGACTGAAAAGCAAGTAAGAGGATTTCTCGGACGATTGAACTATATCTCCAGATTTATCTCTCAAATGACTGCTACTTGTGGGCCAATTTTCAAGCTTCTCCGCAAAGATCAAGGGGTTGTATGGACTGAAGATTGCCAGAAAGCGTTTGACAGTATCAAAGAGTACCTGTTAGAACCACCGATATTGATTCCTCCAGTTGAAGGAAGACCATTAATCATGTACCTTACCGTGTTGGAAGAATCCATGGGTTGTATGCTTGGACAACAAGATGAAACCGGTAAGAAGGAGCATGCCATCTATTACCTGAGTAAGAAATTCACAGATTGTGAGTCTCGTTACTCCATGCTCGAAAAAACATGTTGTGCTTTGGCCTGGGCTTCAAAACGTCTCCGCCAATACATGATCAACAATACTACTTGGTTAATCTCCAAAATGGATCCGATCAAGTACGTCTTTGAAAAGCCTGCCTTAACAGGAAGGATTGCCCGATGGCAAATGCTGTTATCTGAGTATGACATTGAGTACCGTGCTCAAAAAGCGGTCAAAGGAAGCATTCTCGCCGATCACTCGGCGCATCAGCCAATTAATGAATATCAATCTCACAAGTTTGACTTTCCTGACGAAGATGTCATGTACTTAAAGATGAAAGATTGTGACGAACCGTTATGTGAAGAAGGTCCTGATCCTGGATCAAGATGGGGCCTAATTTTCGATGGAGCAGTAAACGCTTTTGGCAATGGAATTGGGGCAATCATCATCACTCCCAAGGGTACTCATATCCCATTCTCCGCCAGACTGCTATTTGATTGCACCAACAACATCGCAGAATATGAAGCTTGTATCATGGGTCTCGAAGAAGCCATTGACTTAAGGATCAAGATCCTAGACATATATGGAGATTCAGCCCCCGTGATCAACCAAATCAAAGACAAGTGGGAAACTTACCACCCTGGCTTGATTCCTTACAGAGATTATGCAAGACGTCTGTTGACTTTCTTCAACAAGGTTGAATTGCATCATATACCTCGAGATCAGAATCGAATGGCAGACGCCTTGGCTACTTTATCTTCCATGTTCAAAGTCAATCATTGGAATGATATGCCTAAAGTCAGAATTATGCGCCTTGAAAGGCCCGCCTATCTGTTTGCAACTGAAGCAGTCGTCGATGATAAACTGTGGTTTCACGACATCAAACGCTTCCTTCAAACTCAAGAGTACCCACTTGGGGCATCAAACAAAGATAAGAAAACTCTAAGGAGGCTTTCTGGCAGTTTCTTCCTGAACGGAGATGTGCTATACAAAAGAAACTTCGACATGGTTTTGCTCAGATGCGTGGATAGACACGAAGCAGACATGTTAATGCATGAAGTGCATGAAGGGTCCTTTGGAACTCATTCAAATGGGCATGCAATGTCCAAAAAGATCTTAAGAGCAGGATACTATTGGTTGACAATGGAATCTGACTGTTATAAACATGTGAAGAGATGTCACAAGTGCCAGATCTATGCAGATAAGATCCATGTGCCACCGACTCTACTCAACGTTCTCTCATCTCCATGGCCTTTTTCCATGTGGGGTATCGACATGATTGGGATGATCGAACCAAAAGCTTCAAACGGTCATCGTTTCATCTTAGTGGCAATTGATTACTTCAACAAATGGGTCGAAGCAACATCTTACGCCAATGTTACAAGACAAGTGGTTGTGAGGTTTATCAAGAATAACATCATTTGCCGATATGGTGTTCCCAGCAAGATCATTACTGACAATGGTTCAAACTTGAACAACAAAATGATGAAAGAATTATGTGAGGAATTCAAGATTGAGCATCATAACTCTTCTCCTTACAGACCAAAAATGAAAGGCGCCGTTGAAGCTGCCAACAAGAACATTAAGAAGATCATCCAGAAAATGGTCGTCACTTACAAAGACTGGCACGAAATGCTGCCATTTGCTTTACATGGGTATCGTACTTCAGTGCGTACTTCAACAGGGGCAACTCCCTTTTCTCTAGTATACGGCATGGAAGCTGTGCTCCCCGTAGAAGTTGAAATCCCATCAATGAGAGTCCTCATGGAGACTAAGTTATCAGAAGCTGAATGGTGTCAAAGCAGATACGATCAGTTGAACTTAATCGAAGAAAAACGTATGACTGCTCTATGCCATGGACAGCTGTACCAAGCAAGGATGAAACAAGCCTTCAACAAAAAGGTTCGACCTCGTGAATTTCAAGAAGGCGACCTCGTGCTTAAAAAGATCTTGTCTTTTCAACCAGATTCTAGGGGCAAATGGTCTCCTAATTACGAAGGCCCGTATGTTGTCAAAAGAACATTTTCTGGCGGCGCCATGACTCTTGCAACCATGGATGGTGATGAACTCCCGCATCCTGTGAACGCTGATGCAGTCAAGAAATACTTTGTCTAAAAAATACAAAAGAACAGCTCAGTAAGTTGAAAACCCGCAAAGGGCGACTTAGGCAAAAAGGAGCGTCTCGGTGGACTGAAAACCCGAAAGGGCGGTCCAGGCAAAAATTAGAGACAATAAACAGAAAAAAATTCATCCTGGTAGATTGAAAACCTGAAAGGGCAATCTAGGCAAAAATTAAGGATTTATGACAAAGTAACTGCATCAGTCTGTACTTCGTCACCTGAAGAGTCTTTTTCATCAAAGGATCTTCGATCAAATCATCGCCAATCTGAAGCAACAAGCACAGTTGGAACTCAAAGTTGTTAGGGTGAATAGTGGTTATTGCTTTCAATGTAGCCTTTTCCGCATAATTACCATTTCCAACTTTTGTAAATATTCTATGGAATCACGCCTTTAGCTGATTACCATCCTATTAAATAAATTTGAGCCTTGTGCCCATTTGTTTGCAATTCTTGATTTCTTCTAGCTTGCAAAATGACGCTTTAATTGTGTTATTCACTTTTGAAAAAAAGAGAAAAAAAAAGTTTTAAATGAATTTACTTTTCTTTTTCAAAATAAAAGCGAAACTTTCCTTTGAGTGGTGAACAACCGAAGGAACATCAACAGCTATCTCCATAGGATGAATCAAAGATTATGATAGGAAAAGCTCTTCTATCCCCAGTGAAGAAGGTCTTTTATCCCCAGTGACGAAGATTTTCTATCTCTAGTGAAGAAGTTCTTCCATCTCAATAAGAAAAGATGCTTGTCTTCCCCAAAGAAGTTGAAAGCATGCAACACCATTCATCACTCGTGTTTATCTACACCGTGTTGAAGAACATTTGCCAAGTATCTGGTTGTATTGCAACGTCGGTCCTTCTCCAGTACATACTTCTTTGTGTGTCAGTTTCGTTAGTATGCATGCGACATTCATGACATTCATCATTCATACATATTTGCATCATTTATGAATTCTTGCATTTTTCAATGTTTGCTTCGAAATCATTTGTTCAGGATATATCTATCCCAAAAAAAAGAAAAAAGAAAAAAGAAAAAAGAAAAAGAAAAGAAAAAGAAACAAGTATGGGTGTGTCATCTCTCCAAGTAGGTTGTCACCCATAAGCAAAAAGAACATATTCTTTCTCCAGTTCCCCACTGAGATCATCCCTCGTGGAAGAAGGTTGCTTTAGTTTCTCCTCTCAAAACGAAGGAGAAAATCCCCAGTTGAGTTCATCCCTCATTGGGTACAAAGTCCTGTTTGGCTGTTTCTTTCCAATTCATTCTTGGTTAGAACCTTGTCTTTACCAAAGGTTCAAGTTCCGATTCCTCAAACAGAGTCGCGAAAAATGAACCATAAACAATAGCCTCATCATCTGAGCAGTTTATGTCTCTTCCAAAAGACTTTTCCTCTCTAGGAAATCAATCATGAAGACCATTTGACAATCAGGGCCTTATTACTGTTCACAAGGCTGAATAACCAGTAATTTCCCTAGCAAAGTCTCCAGAATCATTTTATCACTTGGCTGATAATTGATCATGTCTTCAAAACCGCTATCACGAGGCTGGTAGTCGGTAACCTTTTGTTCTGGTTATATTATTTAACATGTCTATCACCATGCTGATAGTCGGTAATATTAACCGAACCTTTGAAACTCTTTTTACCATGTCAAGTCTATCACCATGCTGATAGTCGGTAACACAGTTTCATACCTTTCACCTTCGCATTATTAAACAAGTCTATCCATGTGTTGATAGTCGATAATGTCGATAGGTAAGCTTTTTTTACAAAGCTATCGTTCCCCGGTGAAGCATACACTTGCTTTCCCGAAAAAACGGATTCTCTTCCTAAAACGGATTGAGACATCCTTCCCGGTCTCTTTTCCCCAGCGGAGTCAGTTCTTGATATTCCCTCGGTAAAGATATCCTTGCATCATTCGCAATTTTGGTATCTTAGGTCCAAAATTTGCGTCTTCTGATATTTAAGTCTCTTCCACCCTATCAAAACGAAGATTTCCAATCTTCATGTCTCAGGTTGAAGAAACTTAAATAGGGGCATCTTTCATACCCCAATTTTTGACCTAAGATACCACCTCATATCATTTGCATATGCATCATTTGCATCTCTAACAAATTGCATAGCTTGTGTTTGCTACTTGTGCTCAGCAGGGTTTAATCAAGAAATCACTCATCAGTACTGGTAACAACCAATTAGGGTTTTGTTCTCCCTTCATTTCAAAAGAACTATCTTCATCAACAGTCACCATCTGGTCCTCAAAGTTTCATTTCAACAAGCTCAAAAGCTATGGATCAACCAGATTAGGGTTTTGACTGAAGACAGTATACTCCTGACTTTTGCTCAGGATTTGACCTAATGACTTGGGATATGACCTCAGGACCCCAAGTACATCATTTTGACCTAATCTATTGACTCAAGACATCTCCTACACAAGGATTGATCAACAGTGGATTTCCAAATCATCAGATTAGGGTTTTGAGCTATCAGGGACTAAAATCAGGGATCACATTTGGGAAACCCTAAAAAGCTCCAGGGAATCACTCAAAGGTTTCAATCATCTTCAAATAATCCCTATGACAATATCCAATGGAAATTGCATCTCAATTCAAGATCCACAGTCATCAATTTCATCAGGTCGACAATTAGGATTTTTGACCTAATTCACCTGAACCACTGACTTTTTAATCAGAACATGGTACCACAACTCAAGCTATGATTAAATATCCTCTAATACCTCAATATTATCCATTCATACCATTCATTTGGTGAGGATAGCCTGGTTCATTTGAAATCTCCAGAAATGCGATTCGTTTGAAAAAGTCAACTGTACAAGATCACCATTGACTTTTGGGGAATTTTGGTCAACCATGACTTTTGAAGTTTCAAATCATCAATATATGATATATGAAGTCATTTGATCAAGAAAAATCAAGAAAATCAATCAAGAATCAAAAAGTCAAAAGTTTGACTTTCATACTTAGAAAATTTTCTAAGTGTTTTTCAATGGTTTTTTCCAAACTTTGGAAGGGAATAACTCAAAATTTCACCTACAAACTGAAAAAAACTTCCAACATGAAAGTTGTAGATTTTGATCCAATGAACAACTTTGTCACATAAAATGATTTTCCAAAAGATCAACCATTTAAGAGATATGGAGCTTCAAAGTTGGTATCTTTTGAAAATTTCACTTAAAATCTCATTTTCTTCAAAGTTCATGGATCTTTTTCACCCATTTCCTTAAAGGTATTGAAGAAACTTTCAACTAGGGTTTTGAAGTGTGTAACATGAGCTTTCCAAAATGTCCAAGAGCATAAAAAAATATGGAGTGTAGCCATGGTTTTGAATTTTGTCATTAGAGGTCATTATGCATGAAATTTCAAGCCATTTTCACAAAGTTCTTACACTACATGACCTATAATGCAAGTAATGATGCATCAATGCAATAATTGGGAGATATTTTCTGATTTGAAGATCAGAATGGAAGAGGATAAGAAGCGTGGAGATTTAACCATGGTTTAGTCACTTTTAACCATTTGCATTAAATGTAAAGATTCCATTTTATCTCCAAATGCCAAATCACCATTCTTTGATCAACTTGCAAAGCTTGGAGTTCAGAATCCTTGGCCTATAAATAGAGGTCCAAACTTCATTCAAAATCACACCAAAACCTCACAAATTATAGGTTTTCTCTTTCTTTCGTAGAATGCAAGTTTCTTAAGTTTCAAAGAGGTAGAAATCTCAACCTCCAAATCCTTGAAGCTATGGCCAAAGTGATGGTTCTAACAACTTCTAAACATCATATGTGATGTGTTTGATCCACTCACACACCCCAAAAACACTTGAAACTCAGAATCATCATCTCACCTCCATATTTGCATATATTGAACCTTATCATGCCAAAATCCATACCAAGCCATATCTGTCCAAACCAACACTTCTAACACCATCCATATACTTCATATGAATGATCCAAACACTCACATATGACATGTAACCTCTGAATCATCAAATTCGATCCTCACTCCAAGCAACTGCATATCGGGTCCCATGGCTATGCTCAGATGAATTCAGTTCACTCCAAGCATCCAGACATGTTCCATAATCATCATTGAAGCTATCCAGATCATTACAAAGCATCTGTAACACCTCTATTGAAGAATTCAATCTCCAGTTTTGCCGTTTTTGAAGGTAAGCCTCATGAACTTCAAACTCATACATACATGCATCATAAATGAAAAATTGAGTTGCCATCTTGTTTCTGCACTATCACTGATCAATAACCCTCAATCAATTTCATAATTCATCAATCATACACGATTTCAGATTGAATCATAGAATTAGGGCTCTTCACGATTTCCAGAAAATTGATGATCTTAGAGTGAAAATAAATGAAATTAAATGGTACCATCATGTTCCTTATGAAAAACCGAGTGAGATAGACTATCTACTTAATCAATTTGGTTCAGTTTAAAAGATTTTCAAAAATCAAATTGGGGTGTGTTCTTGGCGCCATTTTTCTTCAGAAAATTCAAACATTTAGTTTTAAATATAATTAAATGGAAGAAAGCATATTACAAGCTGCGCGCGCAGCTCAGTTGGTCATTGTTTTGGCTGGTGAGAGTGAGGGCGTGGGTTCAAATCCTTGTGGAGACAAAACTTTTTTTAACACATATTTTCTTCACTTTTTCTTTAAAACTTTAATTAATTAATTAACCAATCAAATCAATTCATTTTTACTTCATTTTTTGAACATTATTCATTTAATATATATATTTTATGAACATCCAAAAAAATCACAAAAAAATATTTATTTAATACATTTTTAAATAGGTTTAAAATGACATGTTTTTTTAAGTGTTTTTTAATACTTTAAATATTGTTTTTCATTTGATTTTCAAACTTAATCACTTGTAATTATTTTTGTGATCAAACCCTAATCACTTAGGTCTCAATTAAGCATAAAATTTGTTTTTTACCTTAATTAAGTTGATTTCTTTCAAATTCAAAACTGTTTTAAAACAAGCGATCGCCGTTTTTCAAAACAATAAACCATTTCTTTTTGGTTTTCTTTTCAAAAAAACTCTTGATCAGATCTTTTTGGATTAATCAATTGATTTTCAAAAACAACTGGGCCTCTCGAATATTAGAGAGTATAAGTCCCATTCCTTTTTCTTTGTATAGTTTTGAAGGATAGAAAAACACTTAGAAAGGGGGGGTTTGAATAAGTGTAGCTTTAAAAACTTGACAGATAAAAATAAATTGCACAGTTATTTTTATCCTGGTTCGTTGTTAACTAAACTACTCCAGTCCACCCCCGCAGAGATGATTTACCTCAAATGAGGATTTAATCCACTAATCGCACGGATTACAATGGTTTTCCACTTAGTCAGCAACTAAGTCTTCCAGAGTCTTCTGATCACACACTGATCACTCCAGGAACAACTGCTTAGATACCCTCTAAGACTTTTCTAGAGTATACTGATCCACACGATCACTCTAGTTACAACCTGCTTAGATAACCTCTAAGACTTCCTAGAGTATTCTGATCCACACGATCACTCTAGTTACAACCTGCTTAGATAACCTCTAAGACTTCCTAGAGTATTCTGATCCACACGATCACTCTAGTTCCTTACAACTTAATGTAATCAATTCTAAGAGTATTACAATTGCTTCTTAAAAGCGATAATCACAAACTGTGATATTTCTCTTAACGTTTAAGCTTAATCTCACTAATATATTCCAACAGCAATGTAGTGAGCTTTGATGAAGATGAAGATTCTGAGCTTTGAATTTGAACAGCGTTTCAGCAAGTTAATTTGAGTTGTTTTGGTGTAGGATCGTTAACCTTGCTTCTCATCAGAACTTCATATTTATAGGCGTTGGAGAACATGACCGTTGAGTGCATTTAATGCTTTGCGTGTTCCGTACAGCATCGCATTTAATGTTATACGCTTTTGTCAACTACCTCGAGCCTTGTTCACGCTGTGTCTACTGACGTAGCCTAGAATAGCTTTTAACGTTCCTTTTGTCAGTCAGCGTAGCTTGCCACTTGTACTTCCTTCTGATCTGATGTTTGTGAATACAACATTTGAATATCATCAGAGTCAAACAGCTTGGTGCAAAGCATCTTCTGATCTTCTGACCTTGAAGTGCTTCTGAGCGTGATACCATCAGAACTTCAGTGCTTCTGTTCTCTTGTTCTTCTGATGCTTCCATAGACCCATGTTCTGATTCTGCTTCGACCATCTTCTGATGTCTTGCCAGACCATGTTCTGATGTTGCATGCTGAACCCTTTGAGACAAAGCTTCTGAGCGCTGAATTATGCGTACTCTTTATATATTCCCTGAAAAGGAAATTGCATTGGATTAGAGTACCATATTATCTTAAGCAAAATTCATATTATTGTTATCATCAAAACTAAGATAATTGATCAGAACAAATCTTGTTCTAACAATCTCCCCCTTTTTGATGATGACAAAAACATATATAAATGATATGAATTTGCGATCAGAAAGAACAGACGGCAAAAGACAAATTACACAGCTATAGCATAAGCATATGAATATGTCTCCCCCTGAGATTAACAATCTCCCCCTGAGATAAATAATCTCCCCCTGAAATAAATACTCGAAGAACTTTAATAAAAGACTTCCCTGATTATTTCGGTAGAGACGATCATATAAGCTTCTGTCTTCAGAGAATTCATAGCTTCTGACTTCTGCTTCCATTGGACAGCTTCAGAACTAGAATTTCCTTAGATCCTTAGAACACTCACAGCTTCTGATTCCTGCTTCCATCTAGGACAGCTTCAGAACTTGAATTTCTTTGATCTTCTGAACATTCACAGCTTCTGACTTCTGCTTCCATCTAGGACAGCTTCAGAACTTGAATTTCTTTGATCTTCTGAACATTCACAGCTTCTGATTTCTGCTTCCATTTAGGACAGCTTCAGAACTTGAGTTTTCTGGATCTTTAGAACCTTCGCAGCTTCTGATTTTTGCTTCCCTCGGATAGCTTCAGAGCTTTGAATTTCTACCAACATCACTTCATGCTAGATTTGTATCAGAACATTGTTGAATGTACCAGAGCATCATCTGAGCATCTCTACATCCTGAAATGTTACAGAACAAAAACTAAACGACAAAAGTCAGCATGAACGAGTCAGAACATAAAATGTATATTAGAACACATTAAATGTATCAGAGCCATATAGGCTAAAATAATGTATCAGAGCAAATAGAATTTTGTCAGATCAAATAGACAAATATGGATCAAATTCTATTCTTCTTTCTTGCTTCTGATTTCTGAAGCTTGACAGCACTCAGCTTGCTTCAGTTTCCATGGTTTTGCTTCTTGTGTTTGCTTTGAGGATTTTCTTCACTTCTTTATACCTGCAAAACACTTAAACCATATAGAACTTGCAGTTCTTGTTAGTGAATGTGTGGGAGCTTTACCCAGCAACTGATAGATTTAATCAAATCATTTATCATTTATCTTCTCCCCCTTTTTGTCATATCATCAAAAAGCAAAAAAGATTCAGAGACAAACAAAACGAAACACACGGAGGAAGAGGATGATTTCATTGAAGTTCAGACAGCAGGTACAGAAGTACATGAAGATGAGAAAGATCAGATGCACAAAGACAGATGCAACGAAAAGAAAGAAACAACACAGACTCAATCTAAGATGGCCCTAGTCTTGACAAGATCTTGGTCAGCATCTCTTGAACCTTATTGTTGTGTCCTTCTTGCCTCACCATGAAAGCGCTATACTCAGCATTGAGTGAGCTTTGCTCATCCTGTCTCTTCTGAATATCTTCCAGAGTCCTTGCAAGACGAGAAGATTCATCAGAAGACGCTTCACCGCTTTCAACCACAGGAATAGCATGTTGATCTGCAGCTTCCATTGATAGATCATTTGCAGGGATTTCCTCAACAGGAACAGTTTTAGCAACATGATCTTCAGCATCTGCTTCTTGCATAGAAGCATCTCCATATTCTGCAGCAGGAATTTCCGAGTCTCCATTCTCAAGTGCCTGAAGAATGGCAGCTAGATTCCTGGGAGCAGAAGGACCTTCAACTTCTGGTGGGTCAACAACTTCTGGAATGACCAAGCTTGGGTCTTTCTCAGACGGGTTTTCCCTCAGATAGTCAAAGAGAGTCTTGAAGTCCCCAAGTAGAACAGGATATTGAGGTATCCAGACCACAATCTCCCTGCAAGGATTGGCTTCCAATGCAGCAGCCAATCTTAATTGTTCCATCTCATCCAAGAAGGGCTTCTCTTCCAACAGATGTCTTCCTTTGAGACTAGCAAACCAGAAGTCTTCATAATTCCTCAGAATTCCACGAGGCCGTGGGGCAGCAGCTACACAGGCTTCCTGAAGTTCTAAAAACAGAGCATCTGATTTTCTTCGAAAAATCCTCCAGAAGTTCCGCATAGCAACATCATTCAATCCAGAACTTTCAGCAATTCTGAGAGTATCAAAGGTACTTCTGAGATTCCTTTTTATGTTTTCAAAAACTACACCAATAGGATATACAGGGCGGAATTTTATTTGGGTTTTTGAAAAGGCAGGGTTGGAAGTGAAGTACGGATGAGGTTCTCTATCCAACCTATAAGAAGATTCTGCTTCAGTATCAGAATCTAACACTACCACTTCAGCTTCAGGACGAGGCTTGGGAGTGTAGTTGCAGTCACGGAGCAACTGCTCATGTGATGCAGAGGTTGGAAAAGGAGAATCACAAAGATTGTTTTGAGAGGTGGAGGGAGTATGTTCAAGGGTGGCATTGAGAGAAGGTTGAGATGGAAAGAGAGTTTGAAGGGGTGGTATATCCAGAACAGGATTTATGGTAGGTGGAGAGGAAGGAATGGTTATAGGAGAAGATGGAGGTGTAAGAACATGGACAAAGACAGGTGATTCAGATGTGGCTTTTTCTGGTTCAGGTGTAGGGACAACCTCTATTGGTGCAGCTTCTGAACAAACAGCAGGAACAGAATCAGGTTCAGAAATGCATATACCTTTGGAACCTCTCAGAAGAGCTGTGGCCACATCCTCAGTCTTCTTCTGCTTCTTACTCTTCGGCTCTTCAATAATCTTTGTTTTGCCGCTAGCGATTTCTTTTCTTCTGACATATGCCAGAACTTCTGGTTGATTCTCAGCCTCTTGAGAGATATTTTCTTCATCAGATTCTGGAAGAATCATCTTTCTTTTTCTGATTTTCTTCTTCTCAACAACTTCAACAATCTCAGCATTGTTATTTGACTTCATCTTCTTTTTCTCAGCTTCCTTCTTTTTCTTCTCAAAATCAGCAGAGACAGCCTTAGCAACCTTTGCAATGACTTCTTCTGGGACCACTTCTTTCTTGGTAGTAGCAGCAGGATGATCAAACTTTCTTTTGGTCCTTTCTTCCCTCTTACGATTCACTTTGATAGGAGCACCTTTGTCTTGATCTTTAAGACTCTTATCCTCTTTTTGTGACTTGAGATACTTAGTTCTGACTTCAGGTACCTCACTATTGAAGAAGGTTTCAAAGTCAGCTAGTACTGGTTTTCTTCTGATTCTTGTTCCAGCTAGAGGTTGAGGAACTTTGAGGATAGTGTCAATTATTTTCATTTTCTTTAAAGAAAAAGCATTCAGACAGGCTCCAGAGGTGACAGTAAGGTCTTTGATAATACCTTCAGACTCCAGACTCTCAACAATCTTGGAATGCACCAGAAGGTTTGTAATAATTCTACCAAAAGGAATGAGTGTTCCACCATTTTCTTTTCTGAAAGCGTTTCTGGAATCCTTTACTGCTTTCCACATATGGTTGAAGATAATGTAAATCGCATCAACCTTCTTCTGAGTGGCAATGCAATAAAGAATATACCTTTGATCATTACTGATGAAATCCGAGGCATGTGTTGATTTCCTATGGTAGAAACACCCAAGAAGGATCTTTGCCCAGATTCTGTAGACATCTTTCAAATCCTTGACGTATTTTGTTTTCTTGACATTTTGATAGAGAGTGGATAGAACATCTCCCACATCTGCCCTTTGATCAAACTCATAAACCCCTTCAGGGTTTTTCAGATCAAACATCATTCTTAGGATGTTTTCAGTAATAACAACAAACTTTCCATGGACGAAAGAAAGTATAGATTTTGGAGCAACCACAGCATGTGCCCAGAACTCCTTGACAAGGTCCGGATAAACTGGACCAACGAACTCAGCAAACAACGAGGTCCATCCTTGAAAGATGATGTCTTCTTTAAGGTGAAATTGGTTTTCTTCAATGTTGTCAAAGTCAACCATGAGTTCACACAGAACTTCCAATTCATCTTTAGGAAGGGAGCATGCAACAACAGGAGTGAGTTGCAAAGTTTCTTCTTGGAGATGATGAGGAACAGATGACTCAGCATTTTGGGATGAGAAGGCAGCCATGGATGCAGAATGAACAAAAACGAACAAGAAAAGCGAACTGGGTTTTCGATTAGGGTTTTTAGAAAACGGCTAAGAAGTTTTCAAACGAGAGAATGCAAGGAGAGAGAGAGAGAGAGACAAGGAAGCGAAAAAGATGTAAGATGTGATTTGAAAAGAATATATATAGAGACGGATTTGAAAAAGAAAATAATAAGAAATATAAACTGAACAGTTCCAGAATCAAAGGAAATCAATTTTATTAAATGATGAGTGACGTGAGGAGAGAGAACGTGGTAAATGAAATGATTTAAAACAGTTACCTAGGTCGGCGTCTTTTCAACTGCACGCTTTGTACAAACCGTACAGACACGTGTTCACCATCAGATAATAGATGACAGCTGTAAATTTCAGAATAGACTTTACGCCTTCAGATTCTGATCACTGCTTCTGATCTGATCAACTTTCTCTTCTGGAAACACTCCTTCTGAAGTGTGCTGATATACATCTGAATGATCTTCTGATCCATTACTTCTGATATACACAATTCTGGAGGTTCACTTCTTTGTTCTGCAGCTTCTGATAAGACAAAACTATATCTGCAGAAATTCTTAAGCGCTTTGTTTCATTAGAAACAAGTTTATCATCAAACCAGACATTTATTGAATCGTCCACAATCAATGTTTCAATATTGTATATTCTGTAGCATTTAGAGCATTCAGAATAATCAAGAACGAAACACCATTGCTTGAGAAGCAAACAAGACAAATGATTTCAAGACTGATAAACTATCTTTTCTGATCTCCTTCAGACAAAGTTTCTTCAACAGATTTAAGTACCAGAACGAGGAAGACAGTCTTTCTTCCCTTCAAGTGTTGAGACCAACTTGAGTCCAGGAGACATGTCATGTTGACTTTTATCTTCTTTGTCACCAAGAGAATCTGCAAAAGAAATAGTCTTTTTCTTTGGTACCCACATTTTCTTGGGTCCTTTCTTGTTAGTTCTCCTCAAGTTCTGTTTGAACTTAGGTTTAACATTGTAAGCAGAAGGAGTAACAGCATGATAGTTTTTAATGTGAGTTTCATGATATTTCCTAGGTTGTGTCACATGCTTTTTGGTGTGTGTTATATGAAAACTTTGAGCATGTGAAGTGTGCCTAATATCATGGGAGTGGCCATACTTGAACTGATCATACAATGGCTTGTATGTGAGTTTCATTTCATCAACAGGTTCAAGTTTGTATGGGGTTTCACCCTCAAAACCAATGCCGACTCTTTTGTTTCCAGACACAGCATATATCATAGAAGCTAGCTGACTTCTGCCAATACTTCTAGATAAGAACTTCCTGAAACTTAAATCATATTCTTTCAGAATATGGTTTAGACTAGGAGTGGATTTTTCTGAATCAGAAGGAGATCCAACATTATTGGATAATTTTAAAAGTTTTTCTTTTAATCCAGAATTTTCCAACTCAAGCTTCTTTGTTTCAAATTCAAATAGCTTTTTCAGCTTTTTGTATTTGAGACTAATCTGAGACTTGAGTTCCAGAAGTTCAGTTAGACCGGAAACTAACTCATCTCTAGTAAGTTCAGAAAATACCTCTTCAGAATCTGATTCTGATGTAGATTCTGATCCGTCATCTTCTGTCGCCATCAGCGCACAGTTAGCCTGCTCATCTTCAGAGTCTGAATCATCTTCTGACTCATCCCAGGTTGCCATAAGACCTTTCTTCTTATGAAACTTCTTCTTGGGATTTTCCTTCTGAAGTTTTGGACATTCATTCTTGAAGTGTCCAGGCTCATTGCATTCATAGCACATGACTTTCTTCTTGTCAAATCTCCTGTCATCAGAAGATTCTCCACGTTCAAATTTCTTTGAACTTCTGAAGCCTCTGAACTTCCTTTGCTTGGTCTTCCAGAGTTGATTTAGCCTTCTGGAGATCAAAGACAGTTCATCTTCTTCTTCAGATTCTGATTCTTCAGGATCTTCTTCTCTAGCCTGAAAAGCGTTAGTGCATTTCTTGATATTTGATTTTAATGCAATAGACTTACCTTTCTTTTGAGGCTCATTTGCGTCCAGCTCTATTTCATGACTTCTCAAGGCACTGATAAGCTCTTCCAGAGAAACTTCATTCAGATTCTTTGCAATCTTGAATGCAGTCACCATAGGACCCCATCTTCTGGGTAAGCTTCTGATGATCTTCTTTACATGATCAGCCTTGGTGTATCCCTTGTCAAGAACTCTCAATCCAGCAGTAAGAGTTTGAAATCTTGAAAACATCTTTTCAATGTCTTCATCATCCTCCATCTTGAAGGCTTCATACTTCTGGATTAAAGCTAGAGCTTTAGTCTCCTTGACTTGAGCATTTCCTTCATGAGTCATTTTCAAGGACTCATATATGTCATAGGCCGTTTCCCTGTTAGATATCTTCTCATACTCAGCATGAGAGATAGCATTCAGCAAAACAGTTCTGCATTTATGATGATTCCTGAAAAGCTTTTTCTGATCATCATTCATTTCTTGCCTTGTCAGCTTTACGCCTCTGGCATTTACTGGATGTTTGTAACCATCCATCAGAAGATCCCATAGATCACCATCTAGACCAAGAAAGTAACTTTCCAGTTTATCTTTCCAGTATTCAAAGTTTTCACCATCAAATACCGGCGGTCTGGTATAACCATTGTTACCGTTGTATTGCTCAGCAGAGCCAGATGTAGATACAGGTGTAGACTTTTCACTTTCATCACCCATCTTTTACTGAAGCGTTTTTCTCTTCCTGAATCTTTTCTAAACACGGTTAAGTGCTTGCACCTTAGAACCGGCGCTCTGATGCCAATTGAAGGATAGAAAAACACTTAGAAAGGGGGGGTTTGAATAAGTGTAGCTTTAAAAACTTGACAGATAAAAATAAATTGCACAGTTATTTTTATCCTGGTTCGTTGTTAACTAAACTACTCCAGTCCACCCCCGCAGAGATGATTTACCTCAACTGAGGATTTAATCCACTAATCGCACGGATTACAATGGTTTTCCACTTAGTCAGCAACTAAGTCTTCCAGAGTCTTCTGATCACACACTGATCACTCCAGGAACAACTGCTTAGATACCCTCTAAGACTTTTCTAGAGTATACTGATCCACACGATCACTCTAGTTACAACCTGCTTAGATAACCTCTAAGACTTCCTAGAGTATTCTGATCCACACGATCACTCTAGTTACAACCTGCTTAGATAACCTCTAAGACTTCCTAGAGTATTCTGATCCACACGATCACTCTAGTTCCTTACAACTTAATGTAATCAATTCTAAGAGTATTACAATTGCTTCTTAAAAGCGATAATCACAAACTGTGATATTTCTCTTAACGTTTAAGCTTAATCTCACTAATATATTACAACAGCAATGTAGTGAGCTTTGATGAAGATGAAGATTCTGAGCTTTGAATTTGAACAGCGTTTCAGCAAGTTAATTTGAGTTGTTTTGGTGTAGGATCGTTAACCTTGCTTCTCATCAGAACTTCATATTTATAGGCGTTGGAGAAGATGACCGTTGAGTGCATTTAATGCTTTGCGTGTTCCGTACAGCATCGCATTTAATGTTATACGCTTTTGTCAACTACCTCGAGCCTTGTTCACGCTGTGTCTACTGACGTAGCCTAGAATAGCTTTTAACGTTCCTTTTGTCAGTCAGCGTAGCTTGCCACTTGTACTTCCTTCTGATTTGATGTTTGTGAATACAACGTTTGAATATCATCAGAGTCAAACAGCTTGGTGCAAAGCATCTTCTGATCTTCTGACCTTGAAGTGCTTCTGAGCGTGATACCATCAGAACTTCAGTGCTTCTGTTCTCTTGTTCTTCTGATGCTTCCATAGACCCATGTTCTGATTCGACCATCTTCTGATGTCTTGCCAGACCATGTTCTGATGTTGCATGCTGAACCCTTTGAGACAAAGCTTCTGAGCGCTGAATTATGCGTACTCTTTATATATTCCCTGAAAAGGAAATTGCATTGGATTAGAGTACCATATTATCTTAAGCAAAATTCATATTATTGTTATCATCAAAACTAAGATAATTGATCAGAACAAATCTTGTTCTAACAAGTTTTTCTTTAAACAGAAAACTTCTTTCAAAACAAAACTTTCAAAGCTTTTCAAAACGACGAAACCTCGCGTTTTAACAAAACAATCAACCATGTTTTATAAAATAAAACAAGGGGCCTCCACATAGGTATAAGTCCCATTCCTGTACATGAAATTAGGTATTTCATTGTACACACACCTTTTTGTATATATCTCGTTCAATTTGTTTTTTTAACTTCGAACAACAAAATCAAAAAATGAAGGTTTTCTTTAAATCTTCCCAAAAATACCATGGGCCTCCATGTAGGTATAAGTCCCGAGCCCTTTTGTAAATACTTGTTTACATAGCTTTTGAATAAACTCAAGTGGGTCTCTCCCTGAGTATAAGTCCCGAGCCCCCGTGTTTACAAACGGATCATGCTTACAGGTATATTTCCTTCATAAACTCCATTATATACACACACCTTGTCATATATATGTGCTTGTTCATACTTGTTCATACTTGTTCATATTTGTTCATGTACTTGTTCATATTTGTTCGTACTTGTTCATATTTGTGACCGTGTTATATATACTTGTCCAACTTAGTACAACACTAGGTTCCCCATAGCCTCCTCTTGGGCTTACAATGCAAGGACCCTCGATTGTCCCTCCCATAGCCTCCTCTTGGGCTTACAATGCAAGGACCCTCGGATAGCCTCCTCTTGGGCTTCGTACAAGGACCCACGGGCTTCTTATAAGCATCCCTAATATCCAAATCAAATACCCTAGGAGATTAGACATTTATCATCTCTATGATAGGAGTATCTCTTCTATATCATCACAAACAATCAATCAATCAATCTATCAACTTAACTTTTTTGCCACAAGGCTGGCTAATCAATCAAACTTTTTTTGCCACCATACTGGCTGATTAATCAAAGTTTTTGTCACAAGGCTGACTTCATTGAAACTTTTGCCACAAGGCTGGCTGATTAATCAAAACTTTTTGTCACAAGGCTGACTTCATTGAAAGTTTTTGCCACAAGGATGGCTAAAAAACATCTTTATCATTCTAAGCACCATAAGTGGCATGGCCCAGGGCTTATAATGAAAAGATTTTCAAACAAAAACAAACAGATGTATGTGATGATATAGATTAGATACATCGAACATTTAGATGACATTTGTCTCTTATCCTTTGCTTCCACTAGCATAAGTGGGAACTACGATTGCTCTGACTTTCTCAACATCCCTTTGAGAATACGTAGGCACAAGGTCGTATCCTTGGCGAGCAAAACTTCTCCCTCAAACCACTCAAACCTTACCACCCGTAGACCCCGAGCTACAGATGCTCTGATTCCCTCTAAGGGATATGTATGCAGAGGATCGCGATGATCTTTGCGAGCATAATCAAACAAACACCCTAGGTCCCACCTATCTCACAAGAACCTCTCCATAACATAGAATGAAACAAACCTAACAAAGAAACCTATAGAGTACTATAGATACGTTGGGTGCTAATACCTTCCCTTCGTATAACCAACCCTCTTACCCAAGATCTCTCCCCCACTTTTTAGGTTATTGCAACTTTTTTCCTTTTCCTACTTTGGAAACAATAAAAAGTTTGGTCGAAACAAAAGAATCATTTTTTTGAGCACTCGAGCCCAAAGAAGGCATCAGGTGTCTCATCCCGAAAAAAGATACGATTTTTCCCCGCGACAAAATGGATCAGCTATCAAACCTAAACCTGATGTTATACGCGATGTTACAACATGCAAGATTGAACAGACAATACAATGCAGAAGATAAATAACACATTGAATTGTTAACCCAGATCGGTTTAACTACCTACTCTAGGGGCTACCAAGCCAGGAAGAAGAGTAGTACTATTTTATGTAAACAACCTCTGGTTTACAGATAAACCACCTCTGGTTTACCTAGTTACTACCCAATACAACCTTTATCTTATAACTCCATCTAAGACAAGAGAACCTTTGCTCACTCCCTAGTGATACCTAACTGTTACACCCCTGCAACAGCTATTTAAACAATTAACAATGAACACTAACTTGATCTTGCTTCAAAGCTTCAATCAAGAACATAATACTCAACTCTTACCTACAGGTTTCGAGTGAGAACAATAACTTCTCTTACCTACAGGTTTCGAGAAGGACATGGCAGCCATCCCACAGCCTGGGTGGTCTACCTATAGAAACCCTAATGACTACATCTTTTCTAAACACGGTTTTCTATATCAAACTAGGTTACAAAGGTTTCTATTTATAACCTATTCCCAATTGGATTTGGGCTTACAAATCGCAGCACTCCTGGCTGTTACAAATCTTCAGATATCTTCTACTAAAAGAAAGGTCTTCAATCACAAGTTTCCTAATTTATCTCCTAAATTAGAAACTGCTGAATCTTTAATATTCTGATTTGATTCTTCAATATTTTGACTTGATTTTATTGACCTTTAAATCTGTGCCACATTGGATTATATGATATTCATAGAATATTCTGTATCTGTTGAGAATCAAACTGAATCTTCATTCCAGTTCTGCAGGCGCGATGTCATGAGTTGATGTCATGACATTCCATATAACATCTTGCTTTTGTACTTGTTTTGTTCTTTTATATTTGCAAGATTTATACATTCTATTATATTTTGCTGCTATTATGTTTTAGCTAAACATAAATGTCAATCAGCCAATAAAAACATCAACAAACCTTGCTGACAATCCTAACAAGTTCGGTTGATCCTTATTGTGAAACCACTATGACCTTAGCCAAAGTCTTCTTGAGAATCCTGACTACACCTAGTCTCTCAAGGAACCTATCAACAAAAGTTGATTACAAATTGTGTATACAGAGATGCTTCTAATAAGCAGATTATATAATGTTTAAGTACAACAACACAAAAGTGTTAATAGCAAGATATGAATAAAAGCTCCTTGCTAAGAATATAAAACTTTACAAAGAATATCAGAGTTTGTGCAGTGTTTTGGTGTAGTTTTATAGAACTGATTAGTTATATTCAAATTCTTCCAAGGCTTCATTTTATAGCTGAAGGATAGATCCGTTGGAGGGTAGAACAAGAAACAAAAAACCAACTGTTTTGTCCCTGAAGCAACTGGAAAAATCAAAATAATGAAGTTGCCATCGAATATTTATTCATCCCACGAGGAGGGAAAGGAAAACACCGAAGAAAACCTATAAGGGAAAAAGCATGGTCTCACAACCAAAAAAAAGGGTATGGGTGTCGGTTACGCAAGGTGAAGGTATTAGCACCCCTCACGTCTGTCGTACTCGACGGGATCCACTCAAGTTTGTTTCTATTCTAAGAGTGTGTCTATAATACTACTTACTTACTAAAGGGGGAATGAAATGCATGAATAAACAGGTTTTAATAATTATGTGCTTGCTAGAGTTTCCTAAACTATATGTCTACGTAACTCTTACGTGCAATGGAGAAATCAGAGTTCCGTAGCTTGACTAACTACGTTCTATTTCTATCAACATCTCCTAGGGAGACGGAATCAAGCACCTAAGGGAGCATGCAACGAACAAGCAATGTCACAAAAACCCTAACAAGCATCAGGTAAGACATGTGAACAGGCACCACAAATAGGCATGTGAACAGGCATCACAGATAAGCATGTGAACAAACATCACAGGTAAGCGTGTGAAGAAGGACATATTGGTAGTTAGTGTCAGAAATCGAAGAAGGCACAAGCTAGTGGAAAAGTGTTTGCTTTGGCTGGTACTCGGACAGGAAACGAGGACAGACTTGTCAGAGGTACTTGTTTCATAAATAGTACGCCTTTAATTACTATTATTGATACTGGTGCTACTCATTGCTTTATTGCTGCCGAGTATGTTAAAAGATTGAATTTGGTGTTGTCTTCTTTTATTGGAGAGATGGTAGTCAAACTTCCAGCGACGGGGTTAGTGACTACTTCTCTTGCGTGTTTAAAATCTCCTTTGTCGATCTTTGACAGAGACTTTGTTGTTGACTTGTGTAATACGGTGGGAGAACTGACTTTTTGAAATGTGCGGATAGCAAGAGTCGCCACCGAATTTTATTTTATCCAATTTTAGAAAGGCTAAAATAACAGGAAAAGACCTTTAGAAAGACTTTGAGTTCGGGGGGTAAGTTATACAAAGGGAAGGTGTAAGCACCCTTTATATCCATGGTTATCCATGGGTTCTTAATTGCTTAGCTCACTTGTTTGTTTGAATTGTTTGAAATGTAGTGTGTGAATAGGAAAAAGAATTTGAATAAGAACTTTAGCTTGTAAATAAGCGTAGTCTTTTTGAAAAAGATTCTTTGAAAGGAAATGGGAAAGATTTTGAAATTTGAATTTAAATTTGAATAGAGCAAGCAATCAGGAGAACCTACCCTAAGTTAGAAAAATTGTTCTTTTAGCTTTTCAGTTTGAGAGGGCTATCCATACCATAGGAGGGTAGGAAGTCCTTTCATTGGATGTAAAGGGTCATCGAGGAAGTATCGTTCGCCATAAAACTGTCCCTACCATGTAGAGGTAGGTAGTCTTTAAGGAGGGATAGAATAGTCATTAATCTTTTTTAGGCAACCAACGAGGATACCTTAGCAATTGGGACAATCATCATATTCCGAGGCAACATCGAGGGTGTAATACGATGAACTGACTTTATTTGAAATGTACGGTAAGCAAGAGTCGCCACCGACTTTTATTTTATCCAAATCAACAGAAAGGCTAAAAGAACAGGAAAAACCTTTTAAATAAAAACTGAGTTCAGGGAGTAATTTATGCAAAGGGAAGGTGTAAGGCACCCTTTGCATCCATGGTTATCCATGGGCTCTTAATTGCTTTGCTCTTTGAAAGAAATGTAGAAGAAGTTGAAACAAGGACTTTACCTCGTAAATGAGTGTAGCCTTGAGAGTGTTTAGAAAAAGATGTAATAAAAAGATTTTAGCCAGAGCAAGGCAATTGGGAGCAATTACCTGGTTAGATGAAAAATGTTCTTTTAGCCTTTCAGGACTATCCATACCATAGGAGGGTAAGGAAGTTCTTTCATTTGGAGGTTGAAGGGTCATCGAATTATCGTTCGCCACAAGACTGTCCCATGCCATAGAGGGGCAGGTAGTCTAAGGGAAGGATCAGAATAGCCTTTCGTTTAGGAAACCAGAGGATACCTCAGCACTTCGTAGGCAACTTCGAGGGACGAGATCATATTTGGAGAATCGAAGGCAGCATCATTAGGGACTTATGATCGTAAGAATGAACCGAGGGCAACATTGCTAAGGTATCCTCGTATTCGAGGGACTTGGCTATTCTGCATTAAAAACACAAGGCAACAGGCAACAAGAGAGGTACCATAAAAGGTGCGTGGGTGCAACAATCACGTGATCATATTCGATTATATTATCTTGTAATTAGGTGATTCTAATTTAGTTCAGGGTTATCACTCCCTAGAATTACTAACCACGCAGTTAATCAGAAAAGTTAAACCCTAATTACTATTACAACCTCGGAGCAGTTACATAATAAAGCAAAAGGGTTTATGGGCAAACCACAAAAAAGAAATAATTAAGTAGATGATAAGTTCAGGGTTACCAAAGGTTTGAGCTTTAATCGATCTGGTTAACCCTGCAAATTGGAAAAGAAAAAACAAACACAAAGGGGGTGAGTGTATGGCCAGTTCATTGATCAAAAAGGCAAAAACAAATAATTGAAATTAAAAGGCAAAAATAATTAAATTAAATTAAAAGCAAAAATAAATGTAAAAAGAAATAGAATCGGGGACTTATCTTTGATCTGATATGGTTCGTGGTCGGAGGGAACCCTGATGCTAACCCTGAAACTACACAAAAAAAGGAAATTTTTAGTGTAGGAAAGATCATCGTAAACCCTGATTAGGGCACAAGTTAACCCTGGTTAATAGAATAAATAAAATTGAATTAATTAATCATTGGTTTCTCAACCTAATTAATTAATTCGGTGAAAAAACGAGTTTCGATTAAATATCTAACCCTAATATATATTTTTTATCATTTAATAAGATAATTACAATTAATTAAACACAATAATTTAATTAGATTAACCCAATTTAAAACAATTAAAACAAATTATAAAAATAAAATAATTATTTTATTTATGTTTTTGAAGAGAAAAAAAAGAAAAAAATCAAAAAGAAGTTATTTTTTAAAGAGTTTACCAAATAACAAAATATAATAAATAAAAAACAAGTTATATAATAAAAGAAAAAAAAAGAAAAGAAAATTAAAAAAAAGAAACTTAGCTGGATCTGGTGTGGTGAGTGGCTGAAGATCCATGGTGGACTTGCATCCCTTGTGCGTTGGATCAACTGGGAGGTGATCTGATGGCTGGATGGTGAGGATGCACTATGATCCTTCACTGCAAGCACGTATGGGATCTTCCACAAATATTTCACAAAAATACTTATGCTGGGATAGGGATCGAACCTACGCCCCTCTTGTCACCAGCGACGCATTCAGCCAAGCCATCCACGCGCGTTGTTTGTTACAAGAAGGAAGCGAATAAGTAATATATAAACATTAATAACTTTACAAAACAACATAATACGCACGTAAAATTTGATACAAGACCATGGATCGATTGGGTGCAGTCCCCTGAACATGATTATGGCCTCGGCTTCGTCTGATTTTGGCTAAATCACAAAGCCCTAATTCGAAGCTTTAAACCCTATTAATGGTGAACTTTCAAACCTGCATCTAAAACTTAATTGAAATATCCAGAAAGCTTCATAACATCAATACAAACACAGATATATAATTGATTCACGTGCAATATGCGCGTATGTATGCCATTGAATTCAAGAAGGTATGACTCATTCGTGAGCGCATATTCACGTTTATGTACAGTTTAGATTGATGATGATGATTGATTCACCTCTAAGAAAGGTCCAGGGATCGATTGGAATGCTTGAAACACCTTGAAACTGCCTCAAACTATGAAACGACTTTGGAATTTTTCTTGCCTTTGTAAGCTCGGGTATGGTCTTCAAAGCTGCCAAAAAATTCCCCCTAGGGGTCTGCACTTGCTCTCCTTTTATAATAGAATGAATTAGGGTGAATCTTTGGCCTTGAATCTTAAAAAATCTTGAATTTCAATCTTTGAAATTTGATTGAAAATATGGTTCCTAATATTTCTATTTTTGTCCGATTATTGATTCTCCTCATTCCAATCATCACTTGGCTAATTTACAGAATATATTTGATTGATTAAAATCAAAGCAAATAATATTTCCCATTTATTTTACTATTTTATGTAATTTATTTATGATTTAAATGAGAAAAAACCATAGAATAATTAACAAAAATAATATAAAATAGGAAGATATGTTCTTTGGGTCGTGCATGGGCTCAAGATGAAGATTGGATAAAAAGAATATGGGCCCGTTTGGAAGTAATTGGATTTTTGGACCTTTTCTCTTCATGCATGTCCTTGAAAATAGGTGAACTTGTGCACCTTTCCATTTCCTCATACTTCAACATTTTTCCAAGTTCTTGGACTTTTTAGAGACCTTGAAGAGTCCTCTAACCAATGTTTTTGGTCCCATGTCAAAATAATTTTCCATGCTCCTTGTGTGCTCTTTTGAAAAAGATGACTTTTGGTTGACTTTTGAAAAGGACCTATGATGTTTTGATCCATATCTCTCAAATGAAGCATTTTTAGACTTGGCTTGTGAGAGACAAAATTGTAGGTAATTCAATTTCCTTCAAAATGAGCTTTGGATGGAAAATTTCGGATGTTCCATGTGGGAGTTATGGCTGGTCAAAGTTCAATTGACTTTCTCCTATAAAAACCCTAATTTAGAGACATTTAAATCTGTTGATTTCTGATCTTTTCTTAAAGAACCATGATCAATCCTTGATCAAATGGTGAATTATACTTCAAAATAAGGATGTTGACAAAAAATCAGGAGTTTTGACTGTACTTTGACCATAGTTGACTTTTAGGTCAAATCAGTCGACTGTTGACTGTTTGAATTGTTGACTGGGCAATCTTGAGAATCAGAGTCTGAAATTTGGCATGAGGATCCTTTGAAGCATATGAGAGGCCATGGGATCCATTTGAGGTCTTAGAACTTGATTTTACTTTGAGAAATTCAAAACCCTAGTTTAGAGGCTGCTGTTTAGGAGAGAGACTGCATGCTTCCTTCTTGTGTATCTTTGAGCATTTGAAAGTCAGATGGATTAAAATATGAATAATTATGATGGGCAAATTTTGGGTTATGACAGAGGGACAAGATCATTTTTCTGTTAGGAAACTTCGAAGAGACTATGATCTTATGATGATTTATGAACTGAGAGCGACATTTGCTTTAGGTATCCTCGTCTTCAAGGGACTTGACTATTTTCACAAATTAAGGCAACAGGCAACAAGAATGGTTACCCTAAAGGTGTGTGTGTGGCACAATCATGTGATTCAGTTCAGATACATATCTTATAATTAGTGGTCTAATTTATTTTAACAAGGCTTGCACTCCCTAGGATTACTAACCACGCAGTTAAAAATAAAGACAGAAGGCATAATTAAAAGTTCCTACACTATTACAATAAACACCTGTAGGGCAGAAAAATAAAGACAGGAATTAAAAGGCAGAAAATAAAGGCGGAAATTAAAACCTACAACTATTACAAGAAAACTTATTGCGACCTATACATATTTTCTAGAATTTAAATGACAGAAATTAAAATAAATAATAAAAGGCGAAAAATAAATGAATAAAAATTAAAATTAAAGGCATGCGACAATCAATGGAGTATGAGGTGAGAAGAGAATCGCGATGAAGAAATTCAATGTTTGATTACAAAACTATAAACCTAAAGGTAAAAACCTAAGGGTAAGAAAACCTATAGTTAATAGACAACTCTTACATTATTGATAATTTCCAAGGTTTACCTACGGTTTTTGAAGTTTAAGGCTAAACCTGATTAAAAAACCTAAAATTAACTCAAAATTATTAAACCTAAAATTAATTAAAATTATTAAACCTAAAATTAATTAAAATTATTAAACCTAAAACTAATCTAATCATTAATTAATTACCCTAATTAACCTAATTATTCTAATTATTTAACTAAACCTAATTTTTAATTAATTAAATCTATTTAACCTAATTAAAACTAATTATTTTAATGTTAGTAAATTAATTATCACCTAATTAAATAAAAATTATTTAAGAAAAAAACTAAATTAAAATTATAAAATAAAAATCTAAATTAGAATTATAAAAAACTAAATTAAACCTAAGTTAAAAAAAAGAAAAGAAAAAAGGTTTATATAAAAAGAAATAAAAAAAATTTAGAAGAACCTGAGCCATTTTAATCCCTCAGATTTGGCATCAATAGACATCCGAGGGCAGGGAAGCGAGGTCACGTGATAAGCGTGCTTTGGTGATGCTCACTGGATCAGGAAATAAAGAATCTAAAAAAAATAGCTGAAGCCTGGGTTCGAACCCAGGTTTGATAGTTTACACCTTATACTAACTGAGCCATGCATGTTTGTTGACAATTTAATGGTTAGTAGATATTAAATATGAAAAAGGAGCAATGGATAGAACTAGTCAATGCGTGGGCCCAACCTGCACACACACGAACCAATGAGACGAAGGGAGAGAGACATTGAAATTGTTGACCAGCCAGTATCTGTTTGCCACGCGCGTAGAGAGAGAAAGGACCCATCGACCATCCAATGAAGACGCGCTGAGTGGAGGTCAAAAAGTCTCTGTTACTATTCACCTTCTTCTTTAATGATACCTGCGGAATCTCTTGCGGATTTACCCACGCCTTTTCCTGCGGATTTTTCACGGGTTCATATTCACCCATGGCAGCAACTTGGAACCTGCGAAAATCAAACAATAATTGAAAGACAAATGGCCAGAACCTCTTAAAAGCTTGCTACGGAGTCAATAGCGCCCTCGTTTTGAACGAACAAGGCCTGGAACATGGAAACGAAAGCTTCCATCTTTGAAGCCCTAATAATGGTGAATCAACATCCTTACGCCAAAGCTTTGAAACGATGAATCTACACCGTCCTAAACATTGTTACAAACACGTTAGAAGCAACAATACTCATGGAAATACGTTAGATAACCAGATTCGATGATCACCACTTTGAATAAACATGAATGATATACAACATGGTACTTACATGATGTGTTAATGATGTATAAACCCTTACTCACTCAGAATTACCTCAGGAAAAAGAATATGGCATTGGTTTCGTTTGAGGGGCGCTGCTACAAAAAATCTCCTTTGCCCTAATATTCTTTGAATTTTTGCAACTTGTAAACCCTAACTCTTCTCTCCTATTTTCGTCCCCTAGTATTCTGATGGCTTTAGGTATATATTAGGAGCAAATAAGGTCAATCATTGGGCTTGGACTTTAACTTCTTAGGTGACTTGGAAATTTGAAGAAAATATTATGTAATTCTTTCTAAATTTGGCCATCCTTCTCCATTATCACAATAGCACGAGTTTGGACTCTCTTATATGAATATTTGGGCCATTAGATGATTAAAAGTTGATCCATACAATTTATCTTCATTACTTCTATAATTTTACTTAATTTATTTATCTTTTTAATAAATAAAAATCCAAATAAATTAACTAAAAGGTCGTAAAAATATGAAGATAAAATTATAGGCCCTTTTTTTGGTCACAAACATGTTTAGGATCCAAAACCTAGGCCCACTAATCCAAAAATACAAAATTATGCAATTAGGGTTTTGTGCCTTTCTTGAATTCTGTCCAGATTCTGAGCCTCATATCTCCCTTAATTTTGATCATATGAATGCATTCTAGGACTTTTTAGAAAGCTCGAGATGTCCTTTAAAACCCCCTTTTGGTTTCATCTCAACTGGATCTTCCATGCTCAAGTTATGAGCTTTGACTCAAAAGGTGTTTTTGTTGAATTTTTGGAGGACCTATAATCTCTTTGACCATATCTTTCAAATGATGCATTTCCTGAACTTGGACCCAACATTAAAGTTGTAGATAATTGAATTTCCTTGAGAATGAGCTTTGGTTGGGAAATTTCTGATAAAGTATGAGAGAGATATGATCAGTCAAAGTTAGGTTGACTTTCTCCTTAAAACCCTAATTTAGAAACTTTATCTTTTGATGATTTTGGATCCTTTTCCTGATGAATCATGATCAACCCTTGATCAAATGATGAATGTAACTTCAAAACATTGATGTTGACCAAAAATCGGGAGTTTTGACTGTAATTTGACCATAGTTGACTTTTAGGTCAAACTAGTCGATTGTTGACCATTTGAACTGTTGACTGAGCAATCTTGTGAATTAGAGCTTGAAATATAGTGGGAAAATTTTCGGGTATGACAGCTGCCCCTGTTCAATCTTCTTAAACCTGAAGATGTAGATTGGCCTATGTGCCTGTCGAAATCTGAAGGTGGAAGAGGATTGAACACTATAATACCAAGAAATTTGCCCTTGCTGATGTAGGGACCTTTTCTGGAGATGAGCTTAAAGATGCCATCAGTTGATGTATTGACGTGTGTTAGAATGAGTCGTACGTTAGACTGTATCTGTGGTGTCAGAATTAAATTTTTGGCTTGATTGCCCTGAGCGTCGGGATCATACAATTGAATTGATTAAGATGGGCTTAAAAGATGCCATATGGTTGTTGGGAGTATGAAGTGGGCTTAAAGATGCCACCTGACTTGATAGGTCGAAAGTCAGAATGAGTCATACGTTAGACTGTATCTAAAAGGGTATACTTAGGATGAGTCATACGTTAGACTGAATCCACTGTATTGATGAATGTCAAAGTAAGTCGTACGTTAGGCTGTAGGATAGGTCGTACGTTAGACCAAGTCCCTGTGTTGATAGTTGTCAGATTACACCGTACGTCAGGTTGTATCCTAGGATGAGTCGTACGTTAGACTGGATCCTTTGTATTGAGAAGTACCATAATGAGTCATACGTTAGGCTGTATCTGAGCTCAGATGTATTGAGAAGTGTTTGTAAGAGATGGGCTTAAAGATGCCATCAGACTTGGATAGATTGATTTGATTGTCGATCGTCTTAGCACCGTGTGTAGTAAACTGATTTAGATCTCGTAATGTTGATCGTCTCAGTACCTTGTGTAGTAACTGATTTAGATCTTGGAATGACCGTCTCCATCATTTGTATTGATGAATTTAGATCTCGTATTGTCGATCGTCTCAGCACCGTGTGTGGTAACCAATTTAGATCTTGTAATGTCGATCGTCTCAGTACCTTGTGTAGTAACTTATTTAGATCTTGGAATGATCGTCTCCACCATTTGTATTGATGAGTTTAGATCTTGGATTGTTGATCGTCTCGGCACCTTGTGGGGTAACCAATTTTGATCTTGTAATGTTGATCGTCTCAGCACCTTGTGTAGTAACTGATTTAGATCTTGGATTGATCGTCTCCACCGTTTGTATTGATGAATTTAGATCTTGGATTGTTGATCGATCGACACCTTATGGGGTAACCAATTTAGATATCGTAATGTCGATCGTCTCAGTACCTTGTGTAGTAACGTATTTAGATCTTAAGAAGATGATTATCTCTGAACTATCTCTGGAGAATACCCGGAACTAAGTATCAGAATTAAATCTTTGTCTTGATTATCTCTGAACTATCTCTGGAGATATCCAAAATTAAGTGTCAGAATTAAATCTCTGTCTTGATTATCTCTGAACTACCTCTGGAAGATGTCCAAAAGTAAGTGTCAGAACTAAATCTCTATCTTGATTATCTCTGAACTATCTTTGGAAGATATCCAAAACTAAGCATCAGAATTAAATCTTTGTCTTGAATGAGTGTCAGAATTAAATCGTTGACTTGATTATCTCTGCACTATATCTAGAAGATAATGTTCATTTGATTTGTAGGAATAGACTGAAAAAGCAACATTAGTTTTATGCAATGTCGTGATGCATGTATGGTAATATTTATTTTTTGAAATGAATGAGAGTGTTATGCATATGCCATGAGGCGTATGTATGTTATGTGTGTGCCATGAGGCGTATGATGTATGAATGCAAAATGTTATTAATGATGATAGTAGATTGTAGTAGCGTCTGGCGGGGAAAATAAATCCCTGACTATTGTAGAGAATACAGAGTACAGGTCTTCCTTTTTAGTAGGATCTCCCGCTTCATGCTCGAGAATGCTCCGCTGGGAATTTCTGACTTCTGCTTGGGTATGAAAACCATTTGAATGATTGATCTTGATGCACCCTGACTGGGGATAAGAGAGATGAATAACCCTGTTTGGAGAAGAGAAAAGTGTCGGGGAACCGGCAGTGTCGAAGATGAAAACTCCGTCAAGGAACTAAGTCTCTGTTGGGACGAGAACATTTGAAGATATCTTCTTGAGGATTACTCTGTAGGGATATGATCTTTATGAAACCAAAACTGTGTGAAAGCATCGATTCTTTGAATATTGCCCCCAGTGATTACAATAACTGCCATTCCTGGACTTGTATTGATTGGAATACACCGATGAGTATTGATCGAAGTGTCAAACTGGCCTTGCATAACTTTGCCCAAGCTAGTAAGGACTTTGAAGAGATTCGCCTCTCGAGGACTTTATGAGATGTGTACTATGGGTGACATGCCCCTAGTACTTAGTATGATGCCCCTCACTGATCGAGAAGTTGCTTCAGACCCACTTGGGTGCATGCCTCTGATTGTTCGGCATTCTTGAGAGATTCTCGGAATCTTGACCTGATTGCCCCAAATCGACTGGATAAACTGTGTCATGCCCCTTGTATACGTAGGAGATGTTGCTTCTTGAAACGATTTCGTCTGTCGAGATAACTTTTGGTCATTAGTTGTACCCCGTGCAGGTTCTTCCTGATGCTAACACTTGAAATTATGTAGAAAAATATGTTTAATAATGAATTCATGAGATGCAATGCATATGTCTGTCTTGAGTTTTTGGAAAACATTAAAACAAGGGTATGAAAGCGTGATATTTGTAAGAACGCGATATCGACTCAGTGTTTATAGCAAACCTTAAGGAGTCAGGATACCTTTTGGTGGCAGTATGCTTTCGAACTAACCATGCTTCAGTTAGGACTTTCAAGGGTTGTAACGTGGCTTGGTTCATGGTTTAAGAAACAAAGGATAATGGCTCAAAGTTTATTTGTAACCATCCCAATCTTCGTGATGTTCTTCGATCCTATGCTCAGTTAACTTTGCGTTTAAGTCCTAGCGGAGCTTGAAGTCGTAATATTGACATTTGATGATTGTTGAAGCACCAGAAGTTTATTTGGACAGGAATTCATCCTTCTTTTTGTAATTTTTTTCTTTTGTCGAGAATTCGTAGTGGCCTCTTTTTGACTTTGTTATCCCTTAACTTTTGTCTGAACTGTTTATTTTGAGATTACAGTCTGCGGGATGTTTCGATTTTTGATAAGTCTCCTTCATAGGTTTTGACTTAACAGCTTTTTCTTTTTGGTGGATATTGACTGCCTGACTTAATGGTTGTGGGAACCCATCATTATTTGTGTAAACAACAGCTAGTATAACTGAGTTAAATGAGTAAGTACCCTGCCTGTAATACGGTGAACTGACTTTTTTAAAATGTCGCGGTAAGCAAGAGTCGCCACCGACTTTTATTTTATCCAAATTAACAGAAAGGCTAAAAGAACAGGAAAAACCTTTTAAATGAAAATTGAGTTCGGGGGGTAAGTTATACAAAGGGAAGGTGTAAGGCACCCTTTGCATCCATGGTTTTCCATGGGCTCTTAATTGCTTAGCTCACTTGTTTGTTTGAGTTGTTTGAAAAGATTTTGAATAAGGACGTTAGCTTGTAAATAAGCGTAGCCTTTTTGAATTTGGTTTTGAAAAAAAGTGGGAAAAAGGATTTTGAATTTGAATTTGGATTGAGCAAGCAATTAAAAGTTACCTACCCTAAGTTTCGAAAGATCGTTCTTTTAGCTTTTCGGGCGAAAGGGTCTATCCATACCATGAGAGGGCAGGAAGTCTTTCAATTGGATGTGAAGGGTCATCGAGAAATTATCGTTCGCCACAAGACTGTCCCTTGCCATAAAGAGGGCAGGTAGTCTAAGGGAAGGATATAATAGTCATTTGATTTTCTTAGGCATCATGCGAGGATACCTTAGCAATTGGGGACAATCATTTTTTACCGAGGTAACTTCGAGGGACTAGATGATTTTTAATCTCTATAGGAAACCTTGCTTTAGGTATCCTCGGAATCGAAGGACTTGACTATTTAGTACAATTAGAGGCAACATGCAACAGATAAATAAGGCAACAAGGCAACAAGAGGGATTACCCTAAAGGTGTGTGGGTGCACAATCACGTGGTTAACTTCGATGATATTTATCTTGTAAATTAGTGATCTATATTCAGTTAATAGTCTTGCACTCCCTAGGATTACTAACCATGGCAGAAAATAAAACAGTTAAAATCCTACGCTATTACAATAAACACCTGCGGGGATGGGGGAAATTAAAAGGCGAAAAATAAAACCTAACCTATTACAATAATACCCTTATAGGGTAACAGAAAAATAAAGGCAGAAAATAAGAAAGAACAACATTTAATTTGCACATCTTCAGCCTTGATCTTCCTCGAACCTTCGATTGACTCTGAACATCTGAGAATTAAACGGACAATAATAGGGGTGAGTGTAGGAGGAATTCCTTGGCATTGAAAATAAACCCTAGGCAAAAAATTAAAAGATAAAATAACATTTAAATAAGAAAAGGATTAGAACTTAGCTTTTAGATTGGCATGGCGCGTGGCTGAAGAATCCTGATTAATCTTGAAAATTGGGCACAAAGAAGAGAAATCTTAGTGCATGAGTGATCTACTGACAAACTTTGCAACCTCGATTAGGGCACAAGTTAACCACGGTTAATATAACGAAGCAAGTTAAAAAAACCAAACTAGGATTAGCGTTTAAAATTATTTCGATCACAAACCTTAAAAACCTAATCTGATTAAATTATCTAAACCTGATTTAGTTAGCCTAAAAATATAATTAACTAATTAACCTAATGTTTATTGATTAATTATTAAACCTAATTATTTAAATTTAAATTAATTATCTAATTATTTAACTAACTATATTTAATTAATTAAAACAAATTTAATAATAATAATAGATTAAAAAACTAATTACAAAATTTTATATGAAAACCTAAAATATTAAATTATAAACCTAAATTGCTTTTAGTTGTAATAAAAAAACAATTTTAAAATAATTACAAAAAATACAAAACAAATAAGAGAAATACAAAATAAAATAAAAGTACTCAGCTTTGGTTCAGTGTGATCCTTTCTTGAGGATGTATGGCGGACTGAAGAATTCTGGGGCGTTAGATCCATCTTGATAGGGATCCAAGGGTCTTGGTGTGAGGATGTATTGCAGCCTGTACACGCTAGAAGTATAGAATCTGCAAGCATGTTTAACCAAAGAAAATGTTATAAAATTAAGGCAAGACGCAGGGATCAAACCCCTGCCCTTGCGCGTGAAGACTGTACGATGATACTCTCTGTAACATCCTGATTTTTATTAATTATATTAGTAATTATATTATTTGGTGTTTTTAATAATTATTTGCTTAATTTAGTCATTTCTGATTATCGAAATTTTCGCGTTTTGGGACGATTTAGTCGGTATTAGTTCGGGATAGCGGATCAATATTTAATCGAAAATTTTAATATTTTTAGTATTAGAAATATTAATGAGTTAATATTTAGCGTTTTGGGAATTTTCTGAGTAATTAAGATTAGACCGGAAATATGAGACATTGAGTTATTAGAGGATTTTATCCGTATTTATTTTATTATATTATTTTATTTTACTTGGTGTGTTAAATAATTATTTAATTGTTATGAGATATAGTAATTAATTGAATTAATTAATTTGTGTATAATTGTGTTTATTGGGTTTAATGGGTTAATTAAGTCATTAGAGAGATATAATTAATTGGGCCTAAGTAGTAGAAATAAAATATGAAATTGATTGTGGGTTAAGCCCATTAAAAAAAGATAGTAGGAAAGAGTTAGGTCATTCTTTCATTTTTCATAACTTTGGTAAGAAGAATAGAAGGGAGGGGAGAAGAGAGCATAGAAGAGAAAGAAGAGAGGATTGTAGATTCTTGAAGAGGGTGGATTAAAATCAAAAGGTAAGGGTGTGAATCCAAGTTATTATAAGTAGATATAAGTGGGTAATGATGATTGAGTTAGAAAATGCATGATTTGGAATGGGTTAGATACTGTCATGCCCTCGGTTTTTTACCGTACCTCTCGTGTGAGATACACGAACTGACACTCTTCTCTTTTTGCTTTTGTGTTTTTGAAAATCAGAGAGTCGCCACCGACTTTTATTTTATCCAACTAAGGAAAGGTTTATAAAAGAAACAGAAAAATACCTTTAAGAAATTCTGGGTAAGGGGGTAGGTTATACAAAGGGAAGGTATTAGCACCCTTTGTATCCATGGTTATCCATGGGCTCTTTAATTTGCTTAGCTCACTTGTTTTAAATCACTTTTCTCTTGCCTTGACATGCTTGTATGTGGTTTCAAATACTTTTGCAAATTGACTTTGTAATGATCCTTGTGCGGATGTATACAAAGTGTTTTATCTTTCGAAAGATGTTTTGAAAAAAAGAACGTTAACTTCGTAATGATCCTTGTTTGGATATATACCAAGTATTGTCTTTTTTAAAAGTTTTATTTTGAAAAAACAACGGTATATGAGACATTTGTTTGTTTTGATTTGAGCAAGCAAATTAGGAGGTCTACCCTAAGTTATAAGGTCTTTTCCTATTTCCTTTAGAAAATTCTCCTTTCACCGGATGTAAACGAAAATTCAATTTTTTTGCATTTGAAACAGTAGAATTTGATTTTGATTTTGAAAAGAGTAAAAGAGGGATTACCCTAAGAGGTGCAAGTGTGATTTTGTTTTGATTCAGATATTTTATCTTTGAAGTTAGTGACCTAACGCTTCGATTTTTATCTTTGACATACACGCAATTTTATATGTGCTGGAAATTAAAATGCGGAAATGTAAAATGCGGAAAGTAAATCTACGCTATTACATCGATTGTGCGGGAAATGTAAACTACGCTATTTACATGAATTTGACAACCTATACATTTGATCTAAGAATTTAAATTGCAAGAAAAATAAAAGAAATATTTTTGGATTTTTGATGATTGATTTTAATTAGAATTAATGCATGATTAATTTAAGTAAAATGAGGAAAAAAGTAGAAATAAAATTTAAACCTAAAAATTATATTTGAAATATGCCATATTGATTGTCAATTAATTTTAAAACAAAACTAATTTTTTTTGGATTTTTTGAAATGGATTTTGAAATTATTAAGTTAAATAATCATATAATTATACAAATAATTACACAAATAATTAAAACTTAAACAGAAAATTATCCTAAATATGTACAAAATTAGCTTATAATATATATACTATATTTGATATAAAGAACAATTTATTTTTATGATTTTTTGATTAGTTAAAATAATTAAAAAGTAAATATATAAATATATACTAATTAATTATACAAAATATTTTAATATTTAAGAAAAAATAAAATATTTTATGTCAAAAAATAGTAGATTATTTTAGAAGCCTAAAAATATTTTTATTATATTTTTTTGATTTTTGAAACTATTTTAAATTAATTTTGTAAAGAAAATAAAATAAAATAGAAAATATATAAACAATGATCAGGTGTGGTGGATAATAGAGTCTATAGCATGGACTGGCAAGGCTAGAGCGTTGGATCTTGAGTTAATGAAATCTAATGGCTGAGATCATAGAGCTCATGATATGATAGTGGAAAGCAACGCATGTGATTGGTCTGAGTTTTAAAACACACGCGCGCGCAAACCAACCAACCAGGGCAAGCCACGTCTTCATCTTCAACCTCCAGACTCCTCTTTTAACAGCGTTTGTTTTCAAAAGCACTGTAATATGTGAGCATCAATCCTGCAAAATAACGAATAGGGGTAAATGTGTACAGAAATTTTTCGCGACCTGTTCATTTGATTCGTACTGATTCACTGAATTCAACCATCCCCTTAATTTTGTCTAATTTTGCCTCTAACGAAAAACCCTAAAATAGAGTTCAAGAACCCTAAAATGGTATTTTCGTGGATACGTGTTCAAACTTCAATTAAACTTCCAGAAATGATCAGAACACCAAACTAAACTTAAATATGAGTCTACATCTTGTTAAACATGCAAGTATAATGAGATTTTTGTAAGTTTTAGTTCGAGCAAACCGTGAGGTGTAGTGCTTGATTCTTTGAGTTTCAAAGCTTGAAACTGATTGGAATATATTCAATGATGCTTGAGGATTGTATTTGAGTGTTTAGTTTGAATTACAAATGGCTTAAACTGAAAATTGGAATTTCAAATTTCTTGGAAAATTTCAATTGAATTTAAGAGTGATACAAGCAAGACTTGGGTTCTGAATTCGTGTATCCTTGTTTACTGAAGTGTTCTAGCCATTATATAAGCAATGAAGTGCTTCAAAACTAAGCTAAAAGCATTAAGTGCTTTTGTTGAATTTTGGAAATTTTTTAATATATGTAGCTTTGAATTCAAGCAACCAAGGCTTGATTTTTCCACACCTCTAGCTCTTAGGCCTGTTGTACTTCTCTTGCTGCAGAGCTTTGAATGTTCTTTGATGACTCATGCTTAGAAACTAAGCTACATATTATCCCTCCATTTTCCTTTTTTTAATTTAATCTTAAATGGGATAAAATTAAATCAAAAAAGAAACAAAAATGCTATGGGCCTTGGCTTGGTCGTGGGAGGCCCTTCACATTATGGGAAACATGTTTGGATCATGGAAATTGGGTCTCATTTGGAAGAAAAACATTTTTTATCAATGTTGATTTCATGCATTTTCCCAAAATTTAGCCAACTTCAACAAGGCATAAATCCCTCAATTTTTATCATATGAAGGAGTTCTTGTACTTTTTGGAAACCTCAAAGAGTCCTCTAACCAATGTCTTTGGTCTCATATCAAAATGATTTTCCATGCTCCTTGTATGTCCTTTTGAAAAAAGTGACTTTTTGTTGACTTTGAAAATGACCTGTAATGTCTTGATTCATATTTTTCAAATGGTGAATCTAATGATCATGGGACCAATTGCATTTGAAAGATAATTGAATTTCCTTCAAAATGAGCTTTGGTTTGAATTTTTTGGATGAAGGATGAGAGAGTTATGACCAGTCAAAGTTCAGTTGACTTTTTATGAGAAAACCCTAATTTTGAAACTTAGGGTTTTGTTGATTTTTGATCTTTCCTTGATGAATTTTGATCAACCACTAGTCAAATGATGAATCTTTTGACAAAATATGGATGTTGACAAAAAATTTCATTTTTGACTGTCTGTTGACTTTTTGGTCAACCGGGTCGTCTGTTGACTGTTTGAGCTGCTGACTGCGCCTCTGAGTGAATTGAAGTTTGAAAATTTGTATGGTGGTACTTTGAGATATATGGAGGTCCATGAAATCCATTTGAGGTATCAAAAACTTGTTCTCCTGAAAAAAACAAGAAACCCTAGTTAGGGACTGTTTGTGTAGGAGACAGTTAAGCGTACCTGATTTTTGTGCAGTGTTGAGTCTCTGCTAATCATGTGATATTCAGAAGACTTCTAGAACAAAAAATCTTGGAATTTTGAAATGCAAAAGATTGATTTGATTGATGGTACAAAACACGGAGGATTGCACTGTCAGCGGTTTTGACTGTCAACTGGCTGTCCGGGTATTAATGAAGCAGTTAAGGTGAAAATTCAACAGTTAAAGTTAATTAATTTTTTTTTTGTGTTAATGGTGAAAATTTATTTACATGAGTTGTTAGAAAAACACAGACATAATAAATAAATAATATACACTGTATGCGAGCAAAATTACCGATAATAAGCCTGAAAAACATTTAATGCACAGAAAAATAAATATTTAACTGGCAGAAAACACACAAAATATTATCTGGATAATTAAACTATAGTACAACAGATAGTACGACATTTAATACTGACAGTACAAATATTACATACTATAATGAACAGTATGACGAGTAAACAGTACGTTATTAAAAGATACGACAAACTTTAAGAATGACGATTAATAACCCATGCTACAAATAATAACATATAGATGATTGGGAGTGTAAACATCCCAGGTCCGCATTTTTCAGGACTATGCAGACAGAAGAAGGACATGATTACCACCACGACGGTGATGACCATAAGAAAACATGTTTCCATCCGCTTCGCCATTTTGCCGGGGAAGAAGAGAGAATGAATATGAAGTAGAAATTTGAGAGATGAGTTAGAATTTGATGTGAGATTTTATGGAAAAAATGAGAGGTATTTATAGAATGAAAAGAAGGATAGAGACGTTGGGGAATGAAGTGATTCCGTACAAAAAAGGAGAATTTGAGTGGAAGTAGGATTTGAAAGAAAGTGTATGGTAGGGTTTGAAAAAAAAGATGTATAGAGTAAAGTTAGGATTTGATTTTGAAAGAAAGAGAAAGAAAAAGATTTTGAAAATAATAGAATATAGTACAAAAATTAGTGGGAAACAAAAGTTAACAATAATTTACTTGTTACCAGTACAGTCTGAATCCCCGGACTTTGCGCCTGCAAAAAGATTTAGTTCTGTACCAATTGCGTTAGTACTATTTATCTGTAAATAAATCTCAAATAAATAGCGTGTGTGAAGTAATAAACAGTACTTGGAGTTTGTGTAAGAATAAATTCAACAGCGAGTCAAAATACCGTATAAGAAAAACTCTAAAAACCAAGTATTCATAAATCAGGATATTTATGGAATAAAAATCCAAGATTATATGAAGCTCTTAATTTTTTAGATTGAAGTTTTCTTGAAAAAAGATGCGGGCAAATTTTGGGGTATAACAGTTGCCCCTATTCAATCTTCTTAAACCTAAAGAGATTGTTTGAAATCTGAAGGTAGAAGATGATTGAATATTTAGATGCCCTGAAAATTTGCACTTACCTCCACCTGACGTGATGTTGGAAATTGCATTTGAATGTGGTCTGAGACATGTTGTTGGAAGATTGAAACATTACCTGAGATGGGCTTTCAGATGCCATCTGGCAAATGTGTTGATGGTTTGTTCATCAGAATGAATCCATTGATTATATCTTGATGAAGGATTTGAAAACCTCTGCGTTGACCGTTTTGGAACCGTCTGAGGTTACCGCTTTAAGTCTTGGAGGCTGATCGTTACGGAACTGTCCAAAGTTTTTCCGCTTTAGATTTTGAAAGTTGATCTATGAGGAACCGTCTGAGGTATCAGCTTTAGATATTTGATGGTAGATCATTAAGGAACCGTCCAAGGTATCGACTTTGATCTGTGTTGCTATGTTCTTGAGTTGATAGGTGATTTGGAAAGAGAGATCTCTTCAGAATGAATCTTCGGCTTGATTATATCTGAGAGAAATGTCCGTCTGAATAGAATCCAGGGGAACACTGTATGTGATCGAGAACAACTTTGCTGAGGATATTCATTCACCTGAAAAAAATCAAGTTAGTGACATGCAATGTCATGATGCATGTAATGTATGAGATTTTTGAACTAAAAGAGAAATATGCATGTTATGCATGCGTTTGTCATGAAACATTATATGATGTGTATGAATATGCGTATGATGTATGATGATGTATGACTTATGCAGTCTTGAGCGTATCAAGCTTCTGGTTGGGAAAATAAATGAAGGCATTGTGATCGTTGAAGATCTTTGCTGTCTTGTTCGAGTACCCTCGACTAGGGACCTTCTTTGAGAACCAGGGTGCTCTGTTGAAGGATTTTTTACTACCGCTCGGGGATGAAAGGTAATTTGAAAATTCTGACTTTGATGCCCTTTAAAATGGGAATGAAGAGGATGCATATTCCTCCGATGCACTATTTGACCAAGTCCTGGTGTGGAGATCACACCTTTTGGGGATAGCAATCTGGAACAGCCCTGCTGGGGAATAAGATTTCTCGAATCACTTTGTTGGAGAGAAAAATCTCATTGGGGAATTTGCTGAGAAATGCATTTCTGTTGGGGATTTTTCTTCTGATGCTGGTTTCGGGATGATGTCCAAATGATTGGGACATTACCTGAATGCTATTCCTGTTTTTCTGGTAAACATCAATCATATTCAAATGCACATGTTCATTCAAAATTATCATTGGGACATTTACGTATTCAAAACAGAAAAAGTTAAAATGTTGATTTTAAGCATGAGCTGCATTGATTTTTTGAAAAAGAGCCATGATAGGCTGATTAGTACAAGGAGACAAAAATCCTAGTAGTAGGAAATTGTCATAAAGCTTTGAAAAGTAGTTATAAAGAGAAATAGCTATGTGAAAACAATCCAGTCAAGTTTCAACTCTGCTATTGCCAATCTGTCTTCGAGCATCTCATCCCTCACTTGTTGGAAGAAAGTAATTGGACTGATCGGTGTCTTTGATGTGTTGAACCTTGAAGGTGAGTAGGTAGCCGAACGGAACATAGTTGTACACTTTATTCCCTAACTTTTGCCTAGGCTGCCTTTTCAGGTTTTCAGCCTACCGGGATAATCTTTATTTAGTCTCTAATTTTTGCCTGGATCGCCTTTTCAGGTTTTCAATCCACCGAGACGCTCATTTTTTGCCTAAGTTGCCCTTTTAGGTTTTCAACTTAGCGAGCTTTTCTTTAAGCGAAGTACTTTTTGACTATGTCCGCATTCACAGGGTGTGGGAAATCCTCGCCATCCATAGTGGTAAGCAACATGGCTCCGCCGGAGAATATTTTATTGATTACAAACGGTCCCTCATAAGTGGGAGTCCACTTGCCCCTGGGGTCACCTTGTGGTAAGATGATGCGTTTGACAACCAAGCCACCGGTTTGGTATGCCTGACTTTTGACTTTCTTGTTGAAGGCTTTGATCATACGCTTTTGGTACAACTGACCATGACAAATAGCTGCGAGTCTCTTCTCATCAATCAAGTTTATCTGGTCCAACCGAGTCTGAATCCAATCGTCTTCATCTAGATCGGCTTCTTTCATAATCCTTAGGGAAGGGATCTGAATTTCAATTGAAGAACTGCCTCCATACCATAGACTAAGGAAAATGGAGTTGCCCCTTCAGGGTACTCCTGAGCTTCGAGATATATTTTTACTTCATGGAACCATGGTTTTTCTTCCGTTCCTTCGGCATCGATCTCATTGCAATAGGCTGGTTCATCCTGTCTGTAAATGGTGATCATCGGTGCCTCATTGTCCCACCTGACTTTGAACATGGATGACATGGTAGCTAAAGCATCAGCTAGTTGATTTTCTTCGCGTGGGATATGTTCAAAAGTGATCTTTTCAAAGTAAGGAATCAAACTCAGCACATATTCTTTGTATGGAATTAGATTCGGGTGCTTCGTGTCCCATTCCTCTTTGACTTGATAGATTACAAGCGCTGAGTCTCCGTAGACCTCCAGGAACTTGATTCTTAGATCGATTGCAGCTTTGAGACCTAGAATACATGCTTCGTACTCGGCTATATTGTTAGTGCAGTTGAAGCATAATCTGGCAGTGAATGGTGTATAACCTCCTGCAGGGGAAATGATCACAGCTCCGATGCCATTGCCAAGTGCATTAGAAGCTCCATCAAAAACCATAGTCCATCGGGATCCTAGCTCCGGTCCTTCTTCCGGTCCTGGTTGCTCGTAGTCAGTGACTAGCATAATGTCTTCATCTGGGAAGTCAAAGTTCAATGCTTGATAATCATCCACTGCTTGGTGAGCCAGATGATCAGCTACCACACTTCCTTTGATCGCTTTTTGTGAAGTGTACTGGATGTCATACTCTGTTAAGATCATTTGCCATCTTGCTATTCTTCCAGAGAGAGCAGGTTTTTCGAACACATACTTGATAGGATCCATTTTGGAGATTAGGAAAGTGGTGTGATTTAGCATATACTGTCTTAGTCGGCGAGCCGCCCATGCTAAGGCACAGCAAGTTTTCTCGAGCAGTGAGTATCTTGTTTCAAAATTGGTAAACTTTTTGCTAAGATAGTAGATTGCATGCTCCTTTCGGCCGGACTCGTCATGTTGCCCCAGTACACACCCCATTGAATCTTCTAACACAGTTAGGTACATTATCAGAGGTCTTCCTTCCACAGGTGGTAACAAGATTTGTGGTTTTTGGAGATACTCTTTGATTTTATCAAAGGCTAACTGGCATTTGTCATTCCATCTTTCTACTTGATCTTTCTTCAATAGTTTGAAGATCGGCACACAAGTAGTAGTCATATGGGCAATAAATCTGGCGATGTAATTCAGACGTCCCAAGAATCCTCTGACTTGTTTCTCGGTACGGGGTATAGGCATTTCTTGAATGGCTTTGACCTTGGCAGGATCCACCTCAATACCTTTGCTGCTGACGATGAAACCTAAGAGTTTACCGGATCTTACTCCAAAGGTACACTTGTTCGGATTTAGTCGCAACCTGTACTTCTTGAGTCTGTCAAACAGCTTGTGTAGATGACCCAGATGTTCTTCTTCGGTGTTGGACTTTGCAATCATATCATCGACATAAAACTCTATCTCCTGATGAATCATATCATGGGACAGAGCTACCATTGCACGCTGATACGTTGCTCCTGCATTCTTTAAACCAAAGGGCATTACTTTGTAACAAAAGGTTCCCCAAGGTGTTGTGAAGGTTGTTTTTTCCATGTCTTCGGGTGCCATTTTGATTTGATTGTACCCTGAGAATCCATCCATGAAGGAGAATACCTTGCATTGTGCAGTATTGTCAACTAGTACATCGATGTGAGGTAAAGGGAAATCATCTTTGGGGCTTGCCCGATTAAGATCTCTGTAGTCTACACACCTTCTGACTTTCCCGTCTTTTTTAGGCACAGACACGATGTTAGCTATCCAAGGAGGATAACTCACAACTTTCAAAAAGCCATCATTAAATTGCTTTTCAACTTCGTCTTTGATCTTCTTTGACATATCGGGCCTACTCCTCCGCAATTTCTGCTTGACTGGAGTGCTACCTTCTTTGATTGGCAGGCGATGAACCACAATGTCCATGTCAAGGCCAGGCATATCTTCATAGGACCAGGCGAATATCTCAACATAGTCTTGTAACATTTGAATCAGTCTTTGCTTGACACTGTCTTCTAGATCAGCCCCTATCTTGACTTCTTTCTTTTCTTCGTCACTGCCCAGGTTGATAACTTCAATTGGTTCTTCATGCGGCTGTATAGTCTTTTCTTCTTGTTCTAGCAGCCTTGCAAGTTCTCTTGGTACTTCACAATCTTCCTCACTTTCGTCCTCAGTTTGGTAGATCGGATTTTCAAATTCATGACTGGCAATAGCAGAATCGTTATCAACAGGATCCAAGGTGAATGTGAATCTGCATTTATTTATGTGGGTGTGTGTGAGAACACATAGCTATTTGAAAAATGAATAAAGCAAAGAAAGAAAAAGGATCACAAAATTTGAATATGCAAACGTCCCATGATTTTATTGAATGAACATGATCATGATATGATAAACCCTTATAAAAGGACCAGTGTGCTTCGGGCAAGGCACACGGCTTTCAAGTTCATGGTTCGATAGTACAGGAACCATTTTTATCTTTGAACAATATAAACAACGAAAACAGGAAATTGCATTTACTCCTGATCAAAGGAGATCATATCCTCAGCTTCCCAGTTGTTCAATCCATTGTTGTGAGCAGGGAGTATCCAGCTGCTCCAGTTGCAGTTGTCTTTTTCATCTTCCACAACATTGATTTCTTTGGTGGGGAAATGAGCTGTTGATCCTTCAGGATAAGTAATATACTCTGCTGGATACGAGAGCCCAGGCTGAGGTACCTCTGTTGGCTGAGCGAGATACCCAATAAGATTGTCCCATCCAGTTGGAATGATGTCTTCAAGGGAGACTTGTGCATCCTGGGGAAAAGGGTATTATGTCAGGAAATCATTCTCATTATCTGGTGTCTCCCCAACTTCCTCAAGAGCGTCAGGGTTTGTGAATGTCATATGTTCTTCGAAATGGTTGTCCCATCCAGTTGGGGTGATGTCTTCAATGGCAATCTGCGAGCTCAGGGGGGCAGAATACTTCACCATAAATTCATACTTGCCACTTGGTTCTCCTAGTGTATCCCAAACTTCTTTTGGACTAGGTGGACCTTGATATTGCTCAGCGATGGAACTTGTGAAACTTTTGCTATCTTCAAATTGATCACCCCATCCAGTTGGGGTAATGTCTTCCATAGCAATAAAAGAACTCTAAGGTGCAGTGTATTTTACTAGAAAATCATACCCGCCGCTTGGTTCTCCCAAAGTATCCCAAACTTCCATGGAAAGGGGTGGAACTTCATTTGGATATGGCTGAATGATATGGTTTAAGAACACTCCTTCGTCTTCAATAGCATTCACTCCTTGGCTGATGAAATGTGACATTAGTCCTTCAGAATGAGGACTTTGATTGTTCTTTTGATTTCCATTAGCATAGCCCAGACCTAGCTTATCGGACTTGTAAGGCACATCGAGGAGCTGTCCCCATACTGTGCAACCACCTTTTTCGATCACTGCTTTGGCATCTTTGAGAGAAGCCATAGTTGGAGTTATTTTTGTAGCAGGAGTAGCAGAAATATGTCTGGTAGTAGAGACATCTGGAGAGACCACCTCAAAAGATTGGCAGGGAGTTTCGATGAATTCGTCATCCAGCTCAACATACTTGGAGTTGCTCAGGTGGCTAACCACATATTCCTCTTCGCCGTAAACTGTGACAATCTTTCCTTTTACTGGATATTTCAACTTATGATGTAGGGTAGAAGTTACAGCATTTGCCCCATGTATCCAAGGGCGTCCTAGTAAACAGGAATATGCTGGGTGAATTTCCATTACGTAAAAGGTAGAATCAAAGATCTGAGAGCCCACTCTAATTGGGAGATTCACCTTTCCGTACACTATTCTTGTTGACCCGTCGAAGGCTCTTACCACAACATCGCTTGGTTGTAACACAATTCCTTCGAAGTCAAGCTTTTCCAGTACCGTTTTTGGTAACACGTTCAAAGAGGAACCGTTATCTACCAGTACATGGGATAGAGTGGTGCCATTACATTCAATAGAGATGTGTAGGGCTTTATTGTGATTTTTTCCAGCAGGGGTTAGATCAACATCAGAGAAACTGAGACCATTATTCACGGTTAGATTGGCAACACAATTTTCAAATTGATCGACTGAAGTCTCTTGTGGCACATGTGCAGCTTTTAGGAACTTCATCAGGGCCTTAGCATGAGCTTCTGAATATTTTAGCAGAGACAGCATTGAGATTTTTGAAGCAGTGTGCCCCAATTGTTCGACAATATTGTAATCACTCTTGCAGATGATTTTCAATATTTCCTCCATTTCTTGCTTTGATGGATCCTCAATAGTGACTTCTACCGGTATTTGAACTGGTTCAACTTGTGACTCTTTGCCTCGAGCGTTGATATCTTGATTAGGAACTGGGACCTGGACTAGATTAGTAGCAACATTCGGAGAAATTTCTGGTGAAAAGATCCTTCCACTTCTCGTAATCTTGCTAGTACCCGCAATATTACCAACAGTTGGAGTAGTAAAATTCATGTTCTCTTCAGTCAAGGTATCCTGCTTAACTCCATGGACATAAACATTAGTATCATAACTCCACGGGACAGCTTTGTCTGAGGAGTATGGAAACGGAGTCGGACTGGTAATGATGACAGATGCCACTTTGGGTGCAGCAGAAATTTTGAAAGGATCTTTGATAGGGATTTTCAATGGTATGTTGGAAACCACTGAGACATCCTCTATTCTCATCCCATTTGAAAAGACTTCACATAAATCGTCCATGGAAGGGATCCTCTCAAACATAATGATACGGCGATCCATCCACTTTTGAATTCCCATTCTCAGATTTTCACAACCATTGGGTAGGTGTGCGCAATAAAAGCAATCAGGGTCACAACCTGGAAAGTAACCAGCGCGAATTAGCTTTCTTTTGACTTCAAGGAGCGGAGTTGACAATTCTCTCACATCATAGATGTAAACAGTATCTATGATAGCGTTAACGGTTTTGTCGCGCTTCGGCATAGGTGCAGTGATGACATTTGGAGTTTCTGGAGGATCGAACACAATTTCCCCAACATCTATCATGTCTTGTATTTTATTTTTCAGGGCTCAACAGTGATCTGCGTCATGTCCTGGACAGTTAGAGTGATACGCACATGTTGCATCGGGGCGATAACTCGGAGAGGAAGTGTTGACATTTTTTGGAGGGTCTTTTAATGTGATCAGATATGCTTTTAACAAATGCTGCAATGCTTGAGAGATTGGCATATTGATTCTGGTGAAATTTCTTCTTGGTGCATCTGGTCGACGCGTATATTTTGGCGGTTGATCTTTTTGAGGTGCAGATGCGGAGATCATTTTGAATGCCGCTTTCGACACGCTCTCCAGTCAATATCAGGTCAGTGAAACCTGATGATGAGCTTCCCAGCAAATGGCTATAGAAAGGGCCAGTTAAAGTGCCCATGAACATGTCGACTAGCTCGCGATCAAATAAGGGTGGTTGAACCCTTCCAGCCAGATCTCTCCACTTTTGTGCATATCCTTTGAAACTTTCTTTTGGTGCCATAGACATGCCCCTTAGTTGAGTACAGGTTGGTGCAAGGTCAGCGTTGTATTGATACTGTTTGTAAAAAGCAGCAGCTAAATCTTCCCAGGTATGAACTTTTGTACCTTCCAGTTGGTAGTACCACTCGAGTTGTGTACCCGACAGACTTTCTTGGAAGAAATGAATCCATAATTTGTTATCTGCTGTATGAGGTAATATCTTCCTTACATAGGACCTCAGATGTAGTTTTGGGCAAGAAACTCCATCATACTTTGCAAAGATAGGAACTTTGAACTTTGGAGGGATAACAACATCTGAGACGAGTCCCAAATCATTGAAATCTAAACCAGGTATTTTTTGTATCTCCATAGATTTCATGCGTTCTTCCAACTGCTGGTATTTGTCATCATCCTATTCGTCTTCAGAATGATAATCTTCTTCATTAGAAGATGTTAGAACAAGATTTGTTCTGATCAATTATCTTAGTTTTGATGATAACAATAATATGAATTTTGCTTAAGATAATATGGTACTCTAATCCAATGCAATTTCCTTTTCAGGAAATATATAAAGAGTACGCATAATTCAGCGCTCAGAAGCTTTGTCTCAAGGGTTCAGCATGCAACATCAGAACATGGTCTGGCAAGACATCAGAAGATGGTCGAAGCAGAATCAGAACATGGGTCTATGGAAGCATCAGAAGAACAAGAGAACAGAAGCACTGAAGTTCTGATGGTATCACGCTCAGAAGCACTTCAAGGTCAGAAGATCAGAAGATGCTTTGCACCAAGCTGTTTGACTCTGATGATATTCAAACGTTGTATTCACAAACATCAGATCAGAAGGAAGTACAAGTGGCAAGCTACGCTGACTGACAAAAGGAACGTTAAAAGCTATTCTAGGCTACGTCAGTAGACACAGCGTGAACAAGGCTCGAGGTAGTTGACAAAAGCGTATAACATTAAATGCGATGCTGTACGGAACACGCAAAGCATTAAATGCACTCAACGGTCATCTTCTCCAACGCCTATAAATATGAAGTTCTGATGAGAAGCAAGGTTAACGATTCTGCACCAAAACAACTCATATTAACTTGCTGAAACTCTGTTCTATTCAAAACTCAGAATCTTCATCTTCATCAAAGCTCACTACATTGCTGTTGTAATATATTAGTGAGATTAAGCTTAAACGTTAAGAGAAATATCACAGTTTGTGATTATAGCTTTTTAAGAAGCAATTGTAATACTCTTAGAATTGATTACATTAAGTTGTAAGGAACTAGAGTGATCGTGTGGATCAGAATACTCTAGGAAGTCTTAGAGGTTATCTAAGCAGGTTGTAACTAGAGTGATCGTGTGGATCAGTATACTCTAGAAAAGTCTTAGAGGGTATCTAAGCAGTTGTTCCTGGAGTGATCAGTGTGTGATCAGAAGACTCTGGAAGACTTAGTTGCTGACTAAGTGGAGAACCATTGTAATCCGTGCGATTAGTGGATTAAATCCTCAGTTGAGGTAAATCATCTCTGCGGGGGTGGACTGGAGTAGTTTAGTTAACAACGAACCAGGATAAAAATAACTGTGCAATTTATTTTTATCTGTCAAGTTTTTTTAAAGCTACACTTATTCAAACCCCCCCTTTCTAAGTGTTTTTCTATCCTTCAATTGGCATCAGAGCGCCGGTTCTAAGGTGCAAGCACTTAACCGTGTTTAGAAAAGATTCAGGAAGAGAAAAACGCTTCAGTAAAAGATGGCTGGTGAATCTGAAAAATCTACACCTGCATCTACATCTGGCTCTGCTGAGCAATACAACGGTAACAATGGTTATACTAGACCGCCGGTATTTGATGGTGAAAACTTTGAATACTGGAAAGATAAACTGGAAAGTTACTTTCTTGGTCTAGATGGTGATCTATGGGATCTTCTGATGGATGGTTACAAACATCCAGTAAATGCCAGTGGCGTAAAGCTGACAAGGCAAGAAATGAATGATGATCAGAAGAAGCTTTTCAGGAATCATCATAAATGCAGAACTGTTTTGCTGAATGCTATCTCTCATGCTGAGTATGAGAAGATATCTAACAGGGAAACGGCCTATGACATATATGAGTCCTTGAAAATGACTCATGAAGGAAATGCTCAAGTCAAGGAGACTAAAGCTCTAGCTTTAATCCAGAAGTATGAAGCCTTCAAGATGGAGGATGATGAAGACATTGAAAAGATGTTTTCAAGATTTCAAACTCTTACTGCTGGATTGAGAGTTCTTGACAAGGGATACACCAAGGCTGATCATGTAAAGAAGATCATCAGAAGCTTACCCAGAAGATGGGGTCCTATGGTGACTGCATTCAAGATTGCAAAGAATCTGAATGAAGTTTCTCTGGAAGAGCTTATCAGTGCCTTGAGAAGTCATGAAATAGAGCTGGACGCAAATGAGCCTCAAAAGAAAGGTAAGTCTATTGCATTAAAATCCAATATCAAGAAATGCACTAACGCTTTTCAGGCTAGAGAAGAAGATCCTGAAGAATCAGAATCTGAAGAAGAAGATGAACTGTCCTTGATCTCCAGAAGGCTAAATCAACTCTGGAAGACCAAGCAAAGGAAGTTCAGAGGCTTCAGAAGTTCAAAGAAATTTGAACGTGGAGAATCTTCTGATGACAGAAGATTTGACAAGAAGAAGGTCATGTGCTATGAATGCAATGAGCCTGGACACTTCAAGAATGAATGTCCAAAACTTCAGAATGAAAATCCCAAGAAGAAGTTTCATAAGAAGAAAGGTCTTATGGCAACCTGGGATGAGTCAGAAGATGATTCAGACTCTGAAGATGAGCAGGCTAACTGTGCGCTGATGGCGACAGAAGATGACGAATCAGAACCTACATCAGAATCAGATTCTGAAGAGGTATTTTCTGAACTTACTAGAGATGAGTTAGTTTCCGGTCTAACTGAACTTCTGGAATTCAAGTCTCAGATGAGTCTCAAATACAAAAAGCTGAAAAAGCTATTTGAATTTGAAACAAAGAAGCTTGAGTTGGAAAATTCTGAATTAAAAGAAAAACTTTTAAAATTATCCAATAATGTTGGATCTCCTTCTGATTCAGAAAAATCCACTCCTAGTCTAAACCATATTCTGAAAGAATATGATTTAAGTTTCAGGAAGTTCTTATCTAGAAGTATTGGCAGAAGTCAGCTAGCTTCTATGATATATGCTGTGTCTGGAAACAAAAGAGTCGGCATTGGTTTTGAGGGTGAAATCCCATACAAACTTGAACCTGTTGATGAAATGAAATTCACATACAAGCCATTGTATGATCAGTTCAAGTATGGCCACTCCCATGATATTAGGCACACTTCACATGCTCAAAGTTTTCACATAACACACACCAAAAAGCATGTGACACAACCTAGGAAATATCATGAAACTCATATTAAAAATTATCATGCTGTTCCTCCTATTGCTTACAATGTTAAACCAAAGTTCAAACAGAACTTGAGAAAATCTAACAAGAAAGGACCCAAGAGAATGTGGGTACCTAAGGATAAGATTATTCCTATTGCAGATATCCTTGACTGCAAAAAGGACAAAGCACAACATGTCATGGTACCTGGACTCAAGTTGGTCTCAACACTTGAAGGGAAGAAGGACTGTCTTCCAAGTTCTGGTACTTAAATCTGTTGAAGAAACTATGTTCGTAGGAGATCAGAAAAGAAAGTTTATTAGTCTTGGAACCATCTGCTTTGTTTGTTTCTAAAGCAATGATGTTTCGTTCTTAAGTATTCTGAATGCTCTAAATGCTACAGAATATACAATATTGAAACATTGATTGTGGACGAATCAATAAATATCTGGTTTGATGATAAACTTGTTTCTGATGAAACAAAGTAGCTTAAGAATTTCTGCAGATACAGTTTTGTCTTATCAGAAGCTGCAAAACAAAGAAGTGAATCTCCAGAAGTTGGTAGTCTCAGAAGCAATAGATCAGAAGATCAAGTTGCTGCATCTTTAGAGAATCTGAGAATTTCTGAAGAACCAACTAACAGAAGATCACTTAGACTTGCATCAGCTTATCCAGAAGATGTGATTCTTGGGAAGAAAGATGATCCTATCAGAACCAGATCATTTCTTAAGAATGACTATCAGAAGCAGTGATCAGAATCAAAAGGCGTAAAGCCTATTCATATTTTACAGCTGTCATCCATTATCTGATGGTGAACACGTGTCTGTGCGGTTAGTACGAAGCGTGCAGTTGAAAAGACGCCTACCTAGGTAACTGTATTAAATCATTTCATTTACCACGTTCTCTCTCCTTACGTCACTCATCATTTAATAAAATTGATTTCTTTTGATTCCGGAACTGTTCAGTTTATATTTCTTATTATTTTCTTTTTCAAATCCGTCTCTATATATTCTTTTCAAATCATCACATATATTTTTTTTCGCTCCCTTGTCACTCTCTCTTCTTGCATTCTCTCCTTTGAAAAGTTCTTAGCCGTTTTCTAAAAAACCCTAATCGAAAACCCAGTTCGCTTTTCTTGTTCGTTTTTGTTCTTTCTGCATCCATGGCTGCCTTCTCATCCCAAAATGCTGAGTCATCTGTTCCTCATCATCTCCAAGAAGAAACTTTGCAACTTACTCCTGTTGTTGCATGCTCCATTCCTAAAAATGAATTGGAAGTTCTGTGTGAACTCATGGTTGACTTTGACAACATTGAAGAAAACCAATTTCACCTTAAAGAAGACATCATCTTTCAAGGATGGACCTCGTTGTTTGCTGAGTTCGTTGGTCCAGTTTATCCGGATCTTGTCAAGGAGTTCTGGGCACATGCTGTGGTTGCTCCAAAATCTATACTTTCTTTCGTCCATGGAAAGTTTGTTGTTATCACTGAAAACATCCTAAGAATGATGTTTGATCTGAAAAACCCTGAAGGGGTTTATGAGTTTGATCAAAGGGCAGATTTGGGAGATGTTCTATCCACTCTCTATCCAAATGTCAAGAAAACAAAACACGTCAAGGATTTGAAAGATGTCTACAGAATCTGGACAAAGATCCTTCTTGGGTGTTTCTACCATAGGAAAGCAACACATGCCTCGGATTTCATCAGTAATGATCAAAGGTATATTCTTTATTGCATTGCCACTCAGAAGAAGGTTGATGCGATTTACATTATCTTCAACCATATGTGGAAAGCAGTAAAGGATTCCAGAAACGCTTTCAGAAAAGAAAATGGTGGAACAATCATTCCTTTTGGTAGAATTATTACAAACCTTCTGGTGCATTCCAAGATTGTTGAGAGTCTGGAGTCTGAAGGTATTATCAAAAACCTTGCTGTCACCTCTGGAGCCTGTCTGAATGCTTTTTCTTTAAAGAAGATGAAAATAATTGACACTATCCTCAAAGTTCCTCAACCTCTAGCTGGAACAAGAATCAGAAGAAAACCAGTTCTAGCTGACTTTGAAACCTTCTTCAATAGTGAGGTACCTGAAGTCAGAACTAAGTATCTGAAGTCACAAAAAGAGGATAAGAGTCTTAAAGATCAAGACAAAGGTGCTCCTATTAAAGTGAATCGCAAGAAGGAAGAAAGGACCAAAAGAAAGTTTGATCATCCTGCTGCTACCACCAAGAAAGAAGTGGTCCCAGAAGAAGTCATTGCAAAGGTTGTTAAGGCTGTCTCTGCTGATTTTGAGAAGAAAAAGAAGGAAGCCGAGAAAAAGAAGAAGAAGTCAAATAACAATGCTGAGATTGTTGAAGTTGTTGAGAAGAAGAAAACCAGAAAAAGAAAGATGATTCTTCAAGAATCTGATGAAGAAAATATCTCTCAAGAGGCTGAGAATCAACCAGAAGTTCTGGCATATGTCAGAAGGAAAGAAATCGCTAGCGGCAAAGCAAAGATTATTGAAGAGCCGAAGAGTAAGAAGCAGAAGAAGACTGAGGATGTGGCCAAAGCTTTTCTGAAAGGATCCAAAGGTATATGCATTTCTGAACCTGATTTTGTTCCTGCTGTTTGTTCAGAAGCTGCACCAATGGAAGTTGTCCCTACACCTGAACCAGAAAAAGCCACATCAGAATCACCTGTCTTTGTCCATGTTCTTACACCTCCATCTTCTCCTATAACCATTCCTTCCTCTCCACCTACCATAAATCCTGTTCTGGATATACCACCCCTTCAAACTCTCTTTCCATCTCAACCTTCTCTCAATGCCACCCTTGAACACACTCCCTCCACCTCTCAAAACAATCTTTGTGATTCTCCTCTTCCAACCTCTGCATCACATGAGCAGCTGCTCCGTGATTGCAACTACACTCCCAAGCCTCGTCCTGAAGCTGAAGTGGTAGTGTTAGATTCTGATACTGAAGCAGAATCTTCTTATAGGTTGGATAGAGAACCTCATCCGTACTTCACTTCCAATCCTGCCTTTTCAAAAACCCAAATAAAATTCCGCCCTGTATATCCTATTGGTGTAGTTTTTGAAAACATAAAGAGGAATCTCAGAAGTACCTTTGATACTCTCAGAATAGCTGAAAGTTCTGGATTGAATGATGTTGCTATGCGGAACTTCTGGAGGATTTTTCGCAGAGAATCAGATGCTCTGTTTTTAGAACTTCAAGAAGCCTGTGTAGCTGCTGCCCCACGGCCTCGTGGAATTCTGAGGAATTATGAAGACTTCTGGTTTGCTAGTCTCAAAGGAAGACATCTGTTGGAAGAGAAGCCCTTCTTGGATGAGATGGAACAATTAAGACTCGCTGCTGCATTGGAAGCCAATTCTTGCAGGGAGATTGTGGTCTGGATACCTCAATATCCTGTTCTACTTGGGGACTTCAAGACTCTCTTTGACTATCTGAGGGAAAATCCTTCTGAGAAAGATCCAAGCTTGGTCATTCCAGAAGTTGTTGACCCACCAGTAGTTGAAGGTCCTTCTGCTCCCAGGAATCTAGCTGCCATTCTTCAGGCACTTGAGAATGGAGACTCGGAAATTCCAGCTGCAGAATATGGAGATGCTTCTATGCAAGAAGCAGATGCTGAAGATCATGTTGCTGAATCAGATCCTGTTGAGGAAATCCCTGCAAATGATCTATCCATGGAAGCTACAGATCAAGTTGCTATTCCTGTGGTTGAAAGCGGTGAAGCTTCTTCTGATGAACCTTGTCGTCTTGCAAGGACTCTGGAAGAAATTCAGAGGAGACAGGATGAGCAAAGCTTACTCAATGATGAGTATAGAGCTTTCATGGTGAGGCAAGAAGGACACAACAATGAGGTTCAAGAGATGCTGGCCAAGATCTTGTCAAGGCTAGGGCCATCTTAGATTGAGTCTGTGTTGTTTCTTTCTTTTCGTTGCATCTGTCTTTGTGCATCTGATCTTAATTATCTTCATGTACTTCTGTACCTGCTGTTTGAACTTCAATGAAATCATCTTCTTCCTCCGTGTGTTTCGTTTTGCTTGTCTCTGAATCTTTTTTGCTTTTTGATGATATGACAAAAAGGGGGAGAAGATAAATGATAAATGATTTGATTAAATCTATCAGTTGCTGGGTAAAGCTCCCACACATTTTCTAACAAGAACTGCAAGTTCTATATGGTTTAAGTGTTTTGCAGGTATAAAGAAGTAAAGAGAATCTTCAAAGCAAACACAGAAGCAAAATCATAAGGAGTGTTATTCTGTAAAAAGAATAAACTCATGGAAACTGAAGCAAGCTTAGTGCTGTCAAGCTTCAGAAATCAGAAGCAAGAAAGAAGAATAAATCAGAAGCACTGATAATAGAATTTGATCCATATTTGTCTATTTGCTTTGACAAAATTCTATTTGCTCTGATACATTATTTTAGCCTATATGGCTCTGATACATATAATGTGTTCTAATATACATTTTATGTTCTGACTCGTTCATGCTGACTTTTGTCGTTTAGTTTTTGTTCTGTAACATTTCAGGATGTAGAGATGCTCAGATGATGCTCTGGTACATTCAACAATGTTCTGATACAAATCTAGCATGAAGTGATGTTGGTAGAAATTCAAAGCTCTGAAGCTATCCGAGGGAAGCAGAAATCAGAAGCTGTGAAGGTTCTAAAGATCCAGAAAACTCAAGTTCTGAAGCTGTCCTAAATGGAAGCAGAAATCAGAAGCTGTGAATGTTCAGAAGATCAAAGAAATTCAAGTTCTGAAGCTGTCCTAGATGGAAGCAGAAGTCAGAAGCTGTGAATGTTCAGAAGATCAAAGAAATTTAAGTTCTGAAGCTGTCCTAAATGGAAGCAGGAATCAGAAGCTGTGAGTGTTCTAGGGATCTAAGGAAATTCTAGTTCTGAAGCTGTCCAATGGAAGCAGAAGTCAGAAGCTATGAATTCTCTAAAGACAGAAGCTTATATGATCGTCTCTACCGAAATAATCAGGGAAGTCTTTTATTAAAGTTCTTCGAGTATTTATTTCAGGGGGAGATTATTTATCTCAGGGGGAGATTGTTAATCTCAGGGGGAGACATATTCATATGCTTATGCTATAGCTGTGTAATTTGTCTTTTGCCGTCTGTTCTTTCTGATCGCAAATTCATATCATTTATATATGTTTTTTTGTCATCATCAAAAAGGGGGAGATTGTTAGAACAAGATTTGTTCTGATCAATTATCTTAGTTTTGATGATAACAATAATATGAATTTTGCTTAAGATAATATGGTACTCTAATCCAATGCAATTTCCTTTTCAGGAAATATATAAAGAGTACGTATAATTCAGCGCTCAGAAGCTTTGTCTCAAGGGTTCAGCATGCAACATCAGAACATGGTCTGGCAAGACATCAGAAGATGGTCGAAGCAGAATCAGAACATGGGTCTATGGAAGCATCAGAAGAACAAGAGAACAGAAGCACTGAAGTTCTGATGGTATCACGCTCAGAAGCACTTCAAGGTCAGAAGATCAGAAGATGCTTTGCACCAAGCTGTTTGACTCTGATGATATTCAAACGTTGTATTCACAAACATCAGATCAGAAGGAAGTACAAGTGGCAAGCTACGCTGACTGACAAAAGGAACGTTAAAAGCTATTCTAGGCTACGTCAGTAGACACAGCGTGAACAAGGCTCGAGGTAGTTGACAAAAGCGTATAACATTAAATGCGATGCTGTACGGAACACGCAAAGCATTAAATGCACTCAACGGTCATCTTCTCCAACGCCTATAAATATGAAGTTCTGATGAGAAGCAAGGTTAACGATTCTGCACCAAAACAACTCATATTAACTTGCTGAAACTCTGTTCTATTCAAAACTCAGAATCTTCATCTTCATCAAAGCTCACTACATTGCTGTTGTAATATATTAGTGAGATTAAGCTTAAACGTTAAGAGAAATATCACAGTTTGTGATTATAGCTTTTTAAGAAGCAATTGTAATACTCTTAGAATTGATTACATTAAGTTGTAAGGAACTAGAGTGATCGTGTGGATCAGAATACTCTAGGAAGTCTTAGAGGTTATCTAAGCAGGTTGTAACTAGAGTGATCGTGTGGATCAGTATACTCTAGAAAAGTCTTAGAGGGTATCTAAGCAGTTGTTCCTGGAGTGATCAGTGTGTGATCAGAAGACTCTGGAAGACTTAGTTGCTGACTAAGTGGAGAACCATTGTAATCCGTGCGATTAGTGGATTAAATCCTCAGTTGAGGTAAATCATCTCTGCGGGGGTGGACTGGAGTAGTTTAGTTAACAACGAACCAGGATAAAAATAACTGTGCAATTTATTTTTATCTGTCAAGTTTTTTTAAAGCTACACTTATTCAAACCCCCCCTTTCTAAGTGTTTTTCTATCCTTCAGAAGAGAGAGAGGGTTTGGCAGAACCCTGGTTGCTATGATTGTCTCCTTGTTCACCATCACCGACTATTTCAGGGATCGGTGGCTTTTTGGACTTTTTGACTGGGATTTTGATCTTCCTTTTCAGGTGACTCAAGCCTACAGATCCTTTGGGCTTCTTTTTCTTCTTGGTTATCAGGGCTTTCAGTTCTTGTTGCCCCTTTGCTAGCTCCAGAATTGCTACCAGAACTTGGGCATTCTGTGCTTCGAGATTTTTGATGCTTGTTTCGGATTCCATCTCTTCTAACTGAAATAAACAGCGAGGAGATGAGAAACCCATCATGTGAACCTGTTATGCAATGTTTATGAATGAAATGCATATGCAATGTTTTCAAGGATCTTGGAATTTAGATTTGTTTAAAACAAAGGAGAAACAAACATTTATTAGTTAAACAATTTATTTCTTTTTTTTCTTTCTTTTTTTCTTTGCCTCTTTTGGGCTTACAAAACAGAAAATAAAGAAAATGAAGGATCCGTCAGGTCTCCCATGGACGCTTTCTCTTTGCACCCAGGAATGTGTTGATTTGCTGTTCTTCTTGGAGTTGTCTGGTGAGCTCTAATACTTTCCTCTCATAGTCTTGACAGTGTGCTTTGAAGGTGTCTCTTTCCTCTTTTAGTTGAACCCAAGATTTCTGCAACTCTTCCAGGTCAGTTGGCATGTCCGGATGTAGAATAACTCGAGGTTCGTCTCCTTCAACCTCTGGCTCAATAGTCACAGGTAGAATAGCGGGATATGGCATGATGAACTTCTGAGCATGAGTACGCACCCATCTGAGGTAAGGTTCCATAGGAATAGAATTCCATTGCCCTAAAGTTTTGCTTTCTATTCTATAGACACTGCCCCACGCATGTATAAACCTTCGTCGATGTCTGTGGGAATCATCCTCGTAATCAAACACAATGCCACGGATAATCATGTCATGAGGACCGTTTCTTCGTGCATATCCGAATTGGCGCAAAGCTAAAGAGGGGTTGTAAGTGATGCCTCCTTTGATGCCAAGGAGTGACACATTAGGGTACTCTCCACAATGGTCAATGATAGTAATGTCTCTCTGAAAGAAGTTGTTCCACCGGATCTCTGAATGAGACAAAGACATAATCCTGCGAGACCATTGCATCCTTTGTTCATTTCTCAACACTGATCGGGGAAGGTGTAATGTAAACCATCTAGCCAGTAGTGGTACACAGCACATAAGAGTTCCTCGTTTCTTCATGGTACGAGTGTGTAGAGAATGTAGAATGTCTCCCAGCAAGGTTGGTACCAGGTTACGGGTTAAGAAAAGGTTGATAATGTGCACATTTATGAACTGGTCGGGATTAGGGAATAAAACCAACCCATAGATCAAAAGAGCCACAACCTCCTCAAAAGCTGGGTAACTTTTGTTTTTTAGTAGTAATCGAGCCTTTTCCATTAAGAATTTAGCAAGCAAACCCTGGATTCCACTCTTTGTTTCCCAATTGGACTCGATTTCTGACTTTCGCAAGAGTAAGGCAGCAGCAATGATTTCAGGTTTTGGAATCCTTTCTAAACCAGTGAAAGGTAATTGATCTCGAACAGGTAATCCAATTAGTTCAGAAAACTCTTCCAAGGTGGGCACCAACTAGTAATCAGGAAATGTAAAACAATGATGTTCGGGATCAAAGAACTGGAACAGGACCCGTATCATGTCTTCTTCAAATTTTGAGGTAACCAAATGGAGTAGGTGACCGTGCTTTTCGGTGAATTGAGCATTTCTGGGAAATTCTGATATTAAGTCCTTTAGTTCAGATGGTATTGTTAAGATGTTGATTCGGATGTAATCTCTGGTAGCGGGAGCCATAACCTGCAATAACAGAACAAAGGTAAACTCTTCGATCCTTGAAATGATTAGTGAGAAAAATGATATGCTTATGATGCTTATGATGTTATGATGTCAAACATGTGGCACACAAAAACAAATAAAACAATAGCCTTAGGTTTAAAGGTTTGCATGAAGTTCATAGGTGATACCCTCCCCACTGAAGTTGAGTTGGTTAAAACCTGTCCTAGAATAGTATTCAGGTTCTATGATCCTTGGAGACAACATCTTAATACGGCGCTCGGACGGCCGATCAAAACATTCCTCGAGGATAACTAACTTCGATTAATTTCAAAGCTAGCCACTTAATAGGCCACAAGTCAAGTTCAACTAAAGGTTCTAAGACAAATTAGTGTTTAATGATATTTCGGAAGCCTAATATACTCCTTGATCGTTTTCAAGGGACATCAGTATAAACCAAAGTGTCACACTAACGGTGACTACCAGATCAACCGTATCGGTACATGCCGTACAGTTTCCTTGGTCTATTGTCACATACTTAAGGTATCTCGAGATTCGGGTTAGAATCTTTCACACAAGCAAAATACCCAAACAAACCTTTGAAAAATAGAGCAATCAAATCAAGCAATTGAAAACATCGAAGTGATCTAAACTCTAAAGGTAACCCCTTTTGAAAACATTTTGTTTTTAGAAAGTATTATTTCCCCAGCAGAGTCGCCAGTTCTGTCATGCCCTCAGTTTTTTACCGTACCTCTCGTGTGAGAGATACACGAACTGACACTCTTCTCTTTTTGCTTTTGTGTTTTTGAAAATCAGAGAGTCGCCACCGACTTTTATTTTATCCAACTAAGGAAAGGTTTATAAAAGAAACAGAAAAAGACCTTTAAGAAATTCTGGGTAAGGGGGTAGGTTATACAAAGGGAAGGTATTAGCACCCTTTGTATCCATGGTTATCCATGGGCTCTTTAATTTGCTTAGCTCACTTGTTTTGAATCACTTTTCTCTTGCCTTGACATGCTTGTATGTGGTTTCAAATACTTTTGCAAATTGACTTTGTAATGATCCTTGTGCGGATGTATACAAAGTGTTTTATCTTTCGAAAGATGTTTTGAAAAAAAGAACGTTAACTTCGTAATGATCCTTGTTTGGATATATACCAAGTATTGTCTTTTTTAAAAGTTTTATTTTGAAAAAACAACGGTATATGAGACATTTGTTTGTTTTGATTTGAGCAAGCAAATTAGGAGGTCTACCCTAAGTTATAAGGTCTTTTCCTATTTCCTTTAGAAAATTCTCCTTTCACCGGATGTAAACGAAAATTCGATTTTTTGCATTTGAAACAGTAGAATTTGATTTTGATTTTGAAAAGAGTAAAAGAGGGATTACCCTAAGAGGTGCAAGTGTGATTGTGTTTTGATTCAGATATTTTATCTTTGAAGTTAGTGACCTAACGCTTCGATTTTTATCTTTGACATACACGCAATTTTATATGTGCTGGAAATTAAAATGCGGAAATGTAAAATGCGGAAAGTAAATCTACGCTATTACATCGATTGTGCGGGAAATGTAAACTACGCTATTTACATGAATTTGACAACCTATACACTTGATCTAAGAATTTAAATTGCAAGAAAAATAAAAGAAATATTTTTGGATTTTTGATGATTGATTTTAATTAGAATTAATGCATGATTAATTTAAGTAAAATGAGGAAAAAAGTAGAAATAAAATTTAAACCTAAAAATTATATTTGAAATATGCCATATTGATTGTCAATTAATTTTAAAATAAAACTATTTTTTTTTGGATTTTTTGAAATGGATTTTGAAATTATTAAGTTAAATAATCATATAATTATACAAATAATTACACAAATAATTAAAACTTAAAGAGAAAATTATCCTAAATATGTACAAAATTAGCTTATAATATATATACTATATTTAATATAAAGAACAATTTTTTTTATGATTTTTTTATTAGTTAAAATAATTAAAAAGTAAATATATAAATATATACTAATTAATTATACAAAATATTTTAATATTTAAGAAAAAATAAAATATTTTATGTCAAAAAATAATAGATTATTTTAGAAGCCTAAAAATATTTTTATTATATTTTTTTTTATTTTTGAAACTATTTTAAATTAATTTTGTAAAGAAAATAAAATAAAATAGAAAATATATAAACAATGATCAGGTGTGGTGGATAATATAGTCTATAGCATGGACTGGCAAGGCTAGAGCGTTGGATCTTGAGTTAATGAAATCTAACGGCTGAGATCATAGAGCTCATGATATGATAGTGGAAAGCAACGCATGTGATTGGTCTGAGTTTTAAAACACACGCGCGCGCAAACCAACCAACCAGGGCAAGCCACGTCTTCATCTTCAACCTCCAGACTCCTCTTTTAACAGCGTTTGTTTTCAAAAGCACTGTAATATGTGAGCATCAATCCTGCAAAATAACGAATAGGGGTAAACGTGTACAGAAATTTTTCGTGACCTGTTCATTTGATTCGTACTGATTCACTGAATTCAACCATGCCCTTAATTTTGTCTAATTTTGCCTCTAACGAAAAACCCTAAAATAGAGTTCAAGAACCCTAAAATGGTATTTTCGTGGATACGTGTTCAAACTTCAATTAAACTTCCAGAAATGATCAGAACACCAAACTAAACTTAAATATGAGTCTACATCTTGTTAAACATGCAAGTATAATGAGATTTTTGTAAGTTTTAGTTCGAGCAAACCGTGAGGTGTAGTGCTTGATTCTTTGAGTTTCAAAGCTTGAAACTGATTGGAATATATTCAATGATGCTTTAGGATTGTATTTGAGTGTTTAGTTTGAATTACAAATGGCTTAAACTGAAAATTCGAATTTCAAATTTCTTGGAAAATTTCAATTGAATTTAAGAGTGATACAAGCAAGACTTGGGTTCTGAATTCGTGTATCCTTGTTTACTGAAGTGTTCTAGCCATTATATAAGCAATGAAGTACTTCAAAACTAAGCTAAAAGCATTAAGTGCTTTTGTTGAATTTTGGAAATTTTTTAATATATGTAGCTTTGAATTCAAGTAACCATGGCTTGATTTTTCCACACCTCTTGCTCTTAGGCATGCTGTACTTCTCTGGCTGCAGAGCTTTGAATGTTCTTTGATGACTCATGCTTAGAAACTAAGCTACATATTATCCCTCCATTTTCCTTTTTTTAATTTAATCTTAAATGGGATAAAATTAAATCAAAAAAGAAACAAAAATGCTATGGGCCTTGGCTTGGTCGTGGGAGGCCCTTCACATTATGGGAAACATGTTTGGATCATGGAAATTGGGTCTCATTTGGAAGAAAAACATTTTTGATCAATGTTGATTTCATGCATTTTCCCAAAATTTAGCCAACTTCAACAAGGCATAAATCCCTCAATTTTTATCATATGAAGGAGTTCTTGTACTTTTTGGAAACCTCAAAGAGTCCTCTAACCAATGCCTTTGGTCTCATATCAAAATGATTTTCCATGCTCCTTGTGTGTCCTTTTGAAAAAGGTGACTTTTTGTTGACTTTGAAAATGACCTGTAATGTCTTGATTCATATTTTTCAAATGGTGAATCTAATGATCATGGTACCAATTGCATTTGAAAGATAATTGAATTTCCTTCAAAATGAGCTTTGGTTTGAATTTTTTGGATGAAGGATGAGAGAGTTATGACCAGTCAAAGTTCAGTTGACTTTTTAGGAGAAAACCCTAATTTTAAAACTTAGGGTTTTGTTGATTTTTGATCTTTCCTTGATGAATTTTGATCAACCACTAGTCAAATGATGAATCTTTTGACAAAATATGGATGTTGACAAAAAATTTCATTTTTGACTGTCTGTTGACTTTTTGGTCAACCGGGTCGTCTGTTGGCTGTTTGAGCTGCTGACTGCGCGTCTGAGTGAATTGAAGTTTGAAAATTTGTATGGTGGTACTTTGAGATATATGGAGGTCCATGAAATCCATTTGAGGTCTCAAAAACTTGTTCTCCTTAAAAAAACAAGAAACCCTAGTTAGGGACTGTTTGTGTAGGAGACAGTTAAGCGTACCTGATTTTTGTGCAGTGTTGAGTCTCTGCTAATCATGTGATATTCAGAAGACTTCTAGAACAAAAATCTTAGAATTTTGAAATGCAAAAGATTGATTTGATTGATGGTACAAAACACGGAGAATTGCACTGTCAGCGGTTTTGACTGTCAACTGGCTGTCCGGGTATTAATGAAGCAGTTAAGGTGAAAATTCAACAGTTAAAGTTAATTAATTTTCTTTTTATTTTCTTTTTGTTGTGTTAATGGTGAAAATTTATTTACATGAGTTGTTAGAAAAACAGACATAATAAATAAATAATATACACTGTATGCGAGCAAAATTACTGATAATAACCCTGAAAAACATTTAATGCACAGAAAAATAAATATTTAACTGGCAGAAAACACACAAAATATTATCTGGATAATTAAACTACAGTAGAACAGATAGTATGACATTTAATACTGACAGTACAAATATTACATACTATAATGAACAGTACGACGAGTAAACGGTACGTTATTAAAAGATACGACAAACTTTAAGAATGACGATTAATAACTCATGCTACAAATAATAACATATAGATGATTGGGAGTGTAAACATCCCAGGTCCGCATTTTTCAGGACTATACAGACAGAAGAAGGACATGATTACCACCACGACGGTGATGACCATAAGAAAACATGTTTCCATCCGCTTCGCCATTTTGCCAAGGAAGAAGAGAGAATGAATATGAAGTAGAAATTTGAGAGATGAGTTAGAATTTGATGTGAGATTTTATGGGAAAAATGAGAGGTATTTATAGAATGAAAAGAAGGATAGAGACGTTGGGGAATGAAGTGATTCCGTACAAAAAAGGAGAATTTGAGTGGAAGTAGGATTTGAAAGAAAGTGTATGGTAGGGTTTGAAAAAAAAGATGTATAGATTAAAGTTAGGATTTGATTTTGAAAGAAAGAGAAAGAAAAAGATTTTGAAAATAATAGAATATAGTACAAAAATTAGTGGGAAACAAAAGTTAACAATAATTTACTTGTTACCAGTACAGTCTGAATCCCCGGACTTTGCGCCTGCAAAAAGATTTAGTTCTGTACCAATTGCATCAGTACTATTTATCTGTAAATAAATCTCAAATAAATAGCGTGTGTGAAGTAATAAACAGTACTTGGCGTTTGTGTAAGAATAAATTCAACAGCGAGTCAAAATACCGTATAAGAAAAACTCTAAAAACCAAGTATTCATAAATTAGGATATTTATGGAATAAAAATTCAAGATTATATGAAGCTCTTAATTTTTTAGATTGAAGTTTTCTTGAAAAAAGATGCGGGCAAATTTTGGGGTATAATAGATACCATGAAGTTAGGATTTGGGGATTTGTTATATTCTTGAAAATCCTAACATGAATCTATGTTTCAATCTATGAAATTGATGATTTATATATGTTATGATGTTTCTATATTGAATTCCATGAATGGGTATGTGTATAGAACATGATTTAGTGCATATATGTATGTTTAAGTTTCACTTGAAAATGGTTGATTTGGAATTTTGGTGAAAATTAATGGAGCTTAGAATCTTGTTTTTATGATCCTAATAGTTGCTATATAATGTATATAGGTTGTATAACTATTTATTTCACGAAAAATGATGGATTAACATGGTTTTATGGTGAAAATTTTAGGCTGGACAATAGTATTTTCACAACAGCAAACAGTTTTTTCGTAACAGTAGACAGTATTTTCGTAACAGCAGTTTTCTGGTTTTTGACAGTATTTCCGTAACACCAAATTTTCTGGTTTTGATAGCATTTTGAAAAACTTATAAATTCAATAACTTTTGACTCGGGTGTCCGCTTGATGCGCCGTTTGGACCGTTGGAAAGCTAAAATAAATTCCTATCTTATTAAATTGGATTGAAAACCATTAGATAATAATTTAATATAACTTATATTTTTTGTATGTGTTTGATCGGTATGAATTGATAATGATGTTGTATGCTACATGCAATTAGTTGTATGTATTCGAACTGTATGAGCCAATGATGATGCCTTGTGATGAATTAACAATAATATGCTTTTATTAAGAAGTTGAATTAACCGTGTCATGTTATATCTTTTGATCCGTAACTTCTTTTATGCGCCGTTTGAAGCATTAGGAAGCCAATGTTATTATCTATGTGATATGATAGAATTGGTTGGCACTTATTGAATTAATTATGATGTTGTTGTGTGAATAAGATGTAATTACGTATATGTGAGTTATGAATCGATGAATTATGAATAACATTTGTTGATATGTTATGTGGTATGATATTCATGAGGTGTGCGAGTGAGTGTATGCTATTTAAATGCAATTGTGGAGAATGATTACTTGATGACTTAATCAATATGTGATAGTGTATGTCATGGATTAATGTTAATTGTGGATAATATGTATTGGTATTTTGTACCATGTGCTAATTGTGATATTTGGAAACGATGAATGCTAATTGTTATACATTGTTGTAATTGTCGTATGATAAATGTGTTTTGTACGATGGTGGAATAATTCAATTAGTTGAATTTTGGTAATATGATTGGATGTTAAGATTATATGGATAATTCTTAATTGCATATGTTTTGGTAATTGTATGTATACATGATGCTTAGATTTAGCAAATGTATATGTTGTTTTTGGAGAATTGTTGAGAATGACATTGATTGGCTAGTATGCTATATGTTATTGTGATTGATAAATGCTATGTGAATGCTTTATTGATGATATATGCATGTTGTGCAACGTTTGGTGGATAATTCGAATTGTGCGAATTATTGTGGTATGAGGTATGTTAAGATTGTGTGATAATCTTAATTGCATATATATATATATATATATATATATATATATATATATATATATATATATATATTGTAAGTCTTGTTGCACATGCATACATGGTGGCTTTGAAATAGAAGCGATGAAACTTTGGGTTCACATGTTGGCTTGGATTCTAGAGGTAGAATCAGAAGCGGTGAAACTTGGGTTCACAATGGTGGCTTTGGTCTTGTCCGGATCGGAAGGGTGGCTTGGATTCTAGATATTGAATCGGAAAGCGGTGAAACTTTGGGTTCACATGGTACCACATGCATTGAGTCACATTTATTACATTCGAGTCACATTGTGTGCTATGTGATTGTTTTTGTATCAATGTGATTGTTTTGTGTGATAATTGATATATGGTGTATGAATGTATGTTTTGAGAAGAGTGATGAATTGTGAAATGTATTCTTGTTGTGTTTTGCATTTCCCATTATTATGTTTATCCATAATAATTTGAATTCTCACCCTTCTATTTGAATGATGTTCATCGTGACATCGTGCAGGTTCCGACGAGTAGTAGCTTGTCCGAGGATTTAGCCGAGGAGCTCCTGAGTTTGTTGTTTGATTAAGTAGCGAGTCATATGCTCTGATCATGTAACACTTGGGGGGTTTTATTTGACTTATGCTTATGTTTGGATATTGCTATCTTGTATATATTTTGAATTGATACTTTGGATATGTTGTTGACGGCTATGTTGCCTAGATTTGATTTGGTTTAGCATAATTGGATATGTTAATTGAGTTCGGTAGATGAATATAGTATGGGATATATTCATTGAAATGTTTGAGTTATAATTCTTCCGCGTGCGATATGCATAATTTATGAAAGCATGATATTTTCAAAATGTGTTACGATATGATTAGTGCATGTTGGTATGTTTGTTCTAGGTTTTCATTGTGATGAAAATAACATGTGACGCCTCTTTGATTGTATGCATACTTTACTCTGTGAATAATATGTTATATTTGGGGTTAGAAAAGGGGTGTTACACTCTCCACTTGGCCATGTGTTCGTTTTTGTTAAACAAATACGCCCATATCATTATATTAAACAATCAATTTTCAAGATGGGAAAACGCGGGCGTGGCAGTAGTTTTTGAATCGCACCAATAGACCACCGCCACCTGGTCATCTTCTTCATCTTTTCGCCCAGAAAACCTGCTACGAAATAGCTTCAAGACCGACGGGAATTCCTTCGTAGCCATCACCTGCCACATTCAAACTCAACGAGAATAGCAAATAAAATCAACTTTGAATACATAATTCCACTAAAAATCATCTCCTGAACTCAGTGGTCTCCTCAGCTTTGGCCAATTCTTCCTAATTTCAGAACTCCCAATTTGAAGCTTTGGAAACCTAGCAATGGTAGATCTCCGTATATGTACCTAAACTTCAATTAAACGGTACCAGTAGCTTGCAAACATCACCACAAACAATATTATGCAATCTAATTTCATTTATGATGGGTAAAGAATTGAAATCGAAAATTAAAATTCATGAGCAAACCGTGATGTATAGATGACGGTTCTGAACATTGTGAGTCTCGAAGATGATTGGTATGGCTTCAAAGGCGTCCCGGGAATGTATTGGAATCCACCAAACTCTTTGAATCGGCCTCCAACCTTGCATTCAATCTCTCATGTTTTTTGAAATTTTAAAAGCTTCTTTATCGTTCCTGGCTGCAGAAAATTCCTCCCCCTTTGGCATCTGATTTGTTATGTATATATAGGAGAGCAACTTAGGTCACTAAAATATGGATGAATCTTCCTTGAATCAAGAATTGAATTTGATTTGAAATTTGATTTTTATTCTTTCTAAAATTGGACAATATTTGACTCAATTTCCCCCATTCTACTCTGCACGAATTTGGAATGATTGTGGGGTGTAATTGATGATTGGAATCAAGTGGAAATAGAATCAAAACAAATCCTCTTAATATTTTCCTTATTATTTGATTTATATTATATTTTTCATGAATTAAATTCAATAAAAATATGAATATTGAACCAAAAATTCGTGGCCTTGGATATGGAGCCCTAAATATTATGAGGACAAAGATTGGATCTTAAAATATTGGGCTCATTTGCAAAAAATTTCATTTTGAAGTCTTTTTCTTCACATTTTTCACCTTAAAATGGTCCAACTTTGACAGGGCATATCTCCCTCAATTTTTAAGATATGGAGGAGTTCTAGGACTTTTTGGAAACCTCAAGATGTCCTCTACAAGCCACTTTGGAAGATTTTTTCCATTTGAAGAATTTATCTTGATGATATGGGTTTTGACAAAAAACTGCTTTTCGTTGACTTTCAAAAAGGACCTATAATCTTTTGGTACATATCTCTCAAATGAAGTATTTTTAGACTTGGCTTGTGAGAGACAAACTTGTAGAGAATTCAATTTCCTTCAAATTGAGCTTTGAATGGGAAATTTATGATGTTCCATGTAGGAGTTATGGTTGGTCAAAGTTCAGTTGACTTTCTCCTATGAAAACCCTAATTTAGAAACTTTTGGTTTTGTTGATTCCTGATCTTTCCTTGATGAACCATGATCAATCTTTGATCAAATGATAAATTATACTTCAAAATAAAGTTGTTGACAAAAAATCAGGAGTTTTGACTGTATTTTGGCTACAGTTGACTTTTTAGGTCAAACTAGTCGACTGTTGACTTTCTGAGCAATTGAGTGGTCAATCCTTTGAATTAAAGCCTGAATTTTGTTATAGATATAGTTTGAAACATCATAAGCCATATGATATGCATTGGAGCCTTTGATCCCTTGATTTTCTTCAGAGAAAGCGACACCCTAATCCAGGAGTTCATTGTTTAGGAGAGTATGCCTTTGAGTCTTGAATTTTAGTATGAGCTTAAATAGGGAAATGAGATGGGCAAATTTTGGGGTATGACAGCTGCCCCTGTTCAATCTTCTTAAACCTGAAGATGTAGATTGGCCTGTGTGCCTGTTGGAGTCTGAAGGTGGAAGAGGATTGAACACTAGAATACCAAGAAATTTGCCCTTGATGATATAGGGTCCTTTTCGGAGATGGGTTTAAAGATGCCATCCAGGTAGAATATTGTCGGAGATGGGCTTAAAGATGTCATCCAGATGTTGAGAGACTTGATTGAGATGGGCTTAAAGATGCCATCCAGCTTGATAGACTTGATAATTAGAATACATCGTATGTTAGACTGTATCTGCAGGATATATTTAGGATGAGTCGTACGTTAGACTGGATCCACCGTATTGATAAGTGTCAAAGTAGGTCGTACGTTAGGCTATACTTTTTAGGACGAGTCATACGCTAGACTGGATCCAATTTTGCATCGGTAGATGTCTGGAAAGTCGTGCGTTAGGCTGAAGGATGGGTCGTGCGCTAGACTGGATCCAATTTTGCATCGGTAGATGTCTGGAAAGCCGTGCGTTAGGTTGAAGGATGGGTCGTGCGTTAGACCTGATCCAATTTTGCATCAGTAGATGTCTGGAAAGCCGTGCGTTAGGCTGAAGGATGGGTCGTGCGTTAGACCTGATCCAATTTTGCATCGGTAGATGTCTGGAAAGTCGTGCGTTAGGCTGAAGGATGGGTCGTGCGTTAGACCGGATCTAATTTTGCATCGGTAGATGTCTGGAAAGCCATGCGTTAGGATGAAGGATGAGTCGTGCGTTAGACCGGATCCAATTTTGCATCGGTAGATGTCTGGAAAGTCGTGCGTTAGGCTGAAGGATGAGTCGTTCGTTAAACTGAATCCAATTTGCATCGTTAGATGTCTGGAAAGCCGTGTGTTAGGCTCAAGGATGGGTCGTGCGTTAGACCGAATCCAATTTGCATCGGTAGATGTCTGGAAAGCCGTGCGTTAGGCTGAAGGATGAGTCGTGCGTTAGACTGAATCCTAATTGCATCCGTAGATGTCTGGAAAGCCGTGCGTTAGACTGAATCCTAATTGCATCCGTAGATGTCTGGAAAGCCGTGCGTTAGTCTGAAGGATGAGTCGTGCGTTAGACCAGATCAAATTTGTTATCAGAAAGAGTCGTGCGTTAGGCTTTGCCTTTGAATGGATTTAAGATTTGAATTATTGCGTTGACTATCTTTGTAATGTACCTGTAAGATAATATTCAATTTGTAACAATGTCAGTTTTATGCAATGTTTATGATGCATGTAATGATGAGTTTCTCAAAATAAATGAGGAACTTGTATTTTATATATGAATCATAACTGTGTGCAATGTATGAATATGTATGTGATGTATATGATGTATATGATGTATGACTGATGCTGTTTGGAGTGTTTTGAGAAAGTAAATCTCTGTGTTGTTGTGATTTTGATGTTTGATCTTGTCTTGAAGATGCTCCGCTGGGGATTTATGATTTCTGCTTGGGGATGAAAACGATTTGAATGATTGATCTTTGATATACCCTGACTGGGGATAAGAGAGATGAATAATCCTGTTTGGAGAAGAGAATAGTATTGGGGAACCGGCAATGTCGAAGATGTAAACTCAGTTGAGGAACTAAGTTTTTGTTGGTACGAGAACATTTGAAGATGATTATTCTGTGGGGATATGATCTTGTGAAACCGGCTTTATGGGAAAGCATGGATGTCTTGAACGTTGCCCCCAGTATTATAGTAACTGCCATTCCTGGATTTGTACTGATTAGGACACACCACTGAGTATTGATCAAGATGTCAAACTGGACTTGCATAGATTTGCCCCTACTAGTAGGGACTTTGGAAAGGTTCGCCTCGCGAGGACCTTATGAGATGTGTACTCTGGGTGACATTCCCCTAGTACTTAGTATGATGCCCCTGACTGATCGGGAAGTAGCTTCGGACCCACTTGGGTGCATGCCCCTGATTGTTGATGCTTCTAAGAGATTTTTTTGAAACTTGACCTGATTATCCCAAATTGATCGGGAAATAGTTTGAAACCCATTTGGGATGTATGCCTTTGATTATTCGGCATTTGAGAGATTCTTGGAATCTTGACCTGATTGCCCCAGATTGATTGGACAAAACACGTCGTGCCCCTTGTATACGTAGGAGACATTTCTTTTGGAGTGATCTTGTCTGTCGGGATAACTGTTAGTCATTAGTTGTACCCTGTGCAGGTTCTTCCTGTTGCTAACATTTGAAATTATGTAGCAATATATGTTTAATAATGAATTCATGAGATGCAATGCATATGTCTGTCTTGAGTTTTTGAAGAACATTAAAACAGGAGATGTAAAAGCGTGATATTTATAAAAACGTGATGTTTGTAAAACGAAATATCAACTCAGCACTTGTAGTAAACCTTAAGGAGTCAAGATACCTTTTTGGTGACAGTATGCTTTTCGAACTAACCATGCTTCAGTTAGGACTTTCAAGGGTTGTAACGTGGCTTGGTTCACGGTTTAATAAACAAAGGATAACAGCTCAAAGTTTATTTGTACCCATCCCAATCTCCGTGATGTTCTTCGATCCTATGCTCAGTTAACTTTGCGTTTAAGTCTTAGCAAGGCTTTAAAGTCGTAACATTGACATTTGATGATGGTTTCAGCACCGGCAGTTTATTTGGACGAGCAATCCTCCTTTTTTGTAATTTTTTCTTTTTTTTTTCGAGGATTTGTAGTGACCCCTTTTTTGACATTGATTTTGTTATCCCTAACTTTTGCCTGAACTATTTATTTTGAGGTTACAATCAGCGGGATGTTTCGATTTTTGATAAGTCTCCTTCATAGGTTTTGACTTAACAGCTTTTTCTTTTTGGTGGATATTGACTGCCTGACTTAATGGTTGCGGGAACCCATCATTATTCGTGTAGACAACAGCTAAGATAATTGAGTTAACTGAGTAACTACCCTGCCCCAAGTTACGATTAAGGGTTTTAAATTGTACAAGAAAGAAAACTTCTACTCCTTAGGCTCAAAGGGGTTGACGAGGGATTAACATCCTTATATCTCCACTGTTTAGGAATTGAAATAATGCCTGTACATCGTCAGCATAGTCTCTTCAAAAGCATACTGTATGAGGTTGTGGTATCATTTTCGTCATCCTCCCTCAAAAGGCATACATCTTTAGCAGGAGTCGAGTATCACAAAACATATGCAAAGTAAAGACGCAATTTAAAATGAGTGAAGCGAAATGATTTGTTCAAGACAAACATATGCAATGCACTGATGATGATTATTAAAACAGATAATGTATATCATGAGTCATATGTTTAAACAAACAGAAAAGAAACTTGCACATGAAAGTAGATCTAATGATCCAAAAGTTCGTCCGTCTAGACTTCAGTCAGTCTTGTCATGACTAGGCATAGGAGCAGTGATCATCCCAGGAGTTTTCAGGAGGGTTGAATTTGATTTCCCCGTCATCGATCAGATCTTGATTCTTATTCGTCAATGTTCAGCAATTGTTAGTGTCATGTCCAGGACTGTTGAAATGGTATGCGCATCTTGCATAGGGTTGATAGCCAGTAGCAAAGGTGCTAGGATTCTTAGGAGTGTCCCTCAGAGTACTTAATTCGATCTTCAACAGATGTTGTAATGCTTGAGCCAGCAACATATTGATCTTGGTGAATTGACGCTTAGGTACGTCTGGCTTTCTTCGTTGTTGTAGAACTACTTCAACAGATAGGTTGCGTTCATTATGACCTTTCTGGTTGTACATAGCATTATCCATATGAGGCTTCTCAGGTGAGTTGAAGTCAATGATCTTGTCGTCAATTAAGTCTTGAATCCCATGCTCCAATGGTCCACAATCTTCGGTATCATGGCTAATAATGCTCGAATGATAAGCACATCTTGCATTGTATTTGTACCCAGGAGCAGGATTGGCAGAAACTGAATACGGAGGCAATAGAGTTATCAAGCTCCGATTGAGCAATTGTTATAGAACTTGAGACAGCGGCATGTGCCATGGAATAAACCTTGCTGCGTATGCTGATCCTTTTTCTTCTGGGTTAACAAGGTTTTTCAACTCGTCTTGCCCCTTGGCTAAGTTCAGAATCAAAACTTGGAACCGGATATTCTGAGCCTGAAGATTTTTGACTGATTGCTCGAGATCCATTTGTGCTGAAATAAACAACGAGAGAGAATACGAAGCCTATTGCGGAAACCTGTTATGCAATGTTTATGAATGTAGATGCAATGTTCTCAAGGATCGTTAGGAAATTTAGTTTGCGACATTAGGAAATGACTGGTCACGTCTTTGTCTGAAGAATTCTGACTTTTGTCTTTAAATGTCCTTCTTTGAGAATCAAGCTCACCATATCTAGTGGGTCATCGCCTCTGATTCGGGATACTTCTGAATTTTGAAAGTACATGGCTAGAGGAAAATAAATCCTCTTGCCCCTTGATAGGTACAATGTCTCTAATTTGGAAGACAAATGGCCAGAGGAAAGTAAATCCTCTTGCCCCTTGATTAGGAATTCAGTCCTTGATAAGAGCACCTGAAATGGTGCTGATAGGAAAATAGCAAGTGTACTATTTTTGCCTATGTAGTAGTAATGGGAAAATCCCAAGTATCGAATCTCAAGGACTGCTTGACGATATAGAGTTTTATCAGTGTTTCAATTAAACAAAAGTTCAAAAGGTTGTTTTGATTGGTTTTGCAAATAAAGTAAATAAACAGAATAATAGAACGATGAACAGAGATGAGTAGATTGCTAGGGACGGTGAATGATTCTTCATGCAACGAATTTTCTGTCTTAATACAATAACATGCTTTTCATAGTTAATTACCGGTTCTTTAGAGTATCTAATCCTAAGGCCTTAGTGAAAAGATCTTTGACCTCACAACCTAATTACTATGTCCATAGACAATTACGGTTATGATCAAGCATTCCAATAACAAGAAATTCCGGTTACAATATGATATCCCTAGTCCTAGGTGATATAAATATTATATGTTCTTAATCGTGTCCACAAATAATATGCCGTCCAGCTACACTATTCATTCATATTCAGAATCCGTTTTTCCGACGGATAAAGCATTATTAACGGATGAAGAACAAATTAACAAATATGAAAAGTAAAATAGTTATTGCATCAATTGAATAAATTCATCACAATCAGAATCAGGGTCACCCCCCTAGCAATGGGGGGTTTAGCTACTCATGAAAATAACAAAAACCATAGTGTAAATTGTAGACATTACAGATAAATGAAGGAAATCCAATCTTCAATGGCAAAAGCTCATAGAAATCTTCAATCCTTGCATAGAATCTGAGTTCTCCAGCCTTCTACAGTGTATTTTCGCTCCCAAATTCGTCCCACCCCTGTCCAAACGCAATCTCCTTCTTTTATTACTGTCATTCTGGGCTTTTCAGCAAAACAGGCCCAAAAATCACGTGCAAACGCGTGTGGGGACGCGTTTGGGCAGACGGGACGCGTCCCGGAACGCGTTTGGGCAGACGGGACGCGTGTGGGGACGCGTTTGGGCAGACAGGCATTTTCCTTTGTATTTCTGGCTTCCGGGACGCGTGTGGGAATGCGTTTGGGGCAGACGGGACGCGTCCCGGGACGCGTCTGGGCAGCAGATGGCACTTTTCACTTCCACACGCGTGTGGGGACGCGTTTTGGCAGCAAATTGCATTTTTCTTCTTCCACACGCGTCTGGGAACGCGTTTTGCCAGTTTATTCACTTTTCTTCAATTTTTCACTTTTCCACCTCGATTTCTCCCATTTCATTTACCTGAGCCTACAAACACTATAACACACAACCAAAGCATAAAATGACGAATAATGAATTAAAACATAAAATAAAATACTTCAAAGACAACTAAAAATAGCGGTAAAAATACGTGTGAAAACCACTGATCAAACTCCCCCAAACTTAAACCGTTGCTTGACCTCAAGCGACAATTACAAGAGTTAATGACCTTCAAGGCACCTCGGTATTCATACGTGAGATATCCAGTTTTATTGATCAAGAAACAGTTGGTCCGTCATTCACATGACACGACGAGTTTCTGCTCCCACTTTAAACCTTAAGTTCCCCTTTTAGATACCTCTCCAACTATGCTTTGCACTTAAGTCTCTTTCCGATTTTCCTCCTCTTTTATTCGGACAATCACACTTCGGCACTGTATTTCTCATAATAATCATCACATGCATGAGACAGATCAAGACTTTATATTTTCTTTTTCTGGCACCAAACGAGCAGCATTTGCTACTTTCTTATTACCGATGAAATTTTCAAACTTTACAGTTGTATATTGTCCTTTTGGACGACGTTGGGGATCAACCTCCTTTGGGCTGAATAACCGGGTAAGGGTTACCCAACTTAGCGAGCCGGTTGCCTTTTACCGCCTTTTCATCATTTGGTGCCAACCTTATATCCTTTATTATATTTTTTTTTCATCATCATGCATGTGAATCTAAATTATGCCAGACTGTATCAATAAACTACTCGAGGAGTACTTCTCAGGATACAAGTACTATGGTGCAAATCTACACGTTGGAATCGTATTTCATTTAGGGAACCAAGGGTGTTTAAACAAACCTCTTCTTGTCACGTTAGTCTGAACTTCCTGTCCTCAAACAATCCTCCCTTCATCTCTATATACTATTCCCGATCGCTCTTTAAGATCAAAACTCTTGGGAGAATGATTTTGTAAGTCTTACACATATTATAGCATCAATATAAATTAAAATGCAAAGAGTAAAACCTGGCAACGGCGCCAAAAACTTGATAGGAAAATAGCAAGTGTACTATTTTTGCCTATGTAGTAGTAATGGGAAAATCCCAAGTATCGAATCTCAAGGACTGCTTGACGATATAGAGTTTTATCAGTGTTTCAATTAAACAAAAGTTCAAAAGGTTGTTTTGATTGGTTTTGCAAATAAAGTAAATAAACAGAATAATAGAACGATGAACAGAGATGAGTAGATTGCTAGGGACGGTGAATGATTTTTCATGCAACGAATTTTCTGTCTTAATACAATAACATGCTTTTCATAGTTAATTACCGGTTCTTTAGAGTATCTAATCCTAAGGCCTTAGTGAAAAGATCTTTGACCTCACAACCTAATTACTATGTCCATAGACAATTACGGTTATGATCAAGCATTCCAATAACAAGAAATTCCGGTTACAATATGATATCCCTAGTCCTAGGTGATATAAATATTATATGTTCTTAATCGTGTCCACAAATAATATGCCGTCCAGCTACACTATTCATTCATATTCAGAATCCGTTTTTCCGACGGATAAAGCATTATTAACGGATGAAGAACAAATTAACAAATATGAAAAGTAAAATAGTTATTGCATCAATTGAATAAATTCATCACAATCAGAATCAGGGTCACCCCCCTAGCAATGGGGGGTTTAGCTACTCATGAAAATAACAAAAACCATAGTGTAAATTGTAGACATTACAGATAAATGAAGGAAATCCAATCTTCAATGGCAAAAGCTCAAAGAAATCTTCAATCCTTGCATAGAATCTGAGTTCTCCAGCCTTCTACAGTGTATTTTCGCTCCCAAATTCGTCCCACCCCTGTCCAAACGCAATCTCCTTCTTTTATTACTGTCATTCAGGGCTTTTCAGCAAAACAGGCCCAAAAATCACGTGCAAACGCGTGTGGGGACGCGTTTGGGCAGACGGGACGCGTCCCGGAACGCGTTTGGGCAGACGGGACGCGTGTGGGGACGCGTTTGGGCAGACAGGCATTTTCCTTTGTATTTCTGGCTTCCGGGACGCGTGTGGGAATGCGTTTGGGGCAGACGGGACGCGTCCCGGGACGCGTCTGGGCAGCAGATGGCACTTTTCACTTCCACACGCGTGTGGGGACGCGTTTTGGCAGCAAATTGCATTTTTCTTCTTCCACACGCGTCTGGGAACGCGTTTTGCCAGTTTATTCACTTTTCTTCAATTTTTCACTTTTCCACCTCGATTTCTCCCATTTCATTTACCTGAGCCTACAAACACTATAACACACAACCAAAGCATAAAATGACGAATAATGAATTAAAACATAAAATAAAATACTTCAAAGACAACTAAAAATAGCGGTAAAAATACGTGTGAAAACCACTGATCAAACTCCCCCAAACTTAAACCGTTGCTTGACCTCAAGCGACAATTACAAGAGTTAATGACCTTCAAGGCACCTCGGTATTCATACGTGAGATATCCAGTTTTATTGATCAAGAAACAGTTGGTCCGTCATTCACATGACACGACGAGTTTCTGCTCCCACTTTAAACCTTAAGTTCCCCTTTTAGATACCTCTCCAACTATGCTTTGCACTTAAGTCTCTTTCCGATTTTCCTCCTCTTTTATTCGGACAATCACACTTCGGCACTGTATTTCTCATAATAATCATCACATGCATGAGACAGATCAAGACTTTATATTTTCTTTTTCTGGCACCAAACGAGCAGCATTTGCTACTTTCTTATTACCGATGAAATTTTCAAACTTTACAGTTGTATATTGTCCTTTTGGACGACGTTGGGGATCAACCTCCTTTGGGCTGAATAACCGGGTAAGGGTTACCCAACTTAGCGAGCCGGTTGCCTTTTACCGCCTTTTCATCATTTGGTGCCAACCTTATATCCTTTATTATATTTTTTTTTCATCATCATGCATGTGAATCTAAATTATGCCAGACTGTATCAATAAACTACTCGAGGAGTACTTCTCAGGATACAAGTACTATGGTGCAAATCTACACGTTGGAATCGTATTTCATTTAGGGAACCAAGGGTGTTTAAACAAACCTCTTCTTGTCACGTTAGTCTGAACTTCCTGTCCTCAAACAATCCTCCCTTCATCTCTATATACTATTCCCGATCGCTCTTTAAGATCAAAACTCTTGGGAGAATGATTTTGTAAGTCTTACACATATTATAGCATCAATATAAATTAAAATGCAAAGAGTAAAACCTCCCCCAAACTTGAACGAAACATTGACCTCAATGTTTTAGAACAAGCCTGAGAGAGGTGACTCACAGAGGGTAATGCACTCCATAGCTTCCACTTGAAATGCCCCTTTTATTTCCTGAAAATAAAACAAACAAACAGAGAAATTATTAAAACCGTGGGTTGCCTCCCACGAAGCGCTTCGTTTAACGATGCATGGCTCGACGGTCCATTACCCTTTATTATGGAGGGTATTTCCTATTCCACACCTGGTTGCTTTTCACTTCCGCAACTAAAAACTCATGAAGATGAAAGGCATGGACAACTTTTCTCTTCAATTCACTCACCACATTCTTTTTGACTTTCTTAGCCTTCTTCGGACTTTTGATAGCTTCATGAGTTATCACCACCCGAGAAGCTATGCTTGAAACTTTTTCTTGGAGCTGCTCAGGCCCTTTGTCTTTCTTCTCAGTTTCTATCATACCACCAGAAGTTTGATCTTTTACAACCGCCCTATGGTTCTTAACTCCTAACATCTTCAATGTTACTTCTTCGTCAAAAGATCTCAGCAATAGTGTTCCTTTTTCAATGTCGAGGTTGCAGCGGCCTGTCGACAAAAATGGTCTCCCCAGAAGGATAGGAGTTTCTTCGTCTTCCGGAATGTCCATGATGTGGAAGTCAACAGGGAATACAAACTTATCAACTTCCACTAGTACATCTTCAGCTACCCCATATGACTTCTTAATGGTGTGATCAGCGAACCTTAACTGTGTCTTACTCTCACTAATCTTTTCCAATTCAAGCTTTTTGAAAATGGACAAAGGCATTAAACTCACACTAGAACCAGAATCGAGGAGTACCTTTTTAAATGTTATATTATTGATAGTGCATGGTATCGCCACCGCTCCAGGATCTTTCCTTTTTATTGGGATCTTTCTTTCTGACGAGATTATTCCACACTTCTCGGTTGCAATCTTTTGTTCTCCTTCCACTGATCTCTTTTTTGCCATCACCTCCTTCATAAATTTCCTATACAAGGGCATGTGCTCAAGTGCTTCAAAGAATGGTAGATTTACCTCTAGCTTTTTGAACAATTTAGTGAACTTCTCGAAGTCTTTCTCTTTTGACTTCTTCTTTGTCACTCTGGAAGGGAAAGGTAGTTTGATCGCCGGTTCAGCATCTTTCTTTTTTTCTTCAACTGGTTTAACCGGTGGTATCACAACTTCTGGCTCTTTCGGATTCTCTCTTATTTCTAGATCCACCTCTATTACCATAGGGTCATCTATTTCCTCTTTCTCTTTTTCTGATTCAGCCACCCTTTTGCTCCTTGTTGTAACAGCATTAATCTTCTCTTGATCTTTCGGATTTTTCACAGTTGCACTCGGAAAGTTACCTTGTGCCTGTAGAGTGATATGCTGTGCTATTTGACCCACCTGAACCTCTAGATTTTTTATTGAAGCTGTGGTGTTCCTATGGTTGTTTCTTGTCTCTTCTTGAAACTGAGAGCATTGTCCAGCCAATCTCTCGATAGCTACTTCCCACTCCGCCTTCTGAGGGCCTTGTTGTTGTTGTTGATCTTTCCAAGCGAAGTTGGGATGATTCTTCCACCCAGGATTATAGGTGTTAGAATAAGGATTATTTTGCCTCAGGAATTTGATTTCTTCAATTTGCTTGGGAGTCGCAACACAGCATACAGTTTGATGAGGACCATTGCAAATTTCACATATTACAGGTTGAGCTTGTTGCACTTGAGCCACCCGTTGTGTACCTATATTCATAGCCTTCAATCTTTTTTCAACTTCAGCCGATATCGCATCTTCAACTCGGATTTTTGAGGTTTCCAGCTTGAGGTCAATGATTCCTTCTGGTTTACTGGCACACCTATCATACAGCTCCAAATGCTCATTTGCAGCTATAGCTTCAATGATCTTGATGATACCAGAGGCTGTTGTGAAATTTGTTGAGCCTCCAGCTGCTGTGTCGATTAACTGCTTTGTTTTCATTCTGAGCCCATTGACAAATACTTGCATCTGTTCAGTCTTGTCCATATTATGAGTGGGACATGCTACTAGAATTCTTTTGAATCTTTTGTAAGCATCTCCTAAGGGCTCACCCTCCTTCTGCTTGAAGTTCAAAATGTCATACCTCTTTCTTATAAAGACCGAGGCGGGGAAATACTCATTCAAGAAAGCCTTCTCCATTTCTTCCCATGATGTGATACTGCCTGCTGGAAGAGAATAAAACCACTCTTCTGCTTCTTCGGCTAATGTGAACGGGAACATTCTCAGCTTCTTTGCTTCTTCTGTATGCCCTTCAATTTTTAGAGTTGTGCTCATGGTCAGAAATCTCTGCAGGTGCTTGTTTGCATCTTCATTTACCTTTCCGGTGAAAGGTTTCCTTTCAAGCTGATTGATTGTGCTTGGATGTAGTTGAAAATTTGCAGCATTTACCGGTTGGTTGACAATTGTTTGTCTTCCCCCCGGTGTGTTTGCAGCACCATAGTCACCAAGGAGTCTCTCAGGAGGAGGAGGATTTTCACCCATGGTTTCTTCTTCACTTTCAGACTCTGAATCGGAATGAACTAACACAATTTCCTCTTCAGGTTCCAGTTTAGCCAACCGAGCTTGTCTTCGCCTTGCGTGCAAAGTTCTTTCGATTTCTGCGTCAAAAAGAAATTCAGCTGAGGCCTTACCTCGCATACACAGATTAGACAAATATTAGAATTAGGAAAAATAAATAAAAAGTGCAGAAAATAAAATTTTAGTCGCAGAGCAACAAAATTTTAATTGAAATAAATCTAGAACTCTATAATCTTCGGCAGTCCCCGGCAACGGCGCCAAAAACTTGATAGGAAAATAGCAAGTGTACTATTTTTGCCTATGTAGTAGTAATGGGAAAATCCCAAGTATCGAATCTCAAGGACTGCTTGACGATATAGAGTTTTATCAGTGTTTCAATTAAACAAAAGTTCAAAAGGTTGTTTTGATTGGTTTTGCAAATAAAGTAAATAAACAGAATAATAGAACGGTGAACAGAGATGAGTAGATTGCTAGGGACGGTGAATGATTCTTCATGCAACGAATTTTCTGTCTTAATACAATAACATGCTTTTCATAGTTAATTACCGGTTCTTTAGAGTATCTAATCCTAAGGCCTTAGTGAAAAGATCTTTGACCTCACAACCTAATTACTATGTCCATAGACAATTACGGTTATGATCAAGCATTCCAATAACAAGAAATTCCGGTTACAATATGATATCCCTAGTCCTAGGTGATATAAATATTATATGTTCTTAATCGTGTCCACAAATAATATGCCGTCCAGCTACACTATTCATTCATATTCAGAATCCGTTTTTCCGACGGATAAAGCATTATTAACGGATGAAGAACAAATTAACAAATATGAAAAGTAAAATAGTTATTGCATCAATTGAATAAATTCATCACAATCAGAATCAGGGTCACCCCCCTAGCAATGGGGGGTTTAGCTACTCATGAAAATAACAAAAACCATAGTGTAAATTGTAGACATTACAGATAAATGAAGGAAATCCAATCTTCAATGGCAAAAGCTCATAGAAATCTTCAATCCTTGCATAGAATCTGAGTTCTCCAGCCTTCTACAGTGTATTTTCGCTCCCAAATTCGTCCCACCCCTGTCCAAACGCAATCTCCTTCTTTTATTACTGTCATTCTGGGCTTTTCAGCAAAACAGGCCCAAAAATCACGTGCAAACGCGTGTGGGGACGCGTTTGGGCAGACGGGACGCGTCCCGGAACGCGTTTGGGCAGACGGGACGCGTGTGGGGACGCGTTTGGGCAGACAGGCATTTTCCTTTGTATTTCTGGCTTCCGGGACGCGTGTGGGAATGCGTTTGGGGCAGACGGGACGCGTCTGGGCAGCAGATGGCACTTTTCATTTCCACACGCGTGTGGTGACGCGTTTTGGCAGCAAATTGCATTTTTCTTCTTCCACACGCGTCTGGGAACGCGTTTTGCCAGTTTATTCACTTTTCTTCAATTTTTCACTTTTCCACCTCGATTTCTCCCATTTCATTTACCTGAGCCTACAAACACTATAACACACAACCAAAGCATAAAATGACGAATAATGAATTAAAACATAAAATAAAATACTTCAAAGACAACTAAAAATAGCGGTAAAAATACGTGTGAAAACCACTGATCAGGTGCGTCCTAAATTCCTAGGATTCTTGAAAGGGTTAGTTAATATGATATGTTATGATGTCATGATGTCATGCACATGTAATGCATTAAGTAAAACATAAGGTAATAAGGACGAAATGTCCTACAAGCAAAACCTGCAAGGAAATCAAAGGGTTAGGTAACAAACAAGTCACGCAAGAGTCCTAAGTTTAAAGGCTTGCATGAAGTATGACCAGGTAACTACCCTTCCCAAAGGTACTTCTATGGATAAGGATGATATCAGCAACGGGTTCTACCAGTGACCCCGAATTGTCAGCCCCTTCTAAAGCACCCTCGAACATGGTACATGCATACCACGCAATAATACTTTAGGAAGAAACCTATCTGAGCTGTAGTATCGGGTCGCGACCATAACTTGGCATGCACCAAGAATAGCCCTCCCACTACGTTCCTAAAAGTTAAGATGGGTAAACCTCTCTCATGCAAAAGAGGTACACAATAACCAGTGGAGACCTAACTCAAGTGCGAACTTCATATTGACCAATCCCAAGCATGCACAAGGGAGGTCTCCATGACTATGCCGCTCCTATTTTAAGTGTACTTGAATCCGGGTGTAGGATTCGTCCATCATTTAATTCCCAAAACAGCCTTGAAAAATAAAGCAAGCAAAACAAACAACAGAAAACATTTAAGTGAATCCTAAGCTTTTAAGGTAACCCCTCTTTTATTCGAAAAATCCTTAGCAGAGTCGTCAGTTCTGTAATATGTTGAACTGGCTTTTTTAAAATGTCGTGGTAAGCAAGAGTCGCCACCGACTTTTATTTTATCCAAATTAACAGAAAGGCTAAAAGAACAGGAAAAACCTTTTAAATGAAAACTGAGTTCGGGGGGTAAGTTATACAAAGGGAAGGTGTAAGGCACCCTTTGCATCCATGGTTTTCCATGGGCTCTTAATTGCTTAGCTCACTTGTTTGTTTGAGTTGTTTGAAAAGATTTTGAATAAGGACTTTAGCTTGTAAATAAGCGTAGCCTTTTTGAATTTGGTTTTGAAAAAAAGTGGGAAAAAGGATTTTGAATTTGAATTTGGATCGAGCAAGCAATTAAAAGTTACCTACCCTAAGTTTCGAAAGATCGTTCTTTTAGCTTTTCGGGCGAAAGGGTCTATCCATACCATGAGAGGGCAGGAAGTCTTTCAATTGGATGTGAAGGGTCATCGAGAAATTATCGTTCGCCACAAGACTGTCCCTTTCCATAAAGAGGGCAGGTAGTCTAAGGGAAGGATATAATAGTCATTTGATTTTCTTAGGCATCATGCGATGGTACCTTAGCAATTGGGACAATCATCTTTTACCGAGGCAACTTCGAGGGACTAGATGATTTTTAATCTCTATAGGAAACCTTGCTTTAGGTATCCTCGGAATCGAAGGACTTGACTATTTAGTACAATTAGAGGCAACATGCAACAGATAAATAAGGCAACAAGGCAACGAGAGGGATTACCTTAAAGGTGTGTGGGTGCACAATCACGTGGTTAACTTCGATGATATTTATCGTGTAAATTAGTGATCTATATTCAGTTAATAGTCTTGCACTCCCTAGGATTACTAACCATGGCAGAAAATAAAACAGTTAAAATCCTACGCTATTACAATAAACACCTGCGGGGATGGGGGAAATTAAAAGGCGAAAAATAAAACCTAACCTATTACAATAATACCCTTATAGGGTAACAGAAAAATAAAGGCAGAAAATAAGAAAGAACAACATTTAATCTGCACATCTTCAGCCTTGATCTTCCTCGAACCTTCGATTGACTCTGAACATCTGAGAATTAAACGGACAATAATAGGGGTGAGTGTAGGAGGAATTCCTTGGCATTGAAAATAAACCCTAGGAAAAAAATTAAAAGATAAAATAACATTTAAATAAGAAAAGGATTAGAACTTAGCTTTTTGATTGGCATGGCGCGTGGCTGAAGAATCCTGATTAATCCTGAAAATTGGGCACAAAGAAGAGAAATGTTAGTGCATGAGTGATCTAATGACAAACTTTGCAACCTCGATTAGGGCACAAGTTAACCATGGTTAATATAACGAAGCAAGTTAAAAAAACCAAACTAGGATTAGCGTTTAAAATTATTTCGATCACAAACCTTAAAAACCTAATCTGATTAAATTATCTAAACTTGATTTAGTTAGCCTAAAAATATAATTAACTAATTAACCTAATGTTTATTGATTAATTATTAAACCTAATTATTTAAATTTAAATTAATTATCTAATTATTTAACTAACTATATTTAATTAATTAAAACAAATTTAATAATAATAATAGATTAAAAAACTAATTACAAAATTTTATATGAAAACCTAAAATATTAAATTATAAACCTAAATTGCTTTTAGTTGTAATAAAAAAAAATTTTAAAATAATTACAAAAAATACAAAACAAATAAGAGAAATAAAAAATAAAAGAAAAGTACTCAGCTTTGGTTCAGTGTGATCCTTTCTTGAGGATGTATGGCGGACTGAAGAATTCTGGGGCGTTAGATCCATCTTGATAGGGATCCAAGGATCTTGGTGTGAGGATGTATCGCAGCCTGTACACGCTAGAAGTATAGAATATGCAAGCATGTTTAACCAAAGAAAATGTTATAAAATTAAGGCAAGAGGCAGGGATCGAACCCCTGCCCTTGCGCGTGAAGACTGTACGATGATACTCTCCACTTGGCCATGTGTTCGTTTTTGTTAAACAAATACGCCCATATCATTATATTAAACAATCAATTTTCAAGATGGGAAAACGCGCGCGTGGTAGCAGTTTTTGAATCGCACCAATAGACCACCGCCACCTGGTCATCTTCTTCATCTTTTCGCCCAGAAAACCTGCTACGAAATAGCTTCAAGACCGACGGGAATTCCTTCGTAGCCATCACCTGCCACATTCAAACTCAACGAGAATAGCAAATAAAATCAACTTTGAATACATAATTCCACTAAAAATCATCTCCTGAACTCAGTGGTATCCTCAGCTTTGGCCAATTCTTCCTAATTTCAGAACTCCCAATTTAAAGCTTTGGAAACCTAGCAATGGTAGATCTTCGTATATGTACCTAAACTTCAATTAAATGGTACCAGTAGCTTGCAAACATCACCACAAACAATATTATGCAATCCAATTTCATTTATGATGGGTAAAGAATTGAAATCGAAAATTAAAATACATGAGCAAACCGTGATGTATAGATGACGGTTCTGAACACTGTGAGTCTCAAAGATGATTGGTATGGCTTCCAAGGCGTCCCAGGAATGTATTGGAATCCACCAAACTCTTTGAATCAGCCTCCAACCTTACATTCAATCTCTCATGTTTTTGAAATTTTAAAAGCTTCTTTATTGTTCCTGGTTGCAGAAAATTCCTCCCCCTTTGGCATCTGATTTGTTATGTATATATAGGAGAGCAATTTAGGTCACTAAAATATGGATGAATCTTCCTTGAATCAAGAATTGAATTTGATTTGAAATTTGATTTTTATTCTTTCTAAAATTGGCCAATATTTGATTCAATCTCCCCCATTCTACTCTGCACGAATTTGGAATGATTGTGGGGTGTAATTGATGATTGGAATCAAGTGGAAATAAAATCAAAACAAATCCTCTTAATATTTTCCTTATTATTTGATTTATATTATATTTTTCATGAATTAAATTCAATAAAAATATGAATATTGAACCAAAAATTCGTGGCCTTGGATATGGGGCCCTAAATATTATGAGGACAAAGATTGGATCTTAAAAGATTGGGCTCATTTGCAAAAAATTTCATTTTGAAGTCTTTTTCTTCACATTTTTCCCCTTAAAATGGTCCAACTTTGACAAGGCATATCTCCCTCAATTTTTAAGATATGGAGGAGTTCTAGGACTTTTTGGAAACCTCAAGATGTCAGCCACTTTGGAAGCTTTTTTCCATTTGAAGAATTTATCTTGATGATATGGGCTTTGACAAAAAACTGCTTTTCGTTGACTTTCAAAAAGGACCTATAATCTTTTGGTCCATATCTCTCAAATGAAGTTTTTTTAGACTTGGCTTGTGAGACACAAAGTTGTAGAGAATTCATTTTCCTTCAAATTGAGCTTTGGATGGGAAATTTCTGATGTTCCATGTAGGAGTTATGGCTGGTCAAAGTTCAGTTGACTTTCTCCTATGAAAACCCTAATTTAGAAACTTTTGGTTTTGTTGATTCCTGATCTTTCCTTGATGAACCATGATCAATATTTTATCAAATGGTAAATGATACTTCAAAATAAAGTTGTTGACAAAAAATCAGGAGTTTTGACTGTATTTTGGCTACAGTTGACTTTTTAGGTCAAACTAGTCGACTGTTGACTTTCTGAGCAATTGAGTGATCAATCCTTTGAATTAAAGCCTGAATTTTGTTATAGATATAGTTTGAAACATCATAAGCCATATGAGATGCATTGGAGCCTTTGATCCCTTGATTTTCTTCAGAGAAAGTAACACCCTAATTCAGGAGTTCATTGTTTAGGAGAGTATGCCTTTGAGTCTTGAATTTTAGTATGAGCTTGAATAGGGAAATGAGATGGGCAAATTTTGTGGTATGACACTGCCCCAGGTTATGATTAAGGTTTTAATCTATACGAGAAAGAAAAATTCTACTTCTTAGGCTCAAAGGGGTTGACGAGGGATTAACATCCTTATATCTCCACTGTTTAGGAATTGAAACAATGCCTGTACATCGTCAGCATAGTCCGTTCAAAAGCATACTGTATGAGGTTGCGGTATCATCTTCGTCACCCCCCTCAAAAGGCTTACATTTTAGCACGATTTGATTATCACAAAACATATGCGAAGTAAAGACACAATATAAGATGAGTGATAGCGAAATAATTTATTCAAGACAAACATATGCAGTGCACTGATGATGATTATTAAAATAGATAATGTCTATCATAAGTCGAATCACGAATGTTTAAACAGATAGGATAGAACTTGCAAATGAAAGTAAAGCTAATGAGCCAATAGTCCATCCTTCTAGACATTAATCAGCCTTGACATGATTAGGCATGGGAGCAGTGATCACCATAGGGGTCTTAGGAGGATTGAACTCAATTTCGCCAGCATCGATCATGTCTTGAATCTTGATCTTTAATGCCCAACAACTATTGGTATCATGCCCAGGACTATTGGAATGGTAGGCACATCGCACATTTGGATTGTGTTTAGCAGAGGAAGTGTTGATGTGTTGAGGAGGATCCCTCACAGTAATCATTCCTGCCTTCAATAGATGTTGCAATGCCTGATCTAATGACATGTTAATTTTGGTGAATTGACGCTTAGGTGCATCTGGCTTGCGTCGTTGTTGTGGAACTGGTGTAGAGATCAGAACTGCCCCAACAGGCTGGTTGCGTTCATTACGACCTTTCTGGTTGTGCACAACATCATCTATATGAGGTTCCTCAGGTGAATTGAAATCAATGATCTTGTCATCGATTAAGTCTTGAATCATGTGCTTCAATGGTCCACAATCCTTGGTATTATGACCAAGACTGTTCGAATGATGAGCACATCTCGCATAATACTTGTACCCAGGAGTGGGATTGGTAGGAAATAAATATGGAGGCAATAGAGTTATCAAGTTCTGATTGAGCAGTTGTTGCAGAACTTGAGACATCGGCATGTGCAACAGAGTAAATGATCGCTTAGGTTTGGATCTCCGATTATCTTGACTACCTTGATGCCTATGTTGATTCTTTTCCTTCTTGATCATAAGCGCCTTCAATTCTTCTTGCCCCTTGGTCAAGTTAAGGATCATCTCTTGGAACTGGTTGTTCTGAGCTTGAAGATTTCTGACGGATTGTTCGAGATCCATTGTGCTGAAATAAACAGCGAGAGAGGATGAGAGACCTGTGGTAGAAACCTGTGGTGCAATGTTATGATATGCAGATGTAATATTTTCAAGGATCTATAGGAAATTTAGTTTGCAACATTTAAACATTGAATCAGTCACGGCTTTGTCTGAAGAATCTTGGCTTTCGTCCTTGAACGTCCTTCTTTGAGAATCAAGCTCACCATATCGAGTGGGTCATCACCTCTGATCCGGGATACTTGTACTTCTAAATTTGAAAGCATATGGCTAGAGGAAAATAAATCCTCTTGCCCCTTGGTAGGCACTGTGTCTTTGAATTGGAAGGCGTGTGGCTAGAGGAAAATAAATCCTCTTGCCCCTTGATGAGAATTTAGTCCTTGATAATGGCACCTAAAATTGTGCGTCCTAAATTCCTAAGATCCTTGAAAGGGTTAGTTAACATGCTATGTTATGATGTTATGCGAGTGCAATGCATCAGGCAAAACGTAAGGTAGTAAGGACAAACGAGTCCTACAAGAAAAACCTGCAAGGAAATCAAAGGGTTAGATAACAAACAAGTCACACAAGAGTCCTTAGGTTTAAAGGCTTGTATGGAGTCCATAGGTAAGTACCCTCCCCACTGAAGTTCAGTTGGTTCAACCTGTCCTAGATAAAGATCGGGTTCTAGGGAACCCCATCTCGACGATCGTTCTCGAAATCATTATCTCAGTAAGCGCTCGGGTGGCTGACCGAAAACATCTTGAAACATTGATCTCAATGAGTGTAGCTTCGAGTATCAACTAGCTTCAGTCAAGGTCCAAATTCGGCCATCTCGCTACTTCTTAATAGGCCAAAGTCAAGTTCAACTAGGGTTCTAAGGGCAAATTAGTGGTTGATGACACTACATGGTAGCCTAATGTCTCCTCGATCATGTTCAAGGGCCATTAGAACCAACCAAAGTGTCACACTAATGGTGGCCACCAGATCAACCATATTGGGACGAGCCGTACAGTCTTCTTGGTCTATTTCCACATACCTAAGGTACACCAGATCCGGGTGTAGGATCTTTCATACAACAGAATACCAAAACCAGCCTTTAAAAATAAAGCAATCAAATCAAACAAGTGAAAACATTTAAGTGAATCCTAAACTTTAAGGTAACCCCTCTTTTTTTAAGTATATCCCTAGCAAAGTCGCCAGTTCAGTAATACGGTGGGAGAACTGACTTTTTGAAATGTGCGGATAGCAAGAGTCGCCACCGACTTTTATTTTATCCAATTTTAGAAAGGCTAAAAGAACAGAAAAAGACCTTTAGAAAGACTTTGAGTTCGGTGGATAAGTTATACAAAGGGAATGTGTAAGCACCCTTTGTATCCATGGTTATCCATGGGCTCTTAATTGCTTAGCTCACTTGTTTGTTTGAATTGTTTGAAATGTAGTGTGTGAATAGGAAAAAGAATTTGAATAAGAACTTTAGCTTGTAAATAAGCGTAGTCTTTTTGAAAAAGATTCTTTGAAAAGAAATGGGAAAGATTTTGAAATTTGAATTTAAATTTGAATAGAGCAAGCAATCAGGAAAACCTACCCTAAGTTAGAAAAATTGTTCTTTTAGCTTTTCAGTTTGAGAGGGTTATCCATACCATAGGAGGGTAGGAAGTCCTTTCATTGGATGTAAAGGGTCATCGAGGAAGTATCGTTCGCCATAAAACTGTCCCTACCATGTAGAGGTAGGCAGTCTTTAGGGAATGATAGAATAGTCATTAATCTTTTTTAGGCAACCAACGAGGATACCTTAGCAATTGGGACAATCATCATATTCTGAGGCAACATCGAGGGGCAAGATGATTTTTATGTTAGGCAACTTCGAAGGGACTATGATCTTATGATGATTTATGAACTGAGAGCGACATTTGCTTTAGGTATCCTCGTCTTCGAGGGACTTGACTATTTTCACAAATTAAGGCAGCAGACAACAGGCAACAAGAAGGGTTACCCTAAAGGTGTGTGTGTGGCACAATCATGTGATTCAGTTCAGATACATATCTTATAATTAGTGGTCTAGTTTATTTTAACAAGGCTTGCACTCCCTAGGATTACAAACCACGCTTAAAAATAAAGACAAATGACAGAATAAAAAGTTCCTACACTATTACAATAAACACCTGTAGGGCAGAAAAATAAAGGCAGGAATTAAAAGGCAGAAAATAAAGGCGGAAATTAAAACCTACAACTATTACAAGAAAACTTATTGCGACCTATACATATTTTCTACAATTTAAATGACAGAAATTAAAATAAATAATAAAAGGCGAAAAATAAATGAATAAAATTAAAATTAAAGGCATGCGACAATCAATAGATTATAAGGTGAGAAGAGAATCGCGATGAAGAAATTCAATGTTTGATTACAAAACTTTAAACCTAAAGGTAAAAACCTAAGGGTAAGAAAACCTATAGTTAATAGACAACTCTTACATTATTGACGATTTCCAAGGTTTACCTATGGTTTTTGAAGTTTAAGACTAAAGAATCACTGGATCAGGAAATAAAGAATCTAAAAAAATAGTTGAAGCCTGGGTTCGAACCCAGGTTTGATAGTTTACACCTTATACCAACTGAGCCCTGCACGTTTGTTGACAATTTAATGGTTAGTAGATATTAAATATGAAAAAGGAGCAATGGATAGAACCAGTCAATGCGTGGGCCCAGCCTGCCCACACACGAACCAATGAGACGAAGGGAGAGAGACATTGAAATTGTTGACCATCCAGTATCTGTTTGCCACGCGCGTAAAGAGAGAAAGGACGCATCGACCAGCCTGAAGGATAGAAAAACACTTAGAAAGGGGGGGGATTGAATAAGTGTGACTTTAAATCTTGGACGATAAAAATAAATTGCACAATTATTTTTATCCTGGTTCGCTGTTAACGAAGCTACTCCAGTCCACCCCCGCAGAGATGATTTACCTCAACCTGAGGATTTAATCCACTAATCGCACGGATTACAATGGTTTTCCACTTAGTCCGCAACTAAGTCTTCCAGAGTCTTCTGATCACACACTGATCACTCCAGGAACAACTGCTTAGATACCCTCTAAGACTTTTCTAGAGTCTACTGATCAACACGATCACTCTAGTTACAAACTGCTCAGCCAACTGCTAAGACTTCCTAGAGTATACTGATCACACGATCACTCTAGTTCCTTACAACTTAATGTAATCTATTCAAGAGTTTACAAATGCTTCTTAAAAGCTATAATCACAAACTGTGATATTTCTCTTAACGTTTAAGCTTAATCTCACTAAGATATTACAACAGCAATGTAGTGAGCTTTGATGAAGATTCTGAGCTTTGATTGAATAGCGTTTCAGCAAGTTTATTTTCGTTCAGAGTTGTTAAGAATTGGTGACCTTGCTTCTCATCAGAACTTCATATTTATAGGCGTTGAGAAGATGACCGTTGAATGCATTTAATGCTTTGCGTGTTCCGTACAGCATCGCATTTAATGTTATACGCTTTTGTCAACTACCTCGAGCCTTGTTCACGCTGTGTCTACTGACGTAGCCTTTAGTAGCTTTAACGTTCCTTTTGTCAGTCAGCGTAGTCTGCCACCTGTACTTCCTTCTGATCTGATGTTTGTGAATACAACGTTTGAATATCATCAGAGTCAAACAGCTTGGTGCATAGCATCTTCTGATCTTCTGATCTTGAAGTGCTTCTGTTGCGTGATACCATCTTCTGATCTTCAGTGCTTCTGATCTCATGTTCTTCTGATGCTTCCATAGACCCATGTTCTGATTCTGCTTCGACCATCTTCTGATGTCTTGCCAGACCATGTTCTGATGTTGCATGCTGAACCATTTGAGACACAACTTCTGAGCGCTGAATTATGCGTACTCTTTATATATATTTCCTGAAAGGGAAATTGCATTGGATTAGAGTACCATATTATCTTAAGCAAAATTCATATTATTGTTATCATCAAAACTAAGATAATTGATAAGAACAAATCTTGTTCTAACAATCTCCCCCTTTTTGATGATGACAAAAACATATATAAATGATATGAATTTGCGATCAGAAAGAGTAGACGGCAAAAGACAAATTACACAGCTATAGCATAAGCATATGAATATGTCTCCCCCTGAGATTAACAATCTCCCCCTGAGATAAATAATCTCCCCCTGAAATAAATACTCGAAGAACTTTGATAAAAGACTTCCCTGATTATTTCGGTAGAGACGATCATATAAGCTTCTGCCTTCAGAGAATTCATAGCTTCTGACTTCTGCTTCCATTGGACAGCTTCAGAACTTGAATTTCTTTAGATCCTTAGAACACTCACAGCTTCTGATTCCTGCTTCCATCGTGGACAGCTTCAGAACTTGAATTTCTTTGATCTTTTAGAACATTCGCAGCTTCTGACTTCTGCTTCCATTCAGGACAGCTTCAGAACTTGAATTTCTTTGATCTTCAGAACATTCACAGCTTCTGATTTCTGCTTCCATTCAGGACAGCTTCAGAACTTGAGTTTTCTGGATCTTTTAGAACATTCACATCTTCTGATTTCTGCTTCCCTCGGATAGCTTCAGAACTTTGAATGTCTACCAACATCACTTCATGCTAGATTTGTATCAGAACATTGTTGAATGTACCAGAGCATCATCAGAGCATCTCTACATCCTGAAATGTTACAGAACAAAAACTAAACGACAAAAGTCAGCATGAACGAGTTAGAACATAAAATGTATGTTTGAACACATTATATGTATCAGAGCCATATAGGCTGAAATAATGTATCAGAGCAGATAATGTATCAGAGCCATAACATTATATGTATCAGAGCAAATAGAATTTTGTCAGAACAGGATAGACAATGATATTCAAATTCTATTATCAGTGCTTCTGATTCATTCTTCTTTCTTGCTTCTGATCTCTGAAGCTTGACAGCACTCAGCTTGCTTCAGTTTCCAAGAGCTTATTCCTTTTACAGAATAACGCTTCTTATGGTTTTGCTTCTAGTGTTTGCTTCTGAAGATTCACTTCACTTCTCTGTACCTGCAAAACACTTAAACCATATAGAACTTGCAGTTCTTGTTAGTAAAAGCAACTGATTAAATCAAATCATTTATCATTTATCTTCTCCCCCTTTTTGTCATAACATCAAAAAGAATATTTCAAAAGATTCAGATGCATAAAACGACAGATAAAATGAAACACACGGAGAAAGAAGTTAATTTCATTGAAGTTTCAAACAGCAGGTTCAGAAGTACATGAAGAAAGGAAAGATCAGATACACAAAGACAGATGCAACGAGAAGAAAGAAACAACACAGACTCAGTCTAAGATGGCCCTAGTCTTGACAAGATCTTGGTCAGCATCTCTTGAACCATATTGTTGTGTCCTTCTTGCCTCACCATGAAAGCGCTATACTGATCATTGAGTGAGCTTTGCTCATCCTGTCTCTTCTGAATTTCTTCTAGAGTCCTTGCAAGATGAGAAGATTCACCAGAAGAAGCTTCACAGCTTTGATCCACAGGAATGACAACTTGATCTGCAGCTTCCATAGAAGTATCATTTGCTGGGATATCCTCAACAGGGTCTGATTCAGCAACATGATCTTCAGCATCTGCTTCTTGCATAGAAGCATTTCCATACTCTGCAGCAGGAATTTCAGAGTCTCCATTCTCTAGTGCCTGAAGAATGGCAGCAAGATTCCTGGGAGCAGAAGGACCTTCAACTTCTGGTGGGTAAACAACTTCTGGGATGACCAAGTTTGGATCTTTCTCAGACGGGTTTTCCCTCAGATAGTCAAAGAGAGTCTTGAAATCTCCGAGCAGAACAGGATATTGAGGTATCCAAAGCACAATCTCCCTGCAAGGATTTTCTTCCAATGCAGCAGCGAGTCTTAATTGTTCCATCTCATCCAAGAAGGGCTTCTCTTCCAAAAGATATCTTCCTTTGAGACGAGCAAACCAGAAGTCTTCATAATTCCTCAGAATTCCACGAGGCCGTGGGGCAGCAGCTACACAGGCTTCCTGAAGTTCTAAAAACAGAGCATCTGATTCTCTGCGAAAGATCCTCCAGAAGTTCCGCATAGCAACATCATTCAATCCAGAACTTTCAGCGAGTCTGAGAGTATCAAAGGTACTTCTGAGATTCCTCTTTATGTTTTCAAAAACTACACCAATAGGATATACGGGGCGGGATTTTATTTGGGTTTTTGAAAAGGCAGGTTTGGAAGTGAAGTACGGATGAGGTTCTCTATCCAACCTATAAGAAGATTCTGCTTCAGTATCAGAATCTAACACTACCACTTCAGCTTCAGGACGAGGCTTGGGAGTGTAGTTGCAATCACGGAGCAGCTGCTCATGTGATGCAGAGGTTGGAAAAGGAGAATCACAAGGATTGTTTTGAGAGGTGGAGGGAGTATGTTCAAGAGTGGCGTTGAGAGAAGGTTGAGATGGAAGGAGAGTTTGAAGAGGTGGTATATCCAGAACAGGATTTATGATAGGTGGAGAGGAAGGAATAGTTAAAGGAGAAGATGGAGGTGTAAGAACATGGACAAAAACAGGTGATTCTGATGTGGCTTTTTCTGGTTCAGGTGTAGGGACAATCTCTATTGGTGCAGCTTCTGAACAAACAGCAGGAACAGAATTAGGTTCAGAAATGCATATACCTTTGGAACCTCTCAGAAAAGCTTTGGCCACATCCTCAGTCTTTTTCTGCTTCTTACTCTTCGGCTCTTCAATAACCTTTGCTTTGCCGCTAGCGATTTCTTTCCTTCTGACATAAGCCAGAACTTCTGGTTGATTCTCAGCCTCTTGAGCAGCATTTTCTTCATCTGAGCTTTGAATAATCATCTTCCTTTTTCTGATTTTCTTCTTCTCAACAACTTCAACAATCTCAGCATCGTTATTTGACTTCTTCTTCTTTTTCTCAGCTTCCTTCTTTTTCTTCTCAAAATCAGCAGAGACAGCCTTAGCAACCTTTGCAATGACTTCTTCTGGGATCACTTCTTTATTGGTGATAGCAGCAGGATGATCAAACTTTCTTTTGGTCCTTTCCTCCTTCTTACGATTCACTTTAATAGGAGCACCTTTGTCTTGATCTTTAAGACTCTTATCCTCTTTTTGTGATTTCAGATACTTAGTTCTGACTTGTGGTACCTCACTATTGAAGAAGGTTTTGAATTCAGCTAGAACTGGCTCTCTTCTGATTGTTGTTCCAGCAAGAGGTTGAGGGGTCTTAATGATAGCCTTAATCACGTTCATCCTCTTTAAAGTGAATGCGTTCAGACAAGCCCCAGATGTGACAGCAAGGTCTTTCACAATACCTTCAGATTCCAGACTCTCAACAATCTTGGAATGCACCAGAAGGTTTGTAATGATTCTACCAAAAGGAATGATAGTTCCACCATTTTCTTTTCTGAAAGCGTTTCTGGAATCCTTTACTGCTTTCCACATATGGTTGAAGATAATGTAAACCACATCAACCTTCTTCTGAGTGGCAATGCAATAAAGAATATATTTTTGCTCATTGTTTATGAAGTCAGCGGCATGTGTCGCTTTCCTATGGTAGAAGCACCCAAGAATGATCTTTGTCCAGATTTTGTAGATATCTCTCAATTCCTTGACGTGTTTTGTTTTCTTGATATTTGAATAGAGAGTGGATAGAACATCTTCCCAATCTTCCCTTTTATCGATTTCAAAAGCTCCTTCCGCGTTCTTCAAATCAAACATCACTCTTAGGATGTTTTCAGTAATAACAACAGACTTTCCATGAACGAAAGAAAGTATTGATTTTGGAGCAACCACAGCATGTGCCCAGAACTCCTTGACAAGATCTGGATAAACTGGGCCAACGAACTCAGCAAACAACGAGGTCCATCCTTGAAAGATGATGTCTTCTTTAAGATTAAATCCATGTTCTTCAAGGTTGTCGAAGTCAACAATAAGTTCACATAGAACTTCTAATTTGTTTTTGGGAATAGAGCATGCAACAACAGGAGTAAGTTGCAACGTTTCTTCTTGGAGATGATGAGGAACAGATGACTCAGCATTTTGGGATGAGAAGGCAGCCATTGGTGCAGAATGACCAAAAACGAGCAAGAGAAGCGAACTGGGTTTTCGATTAGGGTTTTTAGAAAACGGCTAAGAACTTTTCAAACGGGAGAAAGCAAAGGAGAGAGAGACAAGGGAGCGAAAAAGATGTAAGATATGATTTGAAAAGAATATATAGAGACGGATTAAAAAAAATATAAATTGAACAGTTCCAGAATCAAAGGAAATCAATTTTATTAAATGATGAGTGACGTGAGGAGAGAGAACGTGGTAAATGAAATGATTTAAAACAGTTACCTAGGTCGGCGTCTTTTCAACTGCACGCTTTGTACTAACCGTACAGATACGTGTTCACCATCAGATAATAGATGACAGCTGTAGATTTCAGAATAGACTTTACGCCTTTAGATTCTGATTACTGCTTCTGATCTGATCTACTTTCTCTTCTGGAAACACTCCTTCTGAAGTGTGCTGATATAAATCTGAATGATCTTCTGATCCATTACTTCTGATATACACAGCTTCTGGAGGTTCACTTCTTTGTTCTGCAGCTTCTGATAAGACAAAAACTGTATCTGCAGAAATTCTTAAGCTCTTTGTTTCATCAGAAGCAAGTTTATCATCAAAACAGATGTTTATTGATTTGTCCACAATCAATGTTTCAATGTTGTATATTCTGTAGCATTTAGAGCATTCAGAATACTCAAGAAAGAAACATCAAAGCCTTAGAGGAAAACATCATAGATGGTTCCAAGACTAATAAGCTTCTTTTCTGAATTCCTACAGACATAGTTTCTTCAACAGATTTAAGAACCAGAACTTGGAAGACAATCTTTCTTCCCTTCAAGTGTTGAGAGCAACTTGAGTCCAGGTGTCATGTCATGTTGAATGTTGTCTTCTTTGTTATCAAGAGAATCTGCAAAAGAAGTAATCTTTTTCTTTGGTACCCACATCTTCTTGGGTCCTTTCTTGTTAGATTTTCTCAAGTTCTGATTGAACTTGGGTTTGACATTATAAGCAATAGGAGGAACAGCATGATAATTTTTAATGTGAGTTTCATGATATTTCCTAGGTTGTGTCACATGCTTTTTGGTGTGTGTTATGTGAAAACTTTGAGCATGTGAAGTGTGCCTAATATCATGGGAGTGGCCATACTTGAACTGATCATACAATGGCTTGTATGTAATTTTCATTTTATCAACAGGTTCAAGTTTGTATGGGGTTTCACCCTCAAAACCAATGCCGACTCTTTTGTTTCCAGACACAGCATATATCATAGAAGCTAGCTGACTTCTGCCAATACTTCTAGATAAGAACTTCCTGAAACTTAAATCATATTCTTTCAGAATATGGTTTAGACTAGGAGTGGATTTTTCTGAATCAGAAGGAGATCCAACATTATTGGATAATTTTAAAAGTTTTTCTTTTAATTCAGAATTTTCTAACTCAAGCTTCTTTGTTTCAAATTCAAATAGCTTTTTCAGCTTCTTGTATTTGAGACTAATCTGAGACTTGAGTTCCAGAAGTTCAGTTAGACCGGAAACTAACTCATCTCTAGTAAGTTCAGAAAATACCTCTTCAGAATCTGATTCTGATGTAGATTCTGATCCGTCATCTTCTGTCGCCATCAGCGCACAGTTAGCCTGCTCATCTTCTGATTCATCTTCTGACTCATCCCAGGTTGCCATAAGACCTTTCTTCTTATGAAACTTTTTCTTGGGACTTTCCTTCTGAAGATTTGGACATTCATTCTTGTAGTGTCCAGGCTCATTGCATTCATAGCACATGACCTTCTTCTTGTCAAATCTTCTTTCATCAGAAGATTCTCCACGTTCAAATTTCCTTGAACTTCTGAAGCCTCTGAACTTCCTTTGCTTGGTCTTCCAGAGTTGATTTAGCCTTCTGGAGATCAGGGACAGTTCATCTTCTTCTTCAGATTCTGATTCTTCAGGATCTTCTTCTCTAGCCTGAAAAGCGTTAGTGCATTTCTTGATATTGGATTTTAATGCAATAGACTTACCTTTCTTTTGAGGCTCATTTGCGTCCAGCTCTATTTCATGACTTCTCAAGGCGCTGATAAGCTCTTCCAGAGAAACTTCATTCAGATTCTTTGCAATCTTGAATGCAGTCACCATAGGACCCCATCTTCTGGGTAAGCTTCTGATGATCTTCTTTACGTGATCAGCCTTGGTGTATCCCTTGTCAAGAACTCTCAATCCAGCAGTAAGAGTTTGAAATCTTGAAAACATCTTTTCAATGTCTTCATCATCCTCCATCTTGAAGGCTTCATACTTCTGGATTAAAGCTAGAGCTTTAGTCTCCTTGACTTGAGCATTTCCTTCATGAGTCATTTTCAAGGACTCATATATGTCATAGGCCGTTTCCCTGTTAGATATCTTCTCATACTCAGCATGAGAGATAGCATTCAGCAAAACAGTTCTACATTTATGATGATTCCTGAAAAGCTTCTTCTGATCATCATTCATTTCTTGCCTTGACAGCTTTACGCCACTGGCATTTACTGGATGTTTGTAACCATCCATCAGAAGATCCCATAGATCACCATCTAGACCCAGAAAGTAACTTTCCAGTTTATCTTTCCAGTATTCAAAGTTTTCACCATCAAATACCGGCGGTCTAGTATAACCATTGTTACCGTTGTATTGCTCAGCAGAGCCAGATGTAGATGCAGGTGTAGGTGTAGACTTTTCACTTTCATCAACCATCTTTTACTGAAGCGTTTTTCTCTTCCTGAATCTTTTCTAAACACGGTTAAGTGCTTGCACCTTAGAACCGGCGCTCTGATGCCAATTGAAGGATAGAAAAACACTTAGAAAGGGGGGGGATTGAATAAGTGTGACTTTAAATCTTGGACGATAAAAATAAATTGCACAATTATTTTTATCCTGGTTCGCTGTTAACGAAGCTACTCCAGTCCACCCCCGCAGAGATGATTTACCTCAACCTGAGGATTTAATCCACTAATCGTACGGATTACAATGGTTTTCCACTTAGTCCGCAACTAAGTCTTCCAGAGTCTTCTGATCACACACTGATCACTCCAGGAACAACTGCTTAGATACCCTCTAAGACTTTTCTAGAGTCTACTGATCAACACGATCACTCTAGTTACAAACTGCTCAGCCAACTGCTAAGACTTCCTAGAGTATACTGATCACACGATCACTCTAGTTCCTTACAACTTAATGTAATCTATTCAAGAGTTTACAAATGCTTCTTAAAAGCTATAATCACAAACTGTGATATTTCTCTTAACGTTTAAGCTTAATCTCACTAAGATATTACAACAGCAATGTAGTGAGCTTTGATGAAGATTCTGAGCTTTGATTGAATAGCGTTTCAGCAAGTTTATTTTCGTTCAGAGTTGTTAAGAATTGGTGACCTTGCTTCTCATCAGAACTTCATATTTATAGGCGTTGAGAAGATGACCGTTGAATGCATTTAATGCTTTGCGTGTTCCGTACAGCATCGCATTTAATGTTATACGCTTTTGTCAACTACCTCGAGCCTTGTTCACGCTGTGTCTACTGACGTAGCCTTTAGTAGCTTTAACGTTCCTTTTGTCAGTCAGCGTAGTCTGCCACCTGTACTTCCTTCTGATCTGATGTTTGTGAATACAACGTTTGAATATCATCAGAGTCAAACAGCTTGGTGCATAGCATCTTCTGATCTTCTGATCTTGAAGTGCTTCTGTTGCGTGATACCATCTTCTGATCTTCAGTGCTTCTGATCTCATGTTCTTCTGATGCTTCCATAGACCCATGTTCTGATTCTGCTTCGACCATCTTCTGATGTCTTGCCAGACCATGTTCTGATGTTGCATGCTGAACCATTTGAGACACAACTTCTGAGCGCTGAATTATGCGTACTCTTTATATATATTTCCTGAAAGGGAAATTGCATTGGATTAGAGTACCATATTATCTTAAGCAAAATTCATATTATTGTTATCATCAAAACTAAGATAATTGATAAGAACAAATCTTGTTCTAACACAGCCAATGAAGACGCGTTGAGTGGAGGTCAAAAAGTATTTGTTACTATTCACCTTCTTCTTCAATGATACCTGCGGAATCTCTTGCGGATTTACCCACGCCTTTTCCTGCGGATTTTTCATGGGTTCATATTCACCCATGGCAGCAACTTGGAACCTGCGAAAATCAAACAATAATTGAAAGACAAATGCCCAGATCATCTTAAAAGCTTTCTACGGACTCAATAGCGCCCTCGTTTTGAACGAACAAGGCCTGGAACATGGAAACAAAAGCTTCCATCTTTGAAGCCCTAATAATGGTGAATCAACATCCTTTCGCCAAAGCCTTGAAACGATGAATCTACACCGTCCTAAACACTGTTACAAACACGTCAGAAGCAACAATACTCATGGAAACACGTTAGATAACCAGATTCGACGATCACCACTTTGAATAAACATGAATGATATACAACATGGTACTTACATGATGTGTTGATGATGTATAAACCCTTACTCACTCAGAATTACCTCAGGAAAAAGAATATGGCATTGGTTTCGTTTGAGAGTCGCTGCTACAAAAAATCTCTTTTGCCCTAATATTCTTTGAATTTTTGCAACTTGTAAACCCTAACTCTTCTCTCCTATTTTCGTCCCCTAGTATTCTGATGGCTTTAGGTATATATTAGGAGCAAATTAGGTCAATCATTGGGCTTGGACTTTAACTTCTTAGGTGACTTGGAGATTTGAAGAAAATATTATGTAATTCTTTCTAAATTTGGCCATCCTTCTCCATTATCACAATAGCACGAGTTTGGACTCTCTTATATGAATATTTGGGCCATTAGATGATTAAAAGTTGATCCATACAATTTATCTTCATTACTTCTATAATTTTACTTAATTTATTTATCTTTTTAATAAATAAAAATCCAAATAAATTAACTAAAAGGTCATAAAAATATGAAGATAAAATTATAGGCCCTTTTTTTGGTCACAAACATGTTTAGGATCCAAAACCTAGGCCCACTAATCCAAAAACACAAAATTGTGCAATTAGGGTTTTGTGCCTTTCTTGAATTCTGTCCAGATTCTGAGCCTCATATCTCCCTTAATTTTGATCATATGAATGCATTCTAGGACTTTTTAGAAAGCTTGAGATGTCCTTTAAAACCTCCTTTTGGTTTCATCTCAACTGGATCTTCCATGCTCAAGTTATGAGCTTTGACCCAAAAGGTGTTTTTGTTGACTTTTTGGAGGACCTATAATCTCTTTGACCATATCTTTCAAATGATGCATTTCCTGAACTTGGACCCAACATTAAAGTTGTAGAGAACTTAATTTCCTTGAGAATGAGCTTTGATTGCGAAATTTCTGATAAAGTATGAGAGAGATATGATCAGTCAAAGTTAGGTTGACTTTCTCCTTAAAACCCTAATTTAGAAACTTTATCTTTTGATGATTTTGGATCCTTTTCCTGATGAATCATGATCAACCCCTGATCAAATGATGAATGTAACTTCAAAACATTGATGTTGACCAAAAATCAGGAGTTTTGACTGTAATTTGACCATAGTTGACTTTTAGGTCAAACTGGTTGACTGTTGACCATTTGAACTGTTGACTGAGCAATCTTGTGAATTAGAGCTTGAAATATAGTGGGAAAATTTTGGGGTATGACAACTTGGTTTGTTTGCCTTTAAGAGGAATAGAGGTGATCTTGGGTATGAACTAGTTAGAGCTTAACTACGTTCATATTAAGTGTTATGATAAGTCGGTGAGGTTTTCTACTCCAGAAGAAGAAGCAAGTTTGTTGTCAAGTAAACAGTTGCGGAAGTTGATGCAAGAAGAGGAAACTCAGATGTTCTCATTAATGGCTATATTATCAATGGAGAATCAAGCTGTAATTGAAGAATTGCAAGTAGTGCGAGACTTCCCTGAAGTTTTTCTTGATGAAATTCCTGACTTACCACCTGAAAGAGAGGTTGAATTTTTTATTGATCTTGTATCTGGTACCAGACCTGTTTCTTTGGCACCGTACAGAATGTCAGCGTCGGAATTAGTAGAGCTAAAGAAGCAATTGGAGGACTTACTTGAGAAGAAGTTTGTGAGACCAAGTGTATCACCGTGGGGAGCTCCAGTGTTGTTAGTAAAGAAGAAAGATGGAAGTATGAGGTCGTGCGTTGATTATAGACAGTTGAATAAAGTGACTTTCTAGAACAAGTATCCACTTCCGAGAAAATATGACTTAATGGATCAATTAGTGGGTGCTCGTGTATTCAGTAAGATTGATTTGAGGTTGGGTTATCATCATATTAAAGTGAAAGATGAAGATATTCAAAAGACGGTGTTGATAGAAGGTTTATCGAAGGATTTTCTAAATTGGAACTTCCGTTGATGAAGTTAACTTGTAAGGGCAAAGCTTTTGTGTGGGATGTTCAATGCGAAGAGAGTTTTACCGAATTGAAGAAGAGGTTGACGAAGGCTCCGGTGTTGATATTACCTAATTCGGGATAATCGTTTATGGTGTATTGTGATGCTTCCAAGATTGGTTTAGGAGGCATACTTATGCAGAATGATAAAGTTGTTGCTTATGCATCAAGACAGTTGAAATTCATGAGAAGAATTATCCTACGCATGATTTAGATCTTGCTGCAATCGTGTTTGTGTTGAAGATCAGGAGGCATTATCTTTATGGTTCTAGTTTTGAAGTGTTTAGCGACCATAAGAGTTTGAAGTATTTGTTTGATCAGAAGGAATTGAACATGCGGAAAAGAAGATGGTTGGAGTTACTAAAGGATTATGATTTTGGTTTGAATTACCATCCGGGTAAAGCGAATGTTGTAGCTGATGCTTTAAGCAGGAAGACTTTGTATATGTCGACAATGATGGTTAAGGAGTTAGAATTGATTGAGCAGTTCAGAGATATGAGTTTGGTTTACGAAGTGACACCTCAAAGTATATTGTTGGGTATGCTGAAAATTAATAATGAGTTTCTAGACAACATTAGAGAGGCTCAGAAGCTTGATGTGAATTTGGTAGATTCGATGGTCGAAATCGATCAATCAAAGAATAGTGAGTTTAAGTTGGATGCGCATTGTATGTTGATATTTCGTAATCGAATTTGTATTCCCGATGATGTAGAGATGAAGAAGATGATTCTTGAAGAAAGTCACCGAAGTAACTCGAGCATTCATCCGGGAGCTACTAAAATGTATCAGGACTTGAAGAATTTATTTTGGTGACCTGGAATGAAATGAGATATAGCACAGTTTGTCTATGCTTATTTGACTTGTCAGAAATCAAAAGTTGAACATCAGAAGCCTGCAGGATTGATGCAAATGTTGGAAGTTCCAGAATTGAAGTAGGATAGTATCTCGATGGAGTTTGTGACGGGATTGCCTAATACTTCAAGAGGACATGATTCTATTTGGGTGATTGTTGATAGACTTATGAATTCGGCTCATTTTATTCCTATTAACATCACATATCCAGTGTCGAAGTTGGCGGAGATTTATACCAGTGTGATTGTGAAGCTGCATGGCATTCCTTTGTGTATCGTGTCAGATAGAGATCCGAGGTTCACATCTGATTTTTGGAAGAGTTTGCAAGAGGCACTGGGTTCTAAATTAAGGTTGAGTTTGGCGTATCATCCTCAGACTGATGGTCAAACTGAAAGGACTATTCTATCGTTGGAGGATTTGTTGAGAGCATGTGTTCTTGAATAGGGAGGTTAGTGGGATACTTATCTTCCGTTGATTGAGTTCATGTATAATAACAGTTACCATTCTAGTATCGGGATGACACCCTTTGAGGCTTTGTATGGTCGGAGATGTAGGACTCTGTTATGTTAGCTGAATTTGGAGAAAGTGTAGTTCTCGGACCAGAGATCGTTCGAGAAACTACTGAGAAGGTGAAACTGATTCGAGAGAAGATGAAATCCTCGTAAAGTAGACAAAAGAGTTACCATGATAAGCGAAGAAAGGATTTGGAGTTTCAAGCTGGTGATCATGTGTTTTTTAGAGTTACACTTGTGACTAGTGTTGGGCGAGCATTGAAGTCTAAGAAGCTTACTCCTCGTTTTATTGGTCCTTATCAGATATCGGACAGAGTTGGAAATGTGGCTTATAGAGTGGCGTTACCGCCTAATTTTTTGGATTTGCATGATGTGTTTCATGTATCGCAACTCCGGAAGTATGTTTCTGATCCGTCGCATGTGATTCACATGGATGATGTGCAAGTGCGAGATAATCTCACCGTGGAGACGATGTCGGTACGAATTGAGGATCGTGAAACAAAGACACTCAGAGGCAAGGATATTGCTTTGGTGAAAGTATTTTGATGCGGGAATCCTATCCAGAGTTGTTTGAATCAGGTAAGTTTTCGAGGACGAAAATCTTTTAAGTGGGGGAGAGTTGTAACGCCCGGAAAATCGATTATTTTCTTAATTTAGTCATTTGAGACATTTATTGAAATTTTCAAATTTCGAGACGATTGAGTCGGTATTAGTTCGGGATAGCGGAGTGATAGTTAGTCGAGAATTTTAATATTTTTAGTATTAGAAATATTATTAGAATAATATTTAGAGTTTTGGGAATTTTCTGAATGATTAAGATTAGACCGAAAATAATTGAGTTTAGATGTATGTGAGAAATAACAATTTTGGGGGTATTATTTAGTAGACCCATTAAGACATATAGTAGCCCATATAATATTTAGTTATATTATTATATTTGTTATGCTACATTAGAAATTTAGAGGTAGCAGCCAACAAAAAAAAAACCTTTCACGTAGCTTGTATCAAACAATACCAAAAATAAGGGTTTTGAGGAAAATTTGAATAGGAGAAAATTAGGAGAGTTGTTGTCAAAATAAAATTTTCAGATTCAACCAGAAAAGTACGAGCTACCTTCAATCCAATCAGGTAAGGAGTGGGGTTCGAATTCTATACTCGGATACATGATGGGTAGTATGTAGAGTTTTTGGGTAAATAATTCTGCTATGTGCGTAAATGTTGAGATTAATCTGCTAATTTACTTGTCTAGTATCGATATTGTTGTGTTGAATTGTTCTGTGTTGTTGCTGCCTTTATCATGTGGTTACAGTGTGAATTTACTTGCAGTTGTGTTGAATCCATTGAAATTGTATAAGAAAATAGTAGGGTAAGAATAAATATGAAGTGCTGGTTGAGGAAGATAAAGTAATATTGGGGACGGGGCCACCAAAAAGGTGGTGGGACCCCTTGAATTGGAAGGGCGAGCGCCTCCTTTGGAGGATACCCTGGGGGCGGTCGCCTCAGGCTTTAATGGGGGAGGAGAATTGGCCACGTGTTTGGTTGTTGTTTGCACCTTGTTGTCCATTAGGTTATTGGCATGAGTAGTTAGTACATTCATATTAGGGGTGGCAATTGGATCCATTAAACTAAAATCCATCCAATTCATCCACAAAAAAATCCATCCATCACATAAAAAATAAGTTAATGGATGGATTAAATCCATCCATTTATATATATATATATATATATATATATATATATATATATATAAGGATAAATCCAATCCATCCAACACATTTTGATAATCCAATGGATTATTTTTAATTTATACTTTAAATCCATTAAATTATTTAAAAAAATAAATAAAAAACAATTTTTTTATAAAAAAAATTGAAAATACAAAATATTGAGTTTTTTTTTTGGAAAAACAACAAATCGAGTTTCTTCAAAAATATGAAATATCGAGTTGTTTTCGAAAAAACAAAAAAAATCCAGTTTTCTTGAAAAAAACGAGAATAAAAAACAAGATTTTTCGGAAAAACGAGAAAAATCGGGTTTTTTTAGAAAAACAAAAAAACGAGTTTTTATGGAAAAACGAAAAAATTGAGTTTTTTCGAAAAAATGAAATATCGAGTTTTTTCAAAAAAACAAAAAATCGAGTAGGTGCTTATCAGTGTTATCAAATTGCTCTGCCATGGCCGCTATGGCGGATATACATGACGGTTTTTAGACTCGCCGCAATGGTAAGTATCGGCTGCTATTGCTATTTTTTTCCGCCATAATCCGCAATAACGGCGCCGCAAAGCGGCCGCTATGGCGGGATTTTGGCTGTCTGCCATACACAACAATGGTGCTTATACAATTTGGTACATCTATCTGTGAAACTCTTTTGTAGGATCAAACTAAAGAAAGATCCTTTGTTCTTTATTACCTTGTCCACCTATGAACATATTAGTTTGTAAAATGTAAGGTTGTCCTGTCCGGTTGCCCAAGAACTCAAAATCTATCTCGTCATGTTCAGAATTTTGTGAAGATAATTGTAAAGTAGTTCCAATAACAACAGAGGTCATTACAACAAAATACTAAAATAAGAAGTAAAATATTAATACATGTTTTTTTTGAACATACATAGAAAGCAGTAATTGTTCGAACAGAATCACCGGGAACCATTTTAATGTTCATACTAAAATGACCAAACAAGTATGAACCTTTGGGCTGAAAACCAGTACCTGTTCAAAAACCAGTTAGAAACATGAATAATGTAGTAACTAAAAATTTATAACTATATAGGGAAGAATAATTTGATTTATCAAGATGAAGCTGAATCTCAGAACCGCCATTGACCTATTTGATAGGATCAAAAGCCCAAGTTGGGTAATAGTTTCTGCCAAATGGTACATCCACCGGCTTACTTGGGAGAGCACATAATGTAGAGGAAATTAGTGAATAGTGATGCTAGAATGGTACATCCACTGGTTTCCTTTGGAGGACAAGTTTATTTATATGATTTAATTTAAATGTGTAACTTGGTTTTTTTTTACATGATATAACTCTTTAGTATTGAGCAGGCTGCATGGGCGTTAGGAAATATAGCTTGTGATTCTTTAGAGAAAAGGGATATTGTTGTTGAAAATGGTGCACTCGCGCCACTGATGGATATGTTGAAGACAACCAACAAACACGTCTTGATGATTACTAAATAGACATTACAAAAGATGTGCAGTGAAATTATTCCTTCAAGATTTAATGATTTCGGTTAATTTGCACAAAGTATTTTGGACTTTTTTATTACCAATTGCATGTTCTCTTATTTTTTTTCTTCATCAGATATCTCTTGTATTGTCTTTCCTCCGGGAATTATTATCGGTGGCGGATGGAGATAAGCCTGATGAAGGAGCTATACTATCCGGACTCCAACTTGTTATATTTCTTGATCATTCAAGTGAACTATACAAAGTCTTAGCTGAAGAAGGCGTGTACTTGCAAATCGTAGAATTTCTTCTGTAAGTACATTAATATAGTTTTTAGTAAAATTACTCTTTGGTTGACTGACTAACCGGTTGGATTTCATTATTACAACTATGATCCAAAATATAGCCAACTTCCTTTGTATGCTTTAATGGTCATAGGAAATTTGGCACAGTGTGGAAAGGCTCAAAAACAAGTAAAATGCTTCCAGAGCCCTCATTTTTTTCACAGATCTTTTATCACATATCATTAAATTTGTAGTGTATTTTTTAGATCATAATCGACATTGGAGCTCTCTTTGGCCTTAAGTGGCTACTTAGGCAAACTGACAAACTGATCCTTAAAGAAGCATGTTGGATAATTGGGAACGTGGCAGGTGGAACAAGAGGCCATTTACAGGTAAATATGATTTGACCTCAAAAAGTATTTGTTTGTTTGAAAACTATAAACTGTAATCTCGTCGCAGGTGGACAATTGGTTACTTAAGCAAAGTATAACTTTGTTATTTTTTTTTTAAAAACTCTAAATTTGTTTCGAAAAAACTCGTTTTTTTCGTTAGTCTAAAAAAACTCGATTTTTTTGTTTTTGCAAAAATACTCAATTTTTTTTTCGTTTTTTCAAGGAAACACGATTTTTTTGTTTTTTCGAAAAAACTCAATTTTTTTTAAAATAATCCGATGGATTATTTTTATTTTATACTTTAAATCTATTACAATTTTTTTTAAAATAATAAAAAATATTTTTATTTGAAAATAATAAAAATTGTTTTTTTAAAAAATAATAAAATTCGAAAATACAAAATATTGAGTTTTTTTCGGAAAAACAAAAAATCGAGTTTCTTCAAAAAAAATGAAATATCGAGTTTTTTTTAAAAAACGAAAAAAAATCAAGTTTTTTCAAAAAACAAGAAAAATCGAGTTTTCCTGTAAAAACGAAAAAAGCGAGTTTTTTCGGAAAAACGAAAAAAAAATGGAATATCAAGTTTTTTCGAAAAAAAAAATCGAGTTTTTTCAAAAGAACCAAAAAGTCGAGTATTTTTTTAGAAAAACAGAAAATCAAGGTTTTTCGAAAAAACGAAAAAATCGAGTTTTTTCAGAAAAACAAAAAATCGAATTTTTTCTTACAACGAAAAAGTCGAGTTTTCTTCAGAAAAACAAAAAACCGAATTTTTTTCGAAAAAACGAAAAGTCGAGTTTTTTTGGATTGGTAATGGATTAATGGATTGGTTTGGTCCATATATATATATATATATATATATATATATATATATATATATATATATATATATATATATATATATATATATATATATATATATATTTGTGAATATCATTAATTATTTATACAATATAAAACCTATATTTTAATAATTTAAATAATTAAAAAAATAAAAAAATAAGTGCAAAATTATTTGAATGAAATATTTCTAGAAAAGAATAAAAAGACATTTGTAATACTAACCAATGATTAACATTCATTTGACAATTGTATAAGCAAATTTGAATTGAAAAATTAAATTACTATTTTATTTGATAATTCTAGTAATAAAAATGATTAATATTTCAATGTTAAATAAGTAATCACTCGTCCCTACTTCTTGTTTCAATTAAATTTTTTAAAACATTTTCATGTTAAAATATTATGAATCAAATAATATAGTTAGTGTAGAGTAAAATATGATTTGCCTAAAGTAAAATATAAATATAAATAATAAAAAGGTGTAGATTAAAGACAAACCATCTTTATAGTTTTTATAACGCATTTTCTTTTTTTCAACATGCATACAGTAAATACATTTATTAATCATTCTTTATTCATGCATAACTTAATGTGATAATGCATTTTACATTATTTAAACTCCAATCATACATTCCTCCATTGTATTAACATAGTCATGCATATCGCACCACCAACTCATTAAACATTTGCATTGCATTCTAATATTATGTTATAATATTCAAGTCATTATGCATGGGAGGTAATTTATAGCTTGAAACATTTACTCTCATGTTAATATTAAGATAGATATTTTAATATATTATATAAAACCTGAACCATTTCATTTTTGGTATAATCTCGAAACATCACATGAAATCTGCATATGTATAGGTTTATGTTAAAATGTGATTCATTTTTATTAATTTATAAAAACTAAAATTGGTTTAAGGATAATTAGAAGGGTCTATATTTTTGGAATAATCAAGCTTTTGATTAATATAAAAAATAGATAATATAAGACGATGGCGTGGATCCAGCCTCAAAAAGACTACTACATTATAAGACTAGCTATATGTTTTCTAATTTTAGGATGAGACCATCCTCTATATACAATTGTATCAATAATTTTGCCTCCTATGTGAGTATTATTTACTTTGCCTCCAAAGCTAACGTCACTTCTATATCTCTATGCTTCATATATGGTTTTTGTAAGAACGGTTTTAAGTAAGCAAGCTCTCCAACCTTTTCCTTTGCAATTACTATTGATCCAATTCAACTCCTCTTTCCATTCTTTAGGAATGTGTTTCACCTTAAGCCAATTAAGAACTTTCTAACAAATACCTTTCAACTCTGCACAACAGAAAAAAAGTGATTCATAGTTTCAGATTGGGAACAGAAGCAACATCTATAATCCATATGCAAGCCCAGTTTAACCAATCTAGCTTTAGTAGCCAATCGGTCATGGTAGGACATCCAAAGGGTTAATTGAGCTCTGGGCCTAGCAATGTTATTATAGAAAAGCCTCCTCCAAATGACATGGTTTAACACCCCGTTTTGGGAGGCGATTTGGGTGGATGGGAAGGTTTTGAAGGAAGAGTATCCAGGTCTCTTTGAGGTGTCGGCTTTGAAAGGGTGTCAGTGGCAACGATGGGTGGTTGGGTGGATAGTAAGTGGACGTGGGGGATCTGGGTATCGCGGAGCACCGGTTGGACAATCCTATAATGATGGCCGAGTGGGGGGAGTTAAGGAGTACATTAGAGGCGTTTGGGGATTTGGGTATGGATAAGGACGGTGTGGAATGGGTGCTTAATCCCGGTGAAGGATTTTCGGTAGCTTCATGTTATGAGGGGTATGCTAGCAAGCGCATTTCTTTCGGTCCTTATTGTAGATTTCATGAGGCGGAGGGGTTGGTTTGGAAGTTAGAGGTGCCTTTTAAGATTAAGGCTTTTGGTTGGAGGCTCTTTGCTAATAGACTTCCTACAAAAGATCTCTTGGTGCAAAGAAGTATTCCTATTTCTCTTGATAATTTAAAGTGCTCCTTTTGTAGGATTGATTTGGAAAATAAGGATCATTCTTTTTTTGCTTGCTCTTTTGTAAAGAATGTTTGGAGGGATATAACGTGTTGGATAGGAAAGGGTGGGATAGAGGAAAAAGAGAGCTTGTTGAGTTTTATGGATTGGCACTCGTTTTATAAATCAAAAAAGGTAGATGTAAAAAAGGTAGATGTCATATGGTTGGCGACGACGTGGACTATTTGGCTGGGTAGGAATGGGGTTTGTTTTCGGGAAGAGGATTGAAATTTTGATGATTTGGTTTGGAACATCAAAATTTTGGCTTGGAGGTGGTCTTTTTGCGGAGATATTACTCACTCCAATTATTCTTATTATGATTTTGTTAAAGAGCCTTTGCGGTTCTTGTCGTAATTATAATTGGTATGTAATTTCTATAGTCGGGCGTTCGCCTTATCTTTTGTAAATAGGTTGGAGAACCATTAGTTCTCCGATTTATATAATATGTTGTTTACTAAAAAAAACTTTGTAGTGCTCCTAGAATTTTGTTAGACAGTATTTTCAAAAAATTTTATAATAAAATATTTTCTTTTAATATATAAGGATAAAACAAAATTTGGTGCCCTTAAAATTATGGAGCTCTGGACTCTGCCACGGGAGCCCATGTTCGGGGTCACCCCTAGATATAACATGTGTAAAATGATAGATATTTACACTAAATTTTAAAGAATCTCCACCCGATTTTAAATAACAGATATCAAATATATTTGACGAGTATTGTAAGTTAAATTCCAACCATAAATCTTTTTCAACGTGGGGGAGTGTGGGGATAATATATACAAGCACTGAATTCACATGTCAACCATGATCTAATAAAATGCTAGATTTATGCAATTTACTAATTTCAAATTTTATACAAAATATAAATGTTAATTTCAATTGTGTAGGAGACCTAAACATATCTAGAAATAATAGCTAACCATAAAATTATATACGGATTGTCAAGATTAATTGTCCTTACTTTGTTATGTTTGAGCTTAATACACTCCCTGCACATACACGCACAGGTCCAACTAAAAGAAGGTATTAAATTCTGCAACACAAGTTCTCTACTGGTTTTTCAATTATATCAACTATTTCTCTACTGGTTTTTCAATTATTTCAGTTCTCTTTTTGGCTTATGCAACACAAGTCTGCAAGTTATCTCTTTCAGACGACAACAATATTGGTGATGAATATTTAGAGGCAGAAGAATATTATTCAGCAGTAAAGTAGCAAAGTCAGTAGGAAATTAATTGTCAATTGTATCAGGAAACTATATATATTGGTATAGTAACAGTATTGGTGTCATCTCAGGTGAATAATTTAGTAGCAATCTTGGTAATGAATATTTAGAGGCAGAAGAATATTATTCAGCAGTAAAGTAGCAAAGGAAATTCTAGTATCAGAAAGTATGAATCTTGGTAGAAGAAAAATAATAAGTTAATAGGAATATAAATCCAGATTAATTAAATAGTAGCAGGATTATTTGGCATAGGTAGTATTAGACGGAAAAACTATACGGAATAGGTAGCATTCGTAGTTTAAGCAGTATTTTAGTTGCCCGGAATCGAGTGAAATTTGTCGGGGTGGTTCGTGTATGTGAGTAGATAATTGTTGTTAGTTTTTTTTTTATTGCGTCGAATTGCAGGTACTATTGAAATAAGTTGATTTGTTCCGAATGACGGACAATTATAAGTTGAAGGCTTGTTAGCCAACGTTACGAGTTGTTATGTTCAAAGTTGAAAGTTTTTATGTTGTTCTAAGTTGATTATGTTGTTCTTAGTTGATCATACTAATATCGTTTTGTTGTTCATACTTAGTCGCATACTTGCATTTATTAAGTTGGAGCTGTATGCTCACCACGTTGGCCTGGATTGGTAAAAGTTGAAAGTTGAAGGCTTATGTCTTGTTGATGCCTCAATAACCTAGTAGATTTTACATTGGGAGTTATGCTCCAATGGATCCACATGCATGTGCATAGTCTGAGTTGCATTTGAGTCGTATTTTATAAGTTGTATGTTGTGAATTGAAGTTGTGTATTTATGTTGCTCTGAAGTAGTATTTATATAACCCTTAGATCTAATATGTTACTTATCATGCATTGGTTTATATGATTTGATATCTCACCCTTTATTTGTTTGATGTTTCCTTTATATTGGGAACGTGCAAATAATGAGGAGTAAAGACTTAGTAGCTTATTGGTGTCGTCGCTCTGATACGTAGCACTCGGGGGGATTGAACGCTTATTTGATTTTATGTTGTTTCCAGTTGAACTTAAGTCGTTATTTTGAAAAGTTGTTGTTTGATTAAGTTGTTTAAAAGATGCTATGTTTCTTATGAAGTATTAGCATTGTGATTCCGCTGCAGTTATTTTATTAATGTTGAATTATTTGAAGACTAAATAATTGTTTAAAGCTCTTCTAATTATTACGTGCTATGTATCTGTTATAATTGAGTTATTTTGTCATTGGTTTTCAAGTTGATATGTAATACCTCAAGTTTAAGTTGAATTTTGGCACTCTGATTTCCTTATAAACGTTGGGTAGATTTGGGGTGTTACATCTATTATTGGAGACATTATAGGAAAGATTGGATTGAAGACCTAATTTCCTGGAGAACAAGTAGCAGAATTTTGGCAGCCTCACTGCTGCGATTTGAAGCCCAGTCTAGAAAAAGACATATCTATAAATAGAAGGGATGTAACCTAGTTTAGGTATGAAACTGATATTATTTTTTAAGATTTTAGGAATCTTTATTTTCTGTGTGTTCCATATATGTACATTCACCAACCTTTAAGTGTTGAATGTTGTTGTGATCTCCGAAGCTTTTAAGCAAGGAGAGTATTTGCATCCTCGTAAGCTTTGAAGCATTGAGGAGTAGTTTGTCTGATAGAGTATCTTCTGGTTATTTTTATTTGGTTTTTATTTAGTGACAGAGGATTGTGATTGGAAGGGATTTGAGGAGGCCTCATACCTAGGTGAGTCTTAGGTAGAAGTCATAGGAAGGGTAGTGATTAAGTGAGAAGGGTAAACTAGGACTGTTTAACTTTGAATTGATACTATCGGATATTGATTTCATCCTGGCTTGGCAGCCCCCAGAGTAGGAAGGTTTGTTCCGAACTGGGTAAACATATCATTGTATTATTTACTTTCTGCACGTTGATTATTGTTGCTATTAGTTTTGTTCATAACTCAGATATTGTGTCGTGACATCTCATTCGACATCACATATCTAATACCAAAATTTCAATTGGTATCAGAGCAGGCACTTTGCACTGCATATGAGTGAGATCTAGGGAGATTACTTTCTTGTACTATGGACAAGGAAGTGAGATTTCTGAACAGACCACCTGTTCTAGACGGAAGCAAATATGATTATTGGAAACCTCACATGGTGGCCTTCTTGAAATCTATAGATACCAAGGTTTGGAAAGCAGTTCTGAAAGGTTGGAAACATTTGGTTATTGTGGGAGCAGACAAACAACCCACAAATATGCTAAAGCCAGAGGTAGAATAGAACCAAGAAGAAGACGAACTCGCGCTTGTCAATTTTAAGGCTTTAAATGCCATATTCAATGGAATTGATAAGAACATATTTAGGCTGGTGAACACATGTGAAGTGGCCAAAGATGCATGGAGATCCTTATAATATCACATGAAGGCACCTCTAAAGTAAAGATGTCAAAACTTCAGCTGTTAACCACCAATTTGAGAACCTAAGGATAAAGGAAGATGAAACCATTCATGAAGTTCACATGAATGTTATAGAGATAGCTAATGCATCGAGTGCTTTGGGAGAAAAGATTCCTGAATAAAAACTGGTGAGGATGATGCTCAAGTCTCTTCCTAAAAGGTTTGACATAAAGGTGATGGCTATTGAAGAAGCTCAAGACATCAATCAGATGAAGTTGGATGATCTAGTAGGATCACATGAGACGTTTGAATTAAGCATCAGTGATAGGTCTGAAAAGAAGAACAAAAGCATAGCTTTTGCTACTGACGCTGAGGTTGGATTGGAGGAGCATGACCTGGATTCATAAGAAGGGTTATCCAATGCAATAGTTCTGCTTGGAAGACAATTCTATCGAGTGATGAAGCATATGGGTAAAAATCCAAGACCTACAGTCCAAAACAACTCATCTGACATTCACAACTCACGTGATGCTGGAAAGAGTAAGTCTAAAGAAAAGCCCGCTTATGAAAAAGGTACACAATGCTATGAATTTGGAGGATTTGGACACATCAAACCTGAATGTCCTACATTTCTCAAGAGACAGAAGAAAGGTCTATATGTGACCTAGTCTAAAAAAGACTCTGACAGTGACCTCGAAGATGAATCGGCCAAACATGTGAATGCTTTAACCAGCAGGTGGGTAGATAATGAGAATAATTCAGCATATGATGATCTATTTGCATCATTCAGAGAGTTGTGTTGCACAAATGTTGAATTATTCGAAAGAGGGGAGGAATAGAAGGATCTGGTTCGACAACTGAATAAAGAGAAGAAAGAAGAGCTGGGGACTATCACTAAATTGGAAGAAGAGATTAGATCCCTACAATATTAACTAAACAAAGTTCAAGATTTAATCATAATTAATGACACTGGGTTCATCTCCCAGGAGGAAACTGCTCAAAGAGAAAGAATGGCAACAAACTTGAATAGCCCAGGGCTGAATGAAGAAAGCAAGTCATCTCTGGACTCTAGTCATTCCCAGACTAGCTCTACGATGTCACATCAAATGTCTCAACATCCAATCGAAAGAGGTATGGATTTCACTTTAACCTCCAGGACCAAGAAAAAGATAACTCCTGAAAGTTCATCTGATGATTTGACTGTGCTGAGAGAACAGTTCAACAACATAGAGAACTCCAGGCTGAATCATGAAGGGTATGAAGAAACTAATAAAATCATATACCTCAAGAAGCATGAGACAGTATCAGTTGGGTCATGGTCAGGAGAAAGGGTTAGACAAGAGAATGGATTAACAAGAACCTGGGGATCGATTGCTGAATCAAATGAATCTGATACTGAGACATACGTAGGTGAACTTACTATAAGTGAGATGGTAGCAGGATTCTCAGAAACTTTCTTGGAGAATGAAAGGCTTCGAAAGAATGTAATAGAGCATAGAAACTCTACAGTTCTACTACAAGATGAGAAAAAAGAGATCCTAGCAATCATTGACAGTCTTAAAGAAGATGGTATGTTGTCTAAATTAGACCACCGTAACGTGACTCAAGTAAGCAGAAGATCATTCACAGGGTCACTTGTGTGAGGAAGGAATCATTGGAAGGGAAAGAACCATAAAAAGTTTAAGAGTCCTAACTCAGTAAGCCAAAGAATTGGAGTGGCTTCTCAAAGAGAGAAACAGAAGATGTCAAAACCTGTGTCTTAACATCTGAAGACGACTAAGAAAAGGTACTATAATTCTTAGCATAAATCAACGTTGTCTATTATTAGAAACATTATAGGAAAGATTGGATTGAAGACCTAATTTCTTGAAGAACAAGTAGCAGAATTTTGGTAGCCTCACTGCTGTGATTTGAAGCCCAGTCCAGAAAAAGACATATCTATAAATAGAAGGGCTAGAACCTAGTTTAGGTGTGGAACTGATATTATTTGTTTTAGGATTTAGGAATCCTTATTTTCTGTGTGTTCCATATGTGTATATTCACAAACCTTTAGGTGTTGAAGTTGTTGTGATCTCCGAAGCTTTTAAGCAAGGAGAGTATTTGCATCCTCATAAGCTTTGAAGCATCGAGGAGTAGTTTGTCTGGAAGAGTATCTTCTGGTTATTTTTATTTGGTTTTTATTTTATCACATGGGATTGTGATTGGAAGGGATTTGAGGAGGTTCTCATACCTAGGTGAGTCTTAGGTAGAAGTCATAGGAAGGGTAGTGATTAAGTGAGAAAGGTAAACTGGGATTATTTAACTTCGAATTGATACTATCAGATATTGATTTCATCCTGGCTTGGTAGCCCCCAGAGTAGGAAAGATTGTTCCGAACTGGGTAAACATATCATTGTGTTATTTACTTTTTGCACGTTGATTATTGTTGTTATTAGTTTAGTTCATAACTCAGATATTGTATCGTGACATCTCATTCGACATCACATATCTGATACCAGAATTTCAAAAATTATAAATAAATTAAAAAAAATTAGTTGGTAAGAAGAAACGTATAAATGTTTTTAGTTAAAATTTTAATTTTGATTTCTCATAGTTCTGAGAGTTTAATGTCTTAGGTTAATTTGATGTTTTCCTTTGTAACCTATTTAAGATTTAATGAGAAATTTATTTAACTTAATCCTTATATAATTTATTTTTTAAAATATTTGACGTAAAATTTAATTTTATGGTGTATTAATGTGTAATAAATAATAGGTCTGACAGATAAAAGAACGTGGATAAAAATTAAAGAAGTGCAAAATGTGAAAAGAGTGAACTGCGGGAATATCTAGGTCTTACCGTGACAAAAATATGAATAAAAACTATAAAGAAGCTAATGATTTTTCAGATTTTTAAAAAGTAAAATGTGAGAAGGAGTAAACCTCGGGAATATCAATAGAGCAGCTCAGAAGTTAGTGTAAATTTAATAAATAAATTTAAGGGCATTGTTGTAATAAACACACTTTTCATTATTAGATTCATCTTTCATTTATAAAAACATAAACAAATTATTTAGCACAACCATTATGTAATTTACTTTTAGTAAATATTTGAATTAAAATTTTATATTAAGATATATTAATGTGAAATAAATCAATTCAATAAAATTATCATTATAAAAGCATCTTGTATTTACTGCATACAATAAGAATATGGATTAAAATTGAAATGAAATTACTGACTTTACACATTTTTAAAAAGTAAAATCTTAAAATGAGAAAACATCAAAATTATCAACATAGTAGAGTTCAGAATTTGATGTTGATTAAATGAATAAATTCAACAATATTGTTGTAATAAACACATTTTTTATTAGATTCAACTTTCATTTATAACAACATAAACAAATTATCTTTATCTTAATCTTAATCTTAATATATATAAATGGAAGGTTGTCATGATGGCAACCAATCTTAATATATATAAATGGAAGGTTGTCATGATGGCAACCCTAGCCACGTGTCATCATGATAATCATTCTTAACAAAAATCCTAATGTGTTATTTACTAAATTGACCATATATTAAAAATAAATAATGATAATAATAATAAATATATAATTATAATAATAATATATTATGATATTACTATTAATAATAATATAATATAATATTCAAATTGACACTTTATTAATTATAAATAATTAATAATAACAACAACAATAATAATAAATAAATAATAACAACAATAATAATAGTAATAATAACAATAATAATAATAATAATATTAAAACTAAAAATAATATAATTTTATATCTATATTTTATATAATATAATATTTTATACAATTCAATATGTACATAAAAAATTCCTAAAAAAATGTATCTCAAGTAACATTTAGATATCACTATTAAAAATAAATATAATATATATAATCAATAATAATACTAAATATATAATAACAATAATAATAATATAATATTTTGACACTACTATTAATAATAATATAAATATTATATATATATATAATATTTAATACAATTAAATATATAATTATTAATAATAATTATCAAATTGGCACTATATTAATAATAATAATAATAATAAAAATAATAAAATTTTATATTTACATTTTATATAATATAATATTTAATACAATTCAATATGTAAGTAAAAAATTCTTAATAAAAAATGTCAGAGAAATCTTTTATATATTAACTTACTAAGATTATAAAAACTATCTATATTAAAATCTTATTTCATGAAGAAACAATTCATTACAACAACATATCTTCTTTGAAATTAAGTTAAATAATTTGTTTATATTATATAAAGAGAGACTCCAAAATCATATTAATATCATGTCATAAATAGATTTTAACAAGATTTTGCCATTAATTTTGCCATTTCAACTAAACCTTTTCTACATAGTATATACACACAATTTCTTTACCGTAGATATCTATAACTTAATTAATTAATTGAATATTAAATTTTTTTTAGTCTAAATATTCATAACTATAACGGATCTATTTAATTGAATATTATATCTTTTTACTCTACATTTATCAGACGTTACGTTTGCAATTTTACATGTTTCCACTTTCACTGTTTTTTCTTTATATAGAGTATCCCATTCACTTCCCATTTGTCACTATCAGTGAGTTATAAGGTGAATCCCAATATTCATAGTAAATTCAACCAAAAAAATAAGACAAAAGCTAGATCGAAGGCTAAGGTTGATTTGTTCATGTGATTTGTACAATAATTTTTATTTTGATAGATGAGAAGACATCAAGACTCACTAGGATCATGTGGTATAAGGTAAATCTATTTACTTTTTTATTCGACCACTACACATATTTCTGTTCTATAATATGCTCTTAAAAATTATAAATATTATTGTTCCAACTTATTTTCTGTATATTTTTTTTACATTCTAGGTCAAGTTATTCTTTTCTTTTTATAATTTGTATGTGGATGAAGATCATAATTTGTATGTGGATGAAGATCACGTTGAAACCACGAGGCATACATTCTAGGTCAAGTTTGTTATTCTTTTCTTTTTATAATTTGTAAGTGGATGAAGATCATAATTTGTATGTGGATGAAGATCACGTTAAACCACGAGGCAATGTTGTTGCGGAAGTTGTTATAAATATGTTAGACCATCTATAAAATTGTGATCCTATAGTGTTAGACATATTTCAAAGTATAAATGAAATATGTATGTGGATGAAGATCATAATTTGTATGTGGGTGAAGATACCTTGAAACCACAAGGCAATATTGTTGCGGAAGTTGTTATAAATATGTTAGACCATCTATAAAATTGTGATCCTATAGTGTTAGACATATTTCAAAGTATAAATGAGTTAAATTACTTTGTAAGTCATTTTTTATATGTTGTATGATTATTTTTTTATTTTTCTATTTTTTTAATGATTATTTTATTTATTTTATAATGATAAAGTGTAACCCTTTTTCTTTTCATATTCTTGAGCTAAAAACAGATAAAGGTAGAATAATTCTTAGATTTTAAATATTAATTAATTTTATTAAGTATTAATTTAATGATTAATGTATTTCTTATATACAAAAATTTCACTCCTCCCTTGGTAACCAGTCAACAAGTTTATACACATGTCTTAGATAAAACTTATAACTTTATTTTTTGTTGGACAATTCATTAAGTTTTTAAATATGCATTCAAACCAATTTCTTTATTGCTAATTCATTTACTTAGTAATTAAACCCTATTATTAATTGTAGTATGATATTAAAATTTGAACGAAGCGTGAATTTAGTTATATTCTAATTCATCATTAGTTTGTTTCACATTCTTCTTCTATGTCTAGAATTCCAATCCATTTGTTAATGATCTATTTACATGTATGGTAAACTCTTACCTACACTCAAAATTATTTAACTTCATTGTTAACTCAAATTTTAATGTATTTTTAAATTTTTAATTTTTAATTTTACATATTATTTTCATTATTCTGAAGATTAAAAGAACTCCAAGATGTCATCTTATATTTTACGTGTCGTAAATCATAATTGAATTTCTGCTAAATCATAAAAATATTTAATAATTTGACAATATACATAAAAAAAAGAATGATAAATATTTAAGACAAATTGAAAATAATATGAAATAATAGTGTTCAAGTATATTTCTAAATTTAATAATCTTATTATGCACATAAAAATTAAATGCATATAATATTTTACAATATATAATGTCATATTATTTTATATAAACATATTTCAAATAAATTTATATATTTATCATAATTATATTAATTACTCCAAAAAGTTGAAAAATTTCAGCGTATCGTGCGGGCCAAAATCTAGTTTAACACAACAATTATGTAATTTTTTTTATTAAATATTTGATTTAAAATTTTATTTTAAAGTATATTAATATTAAATTATTTAATTCAATGAAATTACAATAATAAAAGTATCATAGTGACAAGAATTTGGATTAAAAAAAATAAAATTATTGACTTTAGAGAGTTTTTAAAAGTGAAATCTGAAAAAGGAAGGAACCTATGACTCAGAGAGTTTTTCAAAGTAAAATCTAAAAAAGAGTGAACTCGGACCTCGGAGTTGAGAGAATTTTTAAAAGTAAAATCGGAAAAGGAGTGAACCTCAAAATATCATACCAACCATTCAAATCAAATGTTAGTGTAAATTAAATGAATAAATTCAAGAATATTGTTGTAATAAATACATTTTTCATTAGATTTAGCTTTCATTTATAAGAGCATAAACAATTATGTAATTTATTTAAACTTAACAATTATGTAATTTATTTTTAAAAAATATGTAAAGTAAGAAATTAAACTCTTAGAACAAATTTGTAAATTTATCATTAAATCATATAAAACATTAGATTAAAAAATATCGACATGGATTTAAAAAATAATTAAAAATTAAATTAAAATACTTCGTGAATTGTCCCGTAAGTAGCCAGAGAGAATCTTTGTTGCAATGTGACAGTCAGGGGTCATTGAAGGAATTTAGAAATTGCAAGGGGAGATTGCAAAAATAACTTTACCAGAGGCTAAAATCAAAACTCGCTAATATTACTGAAGATGTTATATATTTAACCCTTTAACGAGTGAATTTAAAGACATTGTTGTAATAAACATTTTTTTTATTATTAGATTTATCATTCATTTATAACAACATAACCATATTATTTAGCACAACCATTATGTAATTTATTTTTAGTAAATATTTGAATTTAAATTTTATATTAAGGTATGTTAATGTGAAATAAATAAATTCAATAAAATCAACATAATAAAAACATCTTGTATTTGCGGGCATGTAACAAGAATGCAGACCAAAAAAATTTATTGACTTTACAGATTTTAAAAAGGTAAAATCTAAAAAGGAGTGAATATCGAGAATATTAGCACAATAGTTCAAAAGTTAGTGTAGATTAAATGAATAAATTCAAGGATATTGTTGTAATAAATACATTTTTCATTATTAAATTTGGCTTTCATTTATACTCCCTCCGTCTCACCATAGGTGTCTTCTTTGAGATTTTCACACTTTTTAAGAAAATGATTAATTATGTTGATTTCAATGATAAACTGAGTCTCACTTACTAAAATAACCTTATTAATAATAGGTAGTGGAGTACTTAAATAAACTAAAATACAATAAACAAGGGTAAGTTAGTGGAAAGAAATAATAAATATTACATTGATATTTTAAATGGATAAATAATTTGAGACAAATAAAAATTAGAAAGAGAACGTCTATTGTGAGATGGAGGGAGTAACAAATAAGCTAATTATTAAGCACAACTATTATGTAATTTATCATCAGGGAATAGTTAAAATTTTATTTTAAGGTATATTAATGTGAAATAAATAAATTCAATAAAATTATCATGATAAATGCATCTTATATTTGCGGCATCTGACAAGAATGTGGAAAAATTTGAAATAAAGTTATTGACTTTACGGATTTCTAAAAAGTAAAATCTAAAAAGGAGTGAATCTCGAGAATATGAGCCGAATAATTAAAAAATTAGTGTAGATTAAATGAATAAACTCAAGGACATTGTTGTGATAAATACATTTTTCATTATTAGATTCAGTTTTCATTTATAACAAATAAACCGATTATTTAGCACGATCTCTACGTAATTTATTTTTTTAAAATTTGTGAATTAAAATTTTATTTTAATGTATATTAATGTGAGATAAATCAATCCAATAAAATTAGATAGTAAACGGAGTAAAGTTCATGAATTAGTGTAGATTAAACGAATAAATTCAAGAACATTATTGTAATAAAAACTTTTTCCAGCTTTCATATATAACAACATAAACAAATTATTAAACGAAATAATTATGTATTTATTTTTGGTGAATATTTTAGTTAAAATTTTATTTTAAGGTATATTAATGTTAACTAAATAAATACAATGAAATTACAATAATAAAAGATACGTTATGTCTGAATGTCACAAGAATGTGGATAAAAACGAAATGAAGTTATTGACTTTACGGATTTTGAAAAAGTAAAATCACCTCGGGAATATAAAAAGATCAGTTCAAATCAAATGTTGGTGTAACGTTGTAGATTAAATGAATAAATTTAAGGATATTGTTGTAATAAATACATTTTTCATTAGATTTCGCTTTCATTTATAACAACATAAACAAATTATTTAGCACAACAATTATTTAATTTATTTCTTAAAAAAATTGATTTAAAAATTGATTTTAAGATATATTAATGTGAAATAAATAAAATTATTAAATTACCGTCATAAAAGCATCATTATGTCTAACAGTGACAAAAATGTGGATAAAAATAAAATGAAATTACTGAATTTCCATACTTTTAAAAAGTAAAATATGAATATGTAAAAAAAGTAAAATCTAAAAAGGAGTTATCATATTTATGAAGTTTGTGAAGATTAAATAAATAAATTTAAGGATATTATTGTAACAAACACATTTTTCAATAGATTCAACTTTCATTTATAACAACATAAGTAAATTATTTAACACAACTTTTTTTATATAAATATTTCAGTTAAAATTTAATTTAAGATATATTAATGTGAAAAAATGTCAATAAAATTACCATAGTGAGAGCATGTTATGTATGCAGCATGTGACAAAAATGTGGATAAGAATACTGACTTTAAATATTTTTAAAAACTAAAATCTAAAAAGGAGTAAACCTTTGGATTATCAAAGCATTTAAGATGTTGGTGTAAATTAAATGAATAATTTTAAGGACATTGTTGTAATAAACACACTTCATTACATTCAAGGATATTGTTGTAATAAACACATTTTCCATTAGATTCGGCCTTTGTTTGTAACATTGTATACCATTCATTTATCGCAACAATTATAAAATGTATTTTTCTTAAATATTTGAGTTATAATTTTTTATTGTATATATTTCCATTAAATAAATAAATTTAATGTCTATCGTAATAAAAGTGACTTACGTCTTTAGATCAAGAGAAGGTGTATAAAAAACAAATGAGACAGTTGGTTTTATGAGTTTTTTTTTTTAAACAAAAGCTTGAAAAAAAGAGAACTTTGAGATGATCAATGGAGCAGATAAGAAGTTGGTATGAGTTGATTGAATAAATACAATGATATTAGTGACAAAAATGCATCTTACGATTGCAAAAAAAAAAGAATCAATATATAAACCATGTGAAGTGACTACTTTTAAAGTTTTTATAAAGGAAATTTTAAAATGGAGTAAACCTCACTATCATCGACGACATGGTGATTGAGAAGTTAGTATGGGTTCAAAGGTGGACGTCATTAAGTAGAGCAATCACGTGTGATTATGGTTAAGTCTTGCAAAGTCTCTATTCTATAAATCACATTCAACTTAAAGATTAGGTGTGTAGCAATGTTTGACATTTATATTACACCCCTACAACATATGTCGATAAACTTAAACAAATGTCTAAACTTTTTTTTTATTTTGCTGCTCTTAAAATGGGTATCCAACACCTGTATTTCACTCATAAGACACATGTCATACAATTCATATAAGTGTTCTAAAAATAAATTATATTTTCTTTACTTCAACGCTCTTTAAATATTTTTATACAAATCTCAAACACATCTTAGAAGATTAAAGATATGTCAGAATAATTTTGATTAATCAAGAATTAAAGACAATGAATTTGATTAAATTTGCTAACTCTTCTAATTTTATATATATATATATATATATATATATATATATATATATATATATATATATATATATATATATATATATATATATATATATATATATATAGGGGACGACTCAAGTGAGAACACTTGGTTATTATGAGAAATGAGAACAATGAATCACGACCATTAAATTTTGATTTTGTTGATTTTAATGGACTGAATTGATTTCTCTTTCTATGATCCTCAATATTTATTTTAAATCAACATAGAAAGAGAAACTAATCTAGTCCATTAAAATCGACAAAATCAAAATTTAATGGTCGTGATTCATTGTTCTCATTTCTCATAATAACCAAGTGTTCTCACTTGATATATATATATATATATATATATATATATATATATATATATATATATATATATATATATATATATATATATATATATATATATATATTGTTGGTGCACAGCGAAATAAGATGAAGGTGGAAGAAGAAAGAGAAAGTTGTAACTAACTTTTACTCAATTGAAAAAATGGTTACATGGATGATTCTACACTATTCACATCTACTAACAATTATAAAGCAAATGTAATATATACAAACTCATATTGGGCCAACTAGGAAATCTTGGCCTAACATGGGGGCTATAAATACCCTCTTCATTAGAGGGTCAGGTAACTTCAATCATTCTCACTCTTACCTTGTGCACTCTGATTGCTCCCTCTTATCACTTTGGCATCGGAGTACCTTGCAGGTACCCCCCCCTCACAATTTGCAGAAGTCCAGTTTGTTGCAGGCCACGAAGATCCGTCTGATCAGGTACGTTCAATGGCGCCGTCTATGGGAAACTTCTTCCCCGTCTTTCCCTGGATAAAAAATATCAAAGCAATCGAAACTAACTCACGATCATCATGGTCAGAAACAACAACGCTCACCTAAATGGTGACCCTTTCAACCTCGACCCTCTGATCCAAAACAATGCTAACCGAAAAGATCAGTTCTGGAATGAGGAGGTTGACCCGAGGGACGGACATCCAGCTTCGTCATCCACATAAGTCTCTTGTCGTCTAGAGAATCAGCAAGAAAACAACTACAACCACGTGGATGTCCCTATTCTGGAGAACTCTAATCCGACCACCGCTCTCCTATTTACCGCCATCAACCAGACCAACCGTCTTCTGTACCAAAAAAATCGAAGGATCACCACACTAGAAAAAAAGGAAACGGTCACGCTCTCCCCCGTGGAGACGGTATCGATCACGCTCTCCCTCTAGCTCCCAATCACCACCGAGGAGGTCTCGCCGGCATAGGTCCTATACACCCTCTCCTCGGCAAAGGGACACTCCACCCCCGAGGCGAGGAAGAGGAAAATAGGACTCGGAGAGTACCTCCTTGAAGCCACTAACTCGTGGCCCGGCGCTGGAGCGAAAAATTCCCAAAAATAATCGTCAACATTCTCTTCCGGAGGACAGACACCATTCTCCTGAAAGAGCCCCTGGAAAGAAGCAGCCCCGAAGCCCTCCTCGGCTTTGCCATCGCCATCGGGGAAGACATTCTCAATCCCCATGCACAGCAACGACAACGACTTCCGCATTCCACTATTCGAGGAAATCAGATGAGCTCGCCTCCCCCGAGGGATGGAGAAACCCCCGACGCTGGACTCCTACGACGGAACAACCGACCCTAACGAACACATCCTAAGCATTGAAGCCTTCATGGACTACGATGTGGTACGAGGGTCCGTCAAGTGCCAGATCTTCACAATGACCCTGAGGAAAGGTTCCATGACATGGTACAGTGTCATACCCCAAAATTTGCCCATACTATTCTTCCTTATACAAATTCCAATCAATACACAAAGCTCCTAAACACATTCTCCTGCACAAGGCTCTAAAACTAGGGTTTGACTTATTCAAAGGGAAATCAGTGAATCAATGGCTCCAAGGCATCTCATATGGCTCAAATCATCTCCATGACAAATATCAAGTCTCATCTTAAAGGATTGGTCACTCAATTGTTCAGAAAGTCAACAGTCGACTGGTTGACCTAAAAAGTCAATTGTGGTCAAGGTAAAGTCAAAACTTCTGATTTTTTGCCAAGATCCTCATATTGAAGTATCATTCACCATTTGATCAAGAATTGATCATGGTTCATCAAGAAAAGATCAAAAATCAACAAATCAAAAAGTTTCTAAATTAGGGTTTTGCGTAGGAAAAGTAAACTGAACTTTGACCAGCCATAACTCTCACATGGAAAATTAGAAATTTTCCATCCAAATCTCATTTTGAAGGAAATTTGATTCTCTACAATTTTGTCTCTCACATGCCAAGTCTAAAAATGCTTCATTTGAGAGATATGGGCTAAAACATTATAGGTCCTTTTCAAAAGTCAACAAAAAGTCACTTTTTTCAAAAGGACACACAAGGAGCATGGAAAATAATTTTGATATGAGACCAAAGGCAATGGTTAGAGGACTCTCTAAGGTTTCTAAAAAGTCTTAGAACACTTCCATACCTCAAAAAATGAGAGAGATAGGCCTTGTCAAAGTCGAACTATTTTGGAGGGAAAAATGTGAAGGAGTTTGAATTTTTTTGCTAATGGGCCTACATTTTTAAGATCCAAACTTGTTCCTTATGACATTGAGAGCCCATAAACCATTTTCCACGAATTTACTTAATTTTAATTAATTTTATAGGAATTTTATTCATTTAAAATTCAATAAAGTTAAGGAAAATTAAAAGATTTGGAAGGAAATTGATTTTGAATCAAATCTAATCCACATTTACTCCAAAAAATCAATCAAATTTCGTGCATGTGGTAATTGAAACAAGTGAATCAAATATTGGCCAAATATAGAAGGATTTCATAACATATTTTCAATGAAATTTTCACAATTTGCAAAGATTGATTCAATGAGATTTTCTCCACAAAAGTTGACCTAAAACATTCACCTATATATACATGATCATTCCAGACCCCTAGGGTTACAAAATTTTTTGCAGTTGAAGCCCTTACCCGAGTCCAAAAAAGTCAAGAAAAATTCAAAGGTGTTTTTGAAGTAGAAGCCAATTCAAGGCCTCTGATCAATCTCAATACGTTCCTTGAGAGTTTTTGAAGCAATACCAATCATCATACGAGGTCAGTATCCCCAGAATCGTCCCCTATAAGCTCTGGTTTGCGCTACTTTAAATTTGTTCGATTTGGCTCTTTCACGCATTATCCATGAAAATTCATTGCATATTTATGTTTTATATTGTATTGTGATTGTTTCTGGAGGTTTATTGATATTTCTGTGCTGTTGGGAGCAATACGCCGTTGTTAGGTTTCATAGCTTCAGTTAGGGGTTTTCAGTACAGGTAAAATCTGGTTCAATTGAGGCCATGGTTGTGTTCGTGAGGTCTGGACGATCTCATCCATGGCCTCGCGAAAAAATTCTATGTGGTTTTGCTTGTATTCGCTATTCGCAGGATCTATGGCAACAGAAGCGTCTGTGGGTATAAGCTAAGGCGACGGCTGGAGGTTGAAGATGATGTCGTGGCAAGACATCATTGGACGGTTCAAACGAGCGCGCGCTTTCTATTTGTTTGAGAATCTGAGGGATCACATGCGTACATCTCTTAAAAGTCCATGGTGAGCTCTCTTGATCCAACCATCAGATCATCCCCTCATCTGATCCAACGCGCCAGGAGATGAAGGTGCACCATGCTCCCTCATCGCGCGCCACATACGATCACCAGCTAAGTTTTCCAAATTTTTTTATATTTAATTACATAAAATCATTTAGTTATTTATATTTATACCTAGTTTTTATTTGTTTTTGTTTTTTATTTTTATATGAAATATATATATTATTTTCAAATTTTTTTTATATAAATAATAATAATTATTTTATATAAATTATTTTCTTAAATATATTAATATTTAATACTTATCTTTTTTTTTTATTTTAATATGCACATATATTATTTAATTTTCCTTTTTTATATAATTATCTAAATTAATTATTATATATATTTAGTTTATACATTTTTGTTTATTATATTTGTTTATTTTAATTATATTAATTTATTTAATACCTTTAAAAATTCATTATTTGCTTTATTTTTATTCCAAAAAAATCCCAAAAAATATTTTGTGCTTAACTTTATTCTCTTATCCCGATTTAATTAAGTCGCGAGACCAATAATTAATTAAATCAATTTACCATTATACTCGATTTGAATCCTAATTAGGGTTTGCCCTACACTGAAAATATGTCTTTTTTTTTGTGCCTTTTCAGGGTTGTCTTTTCAGGTGCCTCCCGACTACGCGCCTGATCAAAATCCAGAGCTAAGTATTCTATTTATTTTGAAAAGTCTATTTTGTTTCCTTTGAATTAAGGGTTTGCCTTTAAAGTAATCTTGCCTACATTCACTTTTCTGCCTTTGCCATTTTTTAGGGTTAACCCCGAGGTTTCCTCCGAATGCCAACCACATCAGATCAAATCAAAAGATAAGTATTCTTCCTATTCTAAATACTCGTTTATTTAGTTTTATTTTTATTTGTTAAATTAGGGTTAACCCTAATTGACCTTTGAACCGATAATGCACTCATTATATTTTGCCTTCTTATTTTTCCCGCCTTTTCAGGGTTCGCCAATTGTCAAAACTTCGAACATCGGTAACCCTAAAACTTCGCTCTAAATTATTATTTATGTCAAACCTATTATCCCGCTGGTTTCAATTCCCCTCTCCTCCGCTGGTTACAATTCCCCTTCCCCTATTATTATTGTTAATATTGATATTGTGGTTAGTAATTGTAGGGAGTGCAAGATTGTAATTAACTTAGAATCATTAATTTACAAGATAAAATAACCGAATATGATCACGTGATTGGTGCACACACGCACGCTTTTGGGTAAACCTCTATGTTGCCTGTTGCCTGTTGCCTTGTTGCCTTGTGTTGTTTTGCAGAATACCCAGTCCCTCGAATATGAGGATACCTTAGCCAGTTGCCTCGATTAAGATCATGGTCCCTAATGATGTTGCCTTCGATATACATGATCTCGACCCTCGAAAGTTGCCTACGAAAAGGCTAAGGTATCCTCTGGCTGCCTACGAAAGGCTATTATGATCCTTCCCTTAGACTACCTGCCTTTCTATGGCATGGGTCAGTCTTATGGCGAACGATAATGCAATGACCCTTCAACCTCCAAATGAAAGGCTTCCTGCCCTCTTATGGCAAGGATAGACCCTTTCATCCTGAAGGGCTAAAAGAACCTCATTTTCAAAACTTCAAGGTAATTGCCCCTAATTGCTTTGCCTCGCTCTAAACCTTTATTATATTCTTTCTCATAATTCTTCAAAAGGGCTACGCTCATTTACGAGCTAAAGTCTCTATCTTTTTCATCTACATTTCAAAAAACAAAAGCGAGCAAAGCAATCAAGAGCCCATGGGAAACCATGGATGCAAAGGGTGCCTTACACCTTCCCTTTGCATAATTACCCCCCGAACTCAGTTTTTTCTCAAAAAGGTTTTTTCCTGTTTCTTTTAGCCTTTCTAACTTGTTTGGATAAAATAAAAGTCGGTGGCAACTCTTGCTATCCGCGACATTTCGATTATAAAAGTCAGTTCACCGTATTACATACAGGAACCTTCCGCCCAACTCCATCCACTCATGGACAGAATTGAAAAACCTGTTCTCCAACCACTTCACGGCATCCCGACGACACCCCAAATATGAAGCCTCCTTAGAGGCCATAGTCCAAGGAGCCGATAAGTGAAGGATAGAAAAACACTTAGAAAGGGGGGGGGGTTTGAATAAGTGTAGCTTTAAAGACTTGACAGATAAAAATAAATTGCACAGTTATTTTTATCCTGGTTCGTTGTTAACTAAACTACTCCAGTCCACCCCCGCAGAGATGATTTACCTCAACTGAGGATTTAATCCACTAATCGCACGGATTACAATGGTTCTCCACTTAGTCAGCAACTAAGTCTTCCAGAGTCTTCTGATCACACACTGATCACTCCAGGAACAACTGCTTAGATACCCTCTAAGACTTTCTAGAGTATTCTGATCCACACGATCACTCTAGTTACAACCTGCTTAGATAACCTCTAAGACTTCCTAGAGTATTCTGATCCACACGATCACTCTAGTTCCTTACAACTTAATGTAATCAATTCTAAGAGTATTACAATTGCTTCTTAAAAGCTATAATCACAAACTGTGATATTTCTCTTAACGTTTAAGCTTAATCTCACTAATATATTACAACAGCAATGTAGTGAGCTTTGATGAAGATGAAGGTTCTGAGCTTTGAGTAGAACAGAGTTTCAGCAAGTTAATAAGAGTTATTTTGTTCAGAATCGTTAACCTTGCTTCTCATCAGAACTTCATATTTATAGGCGTTGGAGAAGATGACCGTTGAGTGCATTTAATGCTTTGCGTGTTCCGTACAGCATCGCATTTAATGTTATACGCTTTTGTCAACTACCTCGAGCCTTGTTCACGCTGTGTCTACTGACGTTGCCTATAATAGCTTTTAACGTTCCTTTTGTCAGTCAGCGTAGCTTGCCACTTGTACTTTCTTCTGATCTGATGTTTGTGAATACAACGTTTGAATATCATCAGAGTCAAACAGCTTGGTGCAAAGCATCTTCTGATCTTCTGACCTTGAAGTGCTTCTGAGCGTGATACCATCAGAACTTCAGTGCTCCTGATCTCATGTTCTTCTGATGCTTCCATAGACCCATGTTCTGATTCTGCTTCGACCATCTTCTGATGTCTTGCCAGACCATGTTCTGATGTTGCATGCTGAACCCTTTGAGACAAAGCTTCTGAGCGCTGAATTATGCATACTCTTTATATATTTCCTGAAAAGGAAATTGCATTGAATTAGAGTACCATATTATCTTAAGCAAAATTCATATTATTGTTATCATCAAAACTAAGATAATTGATCAGAACAAATCTTGTTCTAACAATCTCCCCCTTTTTGATGATGACAAAAACATATATAAATGATATGAATTTGCGATCAGAAAGAACAGACGGCAAAAGACAAATTACACAGTTATAGCATAAGCATATGAATATGTCTCCCCCTGAGATTAACAATCTCCCCCTGAGATAAATAATCTCCCCCTGAAATAAATACTCGAAGAACTTTAATAAAAGACTTCCCTGATTATTTCGGTAGAGACGATCACATAAGCTTCTGTCTTTAGAGAATTCATAGCTTCTGACTTTTGCTTCCATTGGACAGCTTCAGAACTAGAATTTCTTTAGATCCCTAGAACACTCACAGCTTCTGATTCCTGCTTCCATCTAGGACAGCTTCAGAACTTGAATTTCTTTGATCTTCTGAACATTCACAGCTTCTGACTTCTGCTTCCATCTAGGACAGCTTCAGAACTTGAATTTCTTTGATCTTCTGAACATTCACAGCTTCTGATTTCTGCTTCCATTTAGGACAGCTTCAGAACTTGAGTTTTCTGGATCTTTAGAACATTCACAGCTTCTGATTTCTGCTTCCCTCGGATAGCTTCAGAGCTTTGAATTTCTACCAACCTCACTTCATGCTAGATTTGTATCAGAACATTGTTGAATGTACCAGAGCATCATCAGAGCATCTCTACATCCTGAAATGTTACAGAACAAAAACTAAACGACAAAAGTCAGCATGAACGAGTCAGAACATAAAATGTATATTCGAACACATGATATGTATCAGAGCCATATAGGCTAAAATAATGTATCAGAGCGAATAGAATTTTGTCAAAGCAAATAGACAAATATGGATCAAATTCTATTATCAGTGCTTCTGATTCATTCTTCTTTCTTGCTTCTGATTTCTGAAGCTTGATAGCACTCAGCTTGCTTCAGTTTCCATGAGCTTATTCTTTTTACAGAATAACACTTCTTATGGTTTTGCTTCTGTGTTTGCTTTGAAGATTCTCTTCACTTCTTTATACCTGCAAAACACTTAAACCATATATAACTTGCAGTTCTTGTTAGTAAAAGCAATTCTTGTTAGTAAAAGCAACTGATTAAATCAAATCATTTATCACATATTTCTCCCCCTTTTTGTCATATCATCAAAAAGCAAAAAAGATTCAGAGACAAACAAAACGAAACACACGGAGGAAGAAGATGATTTCATTGAAGTTCAAACATCAGGTACAGAAGTACATGAAGATAAGTAAGATTAGATGCACAAAGACAGATGCAACGAAAAGAAGGAAACAACACAGACTCAATCTAAGATGGCCCTAGTCTTGACAAGATCTTGGCCAGCATCTCTTGAACCTCATTGTTGTGTCCATCTTGCCTCACCATGAAAGCTCTATACTCAGCATTGAGTGAGCTTTGCTCATCCTGTCTCCTCTGAATTTCTTCCAGAGTCCTTGCAAGACGAGAAGATTCATCAGAAGAAGCTTCAACGCTTTCAACCACAGGAATAGCAACTTGATCTGTAGCTTCCATGGATAGATCATTTGCAGGGATTTCCTCAACAGGATCTGATTTAGCAACATGATCTTCAGCATCTGCTTCTTGCATAGAAGCATCTCCATATTCTGCAGCAGGAATTTCCGAGTCTCCATTCTCAAGTGCTTGAAGAATGGCAGCTAGATTCCTGGGAGCAGAAGGACCTTCAACTTCTGGTGGGTCAACAACTTCTGGAATGACCAAGCTTGGATCTTTCTCAGAAGGGTTTTCCCTCAGATAGTCAAAGAGAGTCTTGAAGTCTCCGAGCAGAACAGGATAATCAGGAATAAAGATAACGATATCCCTGCATGGATTTGCTTCCATTTCAGCAGCCAGTCTTAATTGTTCCATCTCATCCAAGAAGGCCTTCTCTTCCAACAGATGTCTTCCTTTGAGACTAGCAAACCAGAAGTCTTCATAATTCCTCAGAATTCCACGAGGCCGTGGGGCAGCAGCTACACAGGCTTCCTGAAGTTCTAAAAACAGAGCATCTGATTCTTTGCGAAAGATCCTCCAGAAGTTCCGCATAGCAACATCATTCAATCCAGAACTTTCAGCAATTCTGAGAGTATCAAAGGTACTTCTGAGATTCCTCTTTATGTTTTCAAAAACTACACCAATAGGATATACAGGGCGGAATTTTATTTGGGTTTTTGAACAGGCAGGGTTGGAAGTGAAGTACGGATGAGGTTCTCTATCCAACCTATAAGAAGATTCTGCTTCAGTATCAGAATCTAACACTACCACTTCAGCTTCAGGACGAGGCTTGGGAGTGTAGTTGCAATCACGGAGCAGCTGCTCATGTGATGCAGAGGTTGGAAGAGGAGAATCACAAAGATTGTTTTGAGAGGTGGAGGGAGATTGTTCAAGGGTGGCATTGAGAGAAGGTTGAGATGGAAAGAGAGTTTGAAGGGGTGGTATATCCAGAACAGGATTTATGGTAGGTGGAGAGGAAGGAATGGTTATAGGAGAAGATGGAGGTGTAAGAGCATGGACAAAGACAGGTGATTCTGATGTGGCTTTTTCTGGTTCAGGTGTAGGGACAACCTCTATTGGTGCAGCTTCTGAACGAACAGCAGGAACAGAATCAGGTTCAGAAATGCATATACCTTTGGAACCTCTCAAAAAAGCTTTGGCCACATCCTCAGTCTTCTTCTGCTTCTTACTCTTCGGCTCTTCAATAATCTTTGCTTTGCCGCTAGCGATTTCTTTCCTTCTGACATATGCCAGAACTTCTGGTTGATTCTCAGCCTCTTGAGAGACATTTTCTTCATCAGATTCTTGAAGAATCATCTTTCTTTTTCTGATTTTCTTCTTCTCAACAACTTCAACAATCTCAGCATTGTTATTTGACTTCTTCTTCTTTTTCTCAGCTTCCTTCTTTTTCTTCTCAAAATCAGCAGAGACAGCCTTAACAACCTTTGCAATGACTTCTTCTGGGACCACTTCTTTCTTGGTGGTAGCAGCAGGATGATCAAACTTTCTTTTGGTCCTTTCTTCCTTCTTGCGATTCACTATAATTGGAGCACCTTTCTCTTGATCTTTAAGACTTTTATCCTCTTTTTGTGACTTCAGATACCTAGTTCTGACTTCTGGTACCTCACTATTGAAGAAGGTTTTGAATTCAGCTAGAACTGGTTCTCTTCTGATTCTTGTTCCAGCAAGAGGTTGAGGAGTCTTACTGATAGTCTTAATTACTTTCATCTTCTTCAAAGTGAATGCATTCAGACAAGCCCCAGATGTGACAGCAAGGTCTTTCACAATACCTTCAGATTCCAAGCTTTCAACAATCTTTGAATGCACCAAAAGATTTGAAATAATCCTTCCAAAAGGAATGATTGTTCCACCTTTTTCTCTGAAAGCGTTTCTGGAATCCTTTACTGCTTTCCACAAGTGGTTGAAGATGATGTAGATCGCATCAACCTTCTTCCTAGTGGCAATGCAATAAAGAATATACTTTTGCTCATTACTGATGAAATCCGAGGCATGTGTTGCTTTCCTATGGTAGAAACACCCAAGAATGATCTTTGTCCAGATTTTGTAGACATCTCTCAAATCCTTGACGTGTTTTGTTTTCTTGACATTTGGATAGAGAGTGGATAGAACATCTTCCCAAACTGCCCTTTTATCAATCTCAAAAGCCCCTTCAGGGTTTTTCAGATCAAACATCACTCTTAGGATGTTTTCAGTAATAACAACAAACTTTCCATGGACGAAAGAAAGTATTGATTTTGGAGCAACCACAGCATGTGCCCAGAACTCCTTGACAAGATCCGGATAAACTGGGCCAACGAACTCAGCAAACAACGAGGTCCATCCTTGAAAGATGATGTCTTCTTTAAGATGAAATCCATGTTCTTCAAGGTTGTCAAAATCAACAATAAGTTCACATAGAACTTCTAATTTGTCCTTGGGAATAGAGCATGCAACAACAGGAGTAAGTTGCAAAGATTCTTCTTGGAGATGATGAGGAACAGATGACTCAGCATTTTGGGATGAGAAGGCAGCCATGGATGCAGAATGAACAAAAACGAGCAAGAGAAGCGAACTGGGTTTTCGATTAGGGTTTTAGAAAACGGCTAAGAATTTTTCAAACGAGAGAATGCAAGAAGAAAGAGAGACAAGGGAGCAAAAAAGATGTATGATATGATTTGAAAAGAATATAAGGAGACAAATATAAACTAGAAAATGAAAAAGAATAAATAAACAAATTGAATAGTTTCAGAATCAAAAGAAATCATTTTCATTAAATGACGAGTGACGTGAGGAGAGAGATCGTGGTAAAAGAAATGATTTAAAACAGTTACCTAGGTCGGCGTCTTTTCAACTGCACGCTTCGTACTGACCGTAGAGACACGTGTTCATCATCAGATAATGGATGACAGGTGTGAAGTATTCAATAGGCTTTACGCCTTCTGATTCCGATCACTGCTTCTGAATTGATCAAGTTTCTCTTCTGGAAACACTCCTTCTGAAGTGTGCTGATATAAATCTGAATGATCTTCTGATCCATTACTTCTGATATACACAGCTTCTGGAGATTTACTTCTTTGTTTTGCAGCTTCTGATAAGACAAAACTGTATCTGCAGAAATTCTTAAGCTGCTTTGTTTCATCAGAAACAAGTTTATCATCAAACCAGATATTTATTGATTCGACCACAATCAATGTTTCAATATTGTATATTCTGTAGCATTTAGAGCATTCAGAATAATTAAGAACGAAACATTATTGCTTTAGAACAAACAAAACAGATGGTTCCAAGACTAATAAACTTTCTTTTCTGATCTCCTACGAACATAGTTTCTTCAACATATTTAAGTACCAGAACTTGGAAGACAGTCCTTCTTCCCTTCAAGTGTTGAGACCAACTTGAGTCCAGGTGACATGACATGTTGACTTTTATCTTCTATGTCGCCAAGAGAATCTGCAAAAGAAATAGTCTTTTTCTTTGGTACCCACATCTTCTTGGGTCCTTTCTTGTTAGATTTTCTCAAGTTCTGATTGAACTTGGATTTAACATTGTAAGCAATAGGAGGAACAGCATGATACTTTTTAATGTGAGTTTCATGATATTTCCTAGGTTGTGTCACATGCTTTTTGGTGTGTGTTATGTGAAAACTTTGAGCATGTGAAGTGTGCCTAATATCATGGGAGTGGCCATACTTGAACTGATCATACAATGGCTTGTATGTGAATTTCATTTCATCAACAGGTTCAAGTTTGTATGGGGTTTCACCCTCAAAACCAATGCCGACTCTTTTGTTTCCAGACACAGCATATATCATAGAAGCTAGCTGACTTCTGCCAATACTTCTAGATAAGAACTTCCTGAAACTTAAATCATATTCTTTCAGAATATGGTTTAGACTAGGAGTGGATTTTTCTGAATCAGAAGGAGATCCAACATCATTGGATAATTTTAAAAGTTTTTCTTTTAATTCAGAATTCTCCAACTCAAGCTTCTTTGTTTCAAATTCAAATAGCTTTTTCAGCTTTTTGTATTTGAGACTGATCTGAGACTTGAGTTCCAGAAGTTCAGTTAGACCGGAAACTAACTCATCTCTAGTAAGTTCAGAAAATACCTCTTCAGAATCTGATTCTGATGTAGATTCTGATCCGTCATCTTCTGTCGCCATCAGCGCACAGTTAGCCTGCTCATCTTCAGAGTCTGAATCATCTTCTGACTCATCCCAGGTTGCCATAAGACCTTTCTTCTTATGAAACTTCTTCTTGGGATTTTCCTTCTGAAGTTTTGGACATTCATTCTTGAAGTGTCCAGGCTCATTGCATTCATAGCACATGACCTTCTTCTTGTCAAATCTTCTGTCATCAGAAGATTCTCCACGTTCAAATTTCTTTGAACTTCTGACGCCTCTGAACTTCCTTTGCTTGTTCTTCCAGAGTTGATTTAGCCTTCTGGAGATCAAGGACAGTTCATCTTCTTCTTCAGATTCTGATTCTTCAGGATCTTCTTCTCTAGCCTGAAAAGCGTTAGTGCATTTCTTGATATTAGATTTTAATGCAATAGACTTACCTTTCTTTTGAGGCTCATTTGCGTCCAGCTCTATTTCATGACTTCTCAGGGCACTGATAAGCTCTTCCAGAGAAACTTCATTCAGATTCTTTGCAATCTTGAATGCAGTCACCATAGGACCCCATCTTCTGGGTAAGCTTCTGATGATCTTCTTTACGTGATCAGCCTTGGTGTATCCCTTGTCAAGAACTCTCAATCCAGCAGTAAGAGTTTGAAATCTTGAAAACATCTTTTCAATGTCTTCATCATCCTCCATCTTGAAGGCTTCATACTTCTGGATTAAAGCAAGAGCTTTAGTCTCCTTGACTTGAGCATTTCCTTCATGAGTCATTTTCAAGGACTCATATATGTCATAGGCCGTTTCCCTGTTAGATATCTTCTCATACTCAGCATGAGAGATAGCATTCAGCAAAACAGTTCTGCATTTATGATGATTCCTGAAAAGCTTCTTCTGATCATCGTTCATTTCTTGCCTTGTCAGCTTTACGCCACTGGCATTTACTGGATGTTTGTAACCATCCATCAGAAGATCCCATAGATCACCATCTAGACCAAGAAAGTAACTTTCCAGTTTATCTTTCCAGTATTCAAAGTTTTCACCATCAAATACCGGCGGTCTAGTATAACCATTGTTACCGTTGTGTTGCTCAGCAGAGCCAGATGTAGATGCAGGTGTAGACTTTGCACTTTCATCAACCATCTTTTACTGAAGCGTTTTTCTCTTCCTGAATCTTTTCTAAACACGGTTAAGTGCTTGCACCTTAGAACCGGCGCTCTGATGCCAATTGAAGGATAGAAAAACACTTAGAAAGGGGGGGGGTTTGAATAAGTGTAGCTTTAAAGACTTGACAGATAAAAATAAATTGCACAGTTATTTTTATCCTGGTTCGTTGTTAACTAAACTACTCCAGTCCACCCCCGCGGAGATGATTTACCTCAACTGAGGATTTAATCCACTAATCGCACGGATTACAATGGTTCTCCACTTAGTCAGCAACTAAGTCTTCCAGAGTCTTCTGATCACACACTGATCACTCCAGGAACAACTGCTTAGATACCCTCTAAGACTTTCTAGAGTATTCTGATCCACACGATCACTCTAGTTACAACCTGCTTAGATAACCTCTAAGACTTCCTAGAGTATTCTGATCCACACGATCACTCTAGTTCCTTACAACTTAATGTAATCAATTCTAAGAGTATTACAATTGCTTCTTAAAAGCTATAATCACAAACTGTGATATTTCTCTTAACGTTTAAGCTTAATCTCACTAATATATTACAACAGCAATGTAGTGAGCTTTGATGAAGATGAAGATTCTGAGCTTTGAGTAGAACAGAGTTTCAGCAAGTTAATAAGAGTTATTTTGTTCAGAATCGTTAACCTTGCTTCTCATCAGAACTTCATATTTATAGGCGTTGGAGAAGATGACCGTTGAGTGCATTTAATGCTTTGCGTGTTCCGTACAGCATCGCATTTAATGTTATACGCTTTTGTCAACTACCTCGAGCCTTGTTCACGCTGTGTCTACTGACGTTGCCTATAATAGCTTTTAACGTTCCTTTTGTCAGTCAGCGTAGCTTGCCACTTGTACTTTCTTCTGATCTGATGTTTGTGAATACAACGTTTGAATATCATCAGAGTCAAACAGCTTGGTGCAAAGCATCTTCTGATCTTCTGACCTTGAAGTGCTTCTGAGCGTGATACCATCAGAACTTCAGTGCTCCTGATCTCATGTTCTTCTGATGCTTCCATAGACCCATGTTCTGATTCTGCTTCGACCATCTTCTGATGTCTTGCCAGACCATGTTCTGATGTTGCATGCTGAACCCTTTGAGACAAAGCTTCTGAGCGCTGAATTATGCATACTCTTTATATATTTCCTGAAAAGGAAATTGCATTGAATTAGAGTACCATATTATCTTAAGCAAAATTCATATTATTGTTATCATCAAAACTAAGATAATTGATCAGAACAAATCTTGTTCTAACAATAAGCCCCTCCGAGCCTACCTGGATAGGTTCAACCGAGAAGTCATCCAAGTCTAGACAAGCGACCAGATGAAGAGGTACCTCCTCGATTGAGGGCTGAATCCCGACAGCAATTTCAAAAAAGCTATCGGGAATCGAAAAAGTCCACTCAATGAACACCCTCCTCCTCAAGGCATTGGCTTACATCGCTTACGAGGAGAAAACGGTAGCAACCAAAAGAGGGCCTTGGAGCAAAGATGCATCTCGGAGCTTGGGGCATGACGATCCCCCTTCTCGTTGAGGAGGTGAAAAAAGAAAGGATGACATGTCTCGGGAAATGAAAGACCAAAGGGGACCCTCTGGTCTCTTCACCAAGTACACGCTATTAAACGCTTCCCGCGAGCGTATCCTGGCTGAGTGCAATAGCACTAATTTCAAGAATTCCAGCATTCGTGCACCAAAGCCAAACCTGGTCCGCCCGGCAACTAACATATCTAAGTGGTGCAAGTACCACAAGATCCACGGGCACCTCACCGAGGAGTGCGTCCACCTCAAAGATGCAATTGTGACTCTGATCAAAGAGGGCGCCTTCCAAAGTACACCAAGAAGAGCGTTGCTCCTCGAAGGGATGCACAAAACAACACTGATGAGGACAAATCACCGGGTCCAGGACCAGTTCAAGTCACTCTCTGCGTCTCCAACCCAAAAGACTTTCTACCCTCGGAAGAAATCACTGTTGCCTTCAGCCATTGGGAGAGATTTCCTACTGTGATGGTCATATCCAACGGAGGAAATTTGACGAAAAGGAAATTTGACGAGCTGATCAGCGCCAATTCAGACTTGGGCCCGACCCTCAGCTAGTTCAAAGGGAAATCCAAGCCCATCACTTTTTACCTCGAGGAGCTTCCTGGAGGCGCCCCCAACGCCAACATTCCCATACTAATCCGGGCAAGAATGGCCAACTTCGACATCCGTCGTATTTAGATCAATAAAGGTAGCTCGGTAAACATAATGTAATCCCAGCTATTCAACACTCTCCAACTCGATGACTCCCACCTAACTCCCTATGTAGGATACGACCTCCAAGGCTTCAATGGCACCACGACCAAACCTTGGGGCCTCATCGAACTGATTGTTACCCTCGAGGAAGGTGAAGTTTCGAGACAAGTCAAAGCTCATTTTTTGGTCATCGACTGCCAATCACTCTACAACTGCATCATCGGTCGACCACACTGGCCGAGCTCACAACTTTCCCATCCACTGTCCACCTCAAGATGAAGTTCTACACAAAAAGGGGGCAGGTCGCCACATTGAATGTCGATATTGAATCATTAATAAAAAATTTCGACATGTCCATGAAAGGCTACCAGTCGATCGTCACCAACAAGAAGCCTCGAGTAGAAGACAAGCCTACCCAAGAAGACCTGAAGCCTTCACCCAGCGTCAGCTCGGTGGACCTTGATGCCCGCTTCACCAAAGAAGAACTAAATAGCGGAGAGGAGCCCCGATCAGAGACTTCTCATTCTGTCTTCCCAATCCCGGACGGAGACTTCGAGCTCGTCCCCCTCGGCGACGATCCCAATAAATGGATGACGATAGGGAAAAGCCTCCCCAACCTTCCGAGGAAGTAGTTCATGGCATGCTTGCGCAAAAATTCAGATTCTCTTCGCATGGAGTGCAGCCGAAATACCCGGACTCAACCCTGAGGTCGCTTGTCATCAACTGACCATAGATCCAGCCTTTAGGGCAGTAGTGCAACATAGGCGTAAACAGTCTCCCGAGAAAGCAGAGGCTGCCGAGGAAGCTGTAAAAGATCTCCTAGAGGCAAATTTTATTTCTGAGGCTATGTATTCAACTTGGCTCTCAAATGTTGTACTTGTTAAAAAATCTAATGGAAAATGGAGAATGTGCGTTGATTACACCGATCTCAATAGCGTTTGTCCCAAAGATGTTTATCCTTTGCCTAACATTGACAGGCTGGTCGATAACTCGGCCGACTATAAATTGTTGTCTTTTATGGATGCTTATTCAGATTATAATCAAATTCCCATGGCGAAATGCGACAAGCAATGTACGACCTTCCTGACCGAGTCGGGGAACTATTACTACAACGTGATACCCTTCGAACTCGAGAACATCGGAGCAACATATCAACAGATAGTGAACAAAGTTTTCCAAGGAGAGATCGATGACACCCTCGAAGTATACATGGACGACATGATCGTCAAATCACGAGAGGATACCAACCACACCATCCATCTTGAGTGTGTCTTCGACTAAGCAAGAAAATTCAAAATGAGATTCAACCAAAAGAAATGCACCTTCGGGGTCTGGGCAGGAAAATTCCTCAACTTCTACTTAACAAAACGGGGAATCGAAGCCAACCCCGATAAATTTCGAGCATTTTCCGAGCTACCCGCGCTGAATAAGAAAAAGTTCATTCAAATCCTGAACGAAATGCTCACCGCTCTATCGAGATTCGTCGCGAAATCTGCCCAACACGCCCTCGAATTTTTCGAACTCCTACGCAAGGAAGCATCCTTTGAATGGACCAAGGAATGCGAACAACCCATTCTCCACCTCAAACAGCTCTTGTCCCAACCACCGGTCCTCACCTGACCAGACAACGAGGAAACATTGTACCTCTATCTGGCCGTCTCGAACGAGGCCGTCAGCGTGACCCTCATAAGAGAAACTAAAGACGGGAAGAAAATTGTATACTTCAATAACAAAGCGCTTCAAGGACCCGAGCTTAGGTACCACCAAATTGAAAAGGTCTCACTAGCACTTATTATCGCTGCTCGGAGACTAAGATATTACTTCCTGGCTCACACCATCATCGTCAGGACCGACCAACCTATCAAGCAACTCCTCGGCCGACCAAACATGGCCGAGAGAATGCTCAAGTGGTCACTCGAACTGTATGAATTCGATATCCATTACGAGAGCATAAAATCCCTCAAATCTCAAGTCCTAGCTGACTTCATTGCCGAAATGACGATGAGCGAACCATAACCCTCGACAGACAACAGATGGACGATCTTCGTCGACGGAGCTTCAAACTCTTCTGGATGCAGGGCTGGCATTATCCTCGAGAATGATGAAGGTCTCATCATCGAAGTTTCCTTGATCCTATCATTTCCCACTTTAAACAACCAGGCTGAATACGAGGCCTTCCTCGCCGATTTGCACCTGGCCGAAGACATCGGAGCCCGAGAGGTAAAAATCTACACCGATTCCTAGCTCATCTCCTCTAAAGTCAACGACGACTACCAGGAAAAAAATGATACCATCATCGAATACCTAGCCCTGGTCAAAGAAAAAATGAAGAACTTCGTTCGCTCGGAAGTCGAACACGTCCCTCGCGAGCAAAACACTAAGGCAGACGTCTTGTCCAAAATTGCGAGCACCAAGAAAAAAGGGGGAAATAGATCAGTGATCCAGGAAATTCTCCCAAGAACGAGCATAGGCAGACATGCAACCTTACTCGAGGTAAATGCGATAGGAGATAGCCAATGCTGGATGACCCTAGTATACAACTTCCTCACTAAGGGAGAACTTCCTACTGATCCAAAAGAAGCCTCCTCGACCATAAGGGAGAACTTTCTACCCCCTTACTCAAGTAAGTTGACGCATCCCAAGCTCTCGAGATCTTGCAGGAACTCTATGAAGGGATCAACGTCCAACACCTCGGTGGTTGCTACCTAGCACGGAAAGCCCTACGAGCAGGCTATTATTGGCCGATGATGCAACAGGACGCCAAGAACCATGTCCAAAAATGCAACAAATGTCAGCGCCACGCCGACATGCATCTAACTCCACCTCACGAGCTCATGTCGCTTTCCTCCCCTTGGCCTTTCGCTTGGTGGGGGATGGACATCATCGGACCCTTCCCGATCAAATCATACCAAAATAAATACCTGATCATCGTCGTAGACTACTTCACTAAATGGATCAAAGCTGAGGCACTCGCCTGCTTCGGGGTACCATAAGCAATAATGACCAACAAAGACACACAGTTTACCGACAGAAAGTTCCAAGAGTTGGTGGCCAAGCTCGGGACCAAGCAGCACTTCACCTTCGTCGAGCACCCTCAGACCAACGGGCAAGCCGAAGCTGCAAACAGAGTCATTCTCCGAGGACTCAAACGTCGGCTCGGCGAAGCCAAGAAAGTATGGGTCGAGGAGCTACTTAGCGTAATATGGGCCTACAGAACGACACCATATTCGACCACCAGGGAGACCCCATTCAGATTTACATACGGAACCGCGGCAGTCATCCCCGTGGAGATCAGAGAACCATCTCACCATACAGAATCCCCACCCAAGGAGGAATTGAACAATGAATCCATGAGAGAGGAGATCGACATGGTCAAAGAAATCCGATCAGGAGCATCCCTCCGTGACACAAAATTAAAGCAATAAATAACTTTGCGTCATGACACAAAAGTCATAAAGCGCGAGTTTGAAATCGGCTCACTAGTTTTACGCAAAAACATGAAGGTCTCGCGCGGAGGTAAACTCGCTCCCAATTGGGAAGGCCCATACCAATTTTATGATAAAAACAAAAAATGGTGCCCACTACCTCGAAAACCTGCTCGGGGAAAAACTTGCTCGACCCTGTAACATTGAGAAACTCAGACGATACTACAGCTAAACCAACTAATCTCTATCCAACGAACCCTCACCAACAATGAGGCTTGCTCGGATAATTAAACACATAATTCAAAATTAATTAAAATACGAAAATAAAAACGGTCATTACGTTCGCCCCTATCTCTCTTCCTGACACGGCTCGTGTTGGGCAACACTGCCACCAGTGTCAGGCTTCCTGACACATGCTTCTGAACTTCCTTCGAAACTCCAAGTCTTGCAATGATTCATTCTAATTTCTCTAGATGAGTCTAAAAACATTAAAGCACATAACCATGCACAAAATGAAGAAGAAAAAGAGATAAAGTGCTTTACTAACTAATTCAAAGATAACAGAAATCAACGGTAAATAGACGTGTAAAAACCACCGATCAGCTACTAAGGAACAAATTCATACAAACTACAAAGTACGTCGAATGGTTAGAAAATATAGTTCAAGTTATGAAAAAGAATGGGACTCTTAGAGTCTATATTGACTTTAGAGATTTAAATTCTGCTACTCCAAAAGATAAATACTCAATGCGTGTAGCGTAAATGTTAGTCAATTCGGTAGTAGGCTTTGAATATTTAAGTATGTTAGATGGTTATTCTGGATATAACCAAATTTACATTGGAGAAAAAGATGTGCCAAAAATGGTGTTTCGATATCCTGGGGCCGTAGGAACCTATGAATGGATGGTGATGCCTTTTGGCCTGAAGAATGTTGGTTCAACATACCAAAGGATAACAAATTCTATGTTTCATGATTTTATTGAAACCTGTATGCAGGTTTATATTGATGATATAGTTATCAAGTATTTGTTGGAAAATGGTCATTTGGACCACCTTCGACAATCATTCAAAAGATAAGGAAATATGGTCATAAAATGAATTTATTACAATGTACTTTTGGTGTTTGTGCGTAGGAGACTTTCTAGGATTTATGGTTCATAAAAAGGCCATAGAAATATACCCAAAAAAAGACGAAAGCTATACTTGATAAGAAATCTCCATCAAACAAAAAGCAACTTCAACCTTTACTAGGCAAGATCAATTTCTTGAGGAGGTCCATTTCAAATCTAAATGGCAAAATAATTTTTTTTCACCACTGGTGCCTTTAAAGAAAGAAGAAAGATTCAAGTGGGATCAAGAACATCAAAAGTCCTTTGATGAGATTAAGAGCTATATAATAAATCTTTGTATTCTGTTACCTCCTATGAGAAATAGATTTATGACGTTGTATATTTTTGCATCTGAATTAATAATATGAAGTATGTTAGCCCAAGAGGATGATGATAGTGTTGAAGGAACCATTTATTACCTTAATCGAGTTTTAAATGATGCAAAAACTAGGTATAACCCAATAGAAAAGTTGTGTCTTTGTTTGAATCTCTCGTGTCCTTGATTAAAATGTTATATAAAGCCTACCAATGTTTTTTAATTCCTACTTTGATGTTATTAAGCACATGCTGTCAAAATCTATTTTACACAATCGAATTTGGAAGTGGTTTTGGCTTTGATTGAATATTCTTAACGTGTGCACCTTTAAGGGATATGAAAGGCCAAGTTGTTATGAATTTATTGTTGATCATGCAATAGTCGAAGTAATGCAAAATTATCTTGGTCTAAAACCTTAGAAGTTGTACTTCGACGGTTCCAGACATAAAAATGGATTTGGCATTGGAATTTTGATCATTTATCCTAAAGAAATTCCAATGAAGTTTAAATTCAAGATTAAAGGACTCATAGAATGGCGGAGGCAAATAGATCTTTTGCACATTTTTGTTAATCTATGAACAAGATCTATATACACACATAGACCTATGGATCCATACATAAATTGAGGTTTTTCAGAGATTCAATGTAAGTAATTACTAATTCATGATTTGACATGTATAGAATGAAAATCTCATTCTCGAGTCTACGAGAATCTTTATTAAAGCCTTTCATTTGCTTCTTTTCGATAGAAGTTTTATTTTTTTGGAATTGATACTATATGTGGTTATTGATCGATTAAAATCATATTAGATAAAATTATATTAAGCATATTCAATGATCGATTGAAAGAGAAGACGTAATCCCAATTAAATAAATGACGTTTGAAGGTAGTGCAACTCTAACTGCAGCTTCCTAGCATTCACCAGAAAGTCCCCTTTTTTATTTCCTGAAACAAAAACAAGCAAACACAAAAAGAAAACTAAGTTGTTAAAAGCATGGGTTGCCTCCCACGAAGCGCTTCGTTTAACGTCGCATGGCTCGACGATCCATTCCCCTTGTTAGGGTGGCATATATGACACAAAGAACACATCATCTTTTTTCTTTATTTTGTTTGGTAGCAATCCCATGAACTTAAAGTACCGATGATGTTGCTCCCAAATCCTTTTCAGCTTGATTTTATTGAACAAGGCATAAATGTCTTCCAATACTTTGTCAATTTCTTGTCTTTCATCTGCCTTGTTGTAAAAATAGTTTTTGGGGATACTCTTTTGTTGAGAATTTTCTTGTTGGATGTCCGCATCTTCACAAATTGTTAAATTTGTAGTTTTATCCAAAACTCGATCATCTTCAAGTTTCCTTATTTCTTCTTCCCCATATTTCTTTTTTACCTCAAATTCTTCTATTCTTACTGCATCCTCTTCATCTGATGTCAAGCATTTTTCTTCTGGTTTCACATACTCTTCTTCCAACTGTAACTTTCTCCAAATAAACCTATCTGGATAAAAGTTAGCTTCCTTACATTCATTCATAAGGATTCTTACCCCCCTCTTATATGCTTTGAAAATTTTAGTCGCCTCTTCCAAGGTGACTCCTGAATCAGGCGACCAACATGCAGGAGATACAGGTGGCAATGTATCAAAACAATACATAGCTACAAAACTCAGACAATTTGTTAGTAGCAAAGTATAGAAGAATTCATGAAGCAAAAATAATCAACCTTTTCTTTTTTTTTCTCTTTTTTTTATAATAAAATCAAATTCAAATAAACAAAAACAAAAACAAAATTTTAGTTGACGAGCAACAAAATTTCAATTGAACTAAAATCAAAACTATATATTTTAGCAGTCCCCGGCAACGGCGCCAAAAACTTGATCGGTAAAATAACAAGTGTACTATTTTTCCTCTATAGTAATAATAGGGAAATTCCCCGAACGTCGATCTCAAGGACTGCACGTTAATATCGAGTTTAAATAATGGTTCAATTAAACAAAAACTATATTTGGAGTTTTGTTTGCAAATTGTGACTAAAAATAATTAAAATAAGCAGAAAAGTAAATTGGCTTTTTGACAAATATGAGTATTATGCTAGGGTAAAGTGTGTGATTGTTCCTGTAATAACCTTGGATTTAGATCTCTTCAACAAGTTCATAACCTTTAATTACCGCCCTTTAGATTATTTTCCCCTAAGTCCTTAGTGGGAAAACCTTTGAACATTCATCCTAAATCCTAAGTCCTTAGAGAATTATGATGAAATCAAGCCTTTATGTTATCAAGAGTTAACCGGTAACTATAGGGTATCCCTAGTCCTAGGTGATATCTACTATAGTCTAATCATACAAAAACCTTAACAACCGCTGTCCAGCTGGTTGTTAACCGTAAATCAATCTTGTTGGTCCGACAAAGAAAGCATAAAAACCTTGTACAATTAAATTAAATAAGAAAACAAATATATTGATGAACTCAGGAATTCAAAATCATTACAGAATCAAATCAGGGACACCCCCTAGCATTAGGGTTTAGTTACTCATATTGTTCAAAGAAAACAAAATATAAAATAGATACATTACAAGAATTGAGATGAAAGTTGATCTTCAATCGCTTCCATTCATGAAAACCTTCTTCTCTCCCAAACCCTTGTTTTCTCCAATCTTCAATCGTGTCTTCTCCTCGCCAAAAGTCCTCTAATTCATCGTTAAAACTCTTCTAAATAGTGCAAACTCACTTAGGTTGGTTGGAAGTACCCAAAATACCCCCTTGGGTCAACACTTAATAAAAAATCACAAAAATCAGCAAAATCAGCGTTTTAGCCAACACGGGCCGTGTTGAGCAACACGGGCACCCGTGTTGAGCAACACGGGCACCCGTGTTGAGCAACACGGGCACCCGTGTTGGTCCTCTGTTATTTGTTTCTTAAAATCACTCCCAGCATTGCTGACACGGGTGCCCGTGTTGCTGAAGACGGCCCGTGTTAGCCCTTAACTTCAGAATTTGGCTTTGAGTTCTTCAGCAAAGTTGTAGCCCTTTTCGCTAGCGAAATTTTTCCACCGGAACCGCGCCATTCCGAGTTACGAAGCTCTAGTTATGATCAAAATACTACACACCTGTCATGATGAGAAACATGCTGAAAATTTCTAGATCTCACACTTGCTAACACGAGCTGTGTCCGCCCCGTGACTTTCATCTCTTTTGCATTTTCTTGACCACGCTTCATGCTAACACGGCCAGTTTCAAGGGACGCAGGTGGTCGTGTCAGACCTCATGTAGCTTGATTTTTCACTTCCTTCGAAACTCCCTTTTTTGTACTTTTTCGCATTGATTTGTCTCGATTTATTCCTTGGAGCCTGCAAACAGTAAAATACACAACCAAAGCATAAAATGTAGAAGAATGAAGTAAAACACTTGACAGTATAAAGCAAAGACGACTAAAATCAACGGTAAATAAACGTGTAAAAACCACTGATCAAACTCCCCCAAACTTAAACCGTTGCTTGACCTCAAGCGACAATTACAAGAGAAAATGAACATCACAGCACACCGGTACTCATACGTGAGATTTCTATTGTAACACCCTTCTAAACCCCCGCGGAAATATAATAAAATCAGAGTAAATAAACAGCAAGGATGCTACAATTATTAAAATAAATAAAAATGCCAAGTCGATTGTCATGCTTTATTAGAATTAAACCAAATATCAAAACATGTATTTAGCACAGCGGAACTCATTTTAACAATGCTAGGAAACATATCCAAACAAATCAACGATACATAATTCATAACCAATAATGGCAACACGTATATCGAGTAACTCTAAGACTATCGACCCCCAGTGTTACAAGATCAGAGCATGACTGACACGACCCAACATAAACGGATAAACTCTACGAGTCATCCTCACCGATCGCTTAAGCCGCTACTTCAATCTGAAATCATCAAAGTAAGGGTGAGACTACATCATAATTAAATAGCATTATAAATCATCAGATATAGAATTTCATAAGCAATTATCCACCCTACTTAGCATATTCAGATTAATCAATTCATACCAATCACAAGCACAAGTCAATAGTATGCAACAATAACACAACACAATCATAACACCGGATTTCATCCTGGCATGTCACAATTTATACAAGACCATGCAGACTCTTATGCATGTGGTACCATACATGGGATACACCCATCCAACTGATCTTTTTCATCACCGAGATACAGTTTAACCAGCACAAATTCCACACAATGGGAATTATGCCCACCATTTTGATCCATTTCATCACCGGGATCCATCACCAAAAATGTATGCGAATGAATGCAACATATAACATGCTTACAACATCACCAATCCGATGTATCACATCGTCTCATTATCATCACCAATTCATCACCAATAAGCATGCATTAGTTTTAGCATTCATACAATATATCACACGCATACATGTAAGACATCACCCAATAAATATTATAAACACAATACAAAACTCGGACCTTACATCCATATCACCTATTCATCATATATAATTCACACCATATATAACGTCAAATCACAGTTATATCATTACAACATCACCACATTGTCACGTTAACCAAATCATGCACACAATGTACAAAACACGCCATAAACGAAATAAATCAAGATTTTCAAAATAAAATCAAGTTATTGTTGTTTTCTTTACTTTATATCATAGAGTATTTAATTTAAGAAACAACGTCCAAAACGGCGTCTAAAACGGACTTACGGTTCAAAAATTAGAAGCTTTTAAAGTTAGAATAGTTTTCAAAACGTGCTGCTGGAATTTGTACTGGAACCCGGTTCGTCCCACATGGGAACCGGTTCCTGGACCCAAAATGCCATTTTTAACGTTCTAACACAGTGGAACCCGGTTCCTCCCATATGGGAACCCGTTCCCACGAACCCAGTAGCTGAAAAACATAATTTTTATGGCTTTTATGCATCCCAAACTCATACCCACTCATACCATTACGAAATTGATCACCAATGACATCAAAATACTCCAAATACATGATTCTCATACCCAAACAACATACCATAACACCATGTAACAATACTACATCATCAATTGCAGTCAATTCATCAAATCATACATGTCAGTGTTGGAATTTTCACAAAACCTAACATCCCAAATAGAGATTCTAATTCCTTAATTCAATCCTATCATCATCAAAATCATAATACCATATAATTAGAGTAATCACCCCTTACCTCAGAGTCGAATCTTCGAAGGTCTTCTTCTCCTCTGGCTCTTATCTCTTTCACGTACTCTTCAGTTCTCAGACTTCTGTCCCTTTTGCCTCTAACCTTCTCTTTTCCCAATTTCCTTATTATTTTATAAAAATAACATTAAATTAGTAATGGGCTTTACTAATTTAACACCTCCTTCTTACTAACATCACACCTGGCCCAGTACCACAAACCATTCTTTTCCAATTTATTTTCCACAAACCACCAATAATTCTAATCATTAATTAAATTTCCCATTAAATTAAAATTAGAAAATACGGGGTGTTACAACTCTCCCCCACTAAAAGAGTTTTCGTCCTCGAAAACATACTTCTAGTGAAAAGTTCCAGATAGGAGTCCTTCATCTAACTCTCCCGTTCTTAGTTAACACTTTCTTAGTCGAACCTCAAAATTCATCTGACATAACCAACATAAGCATGCCTCATGCATTCCATCTCAGCTCTTACGTCGCATTTGACCATTCAAATGTACACCACTCGTTATATCTCCAAAAGATTAACAACGATAGAACATTGAGGTACAACCCATACAATACGCCCAATCACTGAATAATATAATTACACAACCATGGTATGACTACCCCGATCAACACTGCAGTAAGGCATTCCATCTACCAAACGTACCAACCTTAGACACACCTTTCCATATGAGCGATGAAATAATACTTACACTCTTCACCAACTGCTTCCTTCAAGAAACTCGATAATAACATTCCTATACTATTGAATTTCAACTATCTGACTCTTCTCAAGTCATGCCAGCAATTATCCAACACGTTACATTCCGCTTTTGCTGCTCTATTTGATTACTCCTTACAATCATCATTACCAATTAGATTTCTCAGTTTTACCCAATTCCGAATCTCTTTACTCATTCGTTCAAGAATCCTTCTTTATCATACAAGATACTAATCTACCATTTAGCAACACTTACTCGCACTCAAAAACAAAGTCCTGATTTACTTCCTCTATTTAAACATTTCAACCATCATAATGAGTACACACAAGTAATTATAATCACACTCATCATCCTTAATATACCATTGCTTACAAAATAGCTCAAACTGAATCCCACTCTCCTTTAAGAATTAAATCAACTTCGTCCTTCATAGAGTATAATTTCTCATTATATCTGGAAATCTACAATAACACCTTACAACAGTACATAATTATTATAGCATCATATAGTATACACTCATCGCCTTAACTTCGCTGAATACATACTCGTTAACTAAGTACATCCACAATAAAATACTCATCATCTCGACAATTATTTTAAAAGAGTACTAATTCTCCGAAATGACATCCTTTCATCTACTAGATTATAAATCCAACATATAGATTAATACACATCCTCTATGTAGGCTCCTGACATATTAATTCCTCACTGCCCATGAGTAATACTCATAACACTACTCCACATCACACTTTCGTTGCGCGATTCTGATTACCCGTCTTAAGTCACCGTCCAATATATTGCACTCTTTCATATCCACTTCTTCATAAATTCACACAACATGGTGTTTCGATATCCTGGGGCCGTAGGAACCTATGAATGGATGGTGATGCCTTTTGGCCTGAAGAATGTTGGTTCAACATACCAAAGGATAACAAATTCTATGTTTCATGATTTTATTGAAACCTGTATGCAGGTTTATATTGATGATATAGTTATCAAGTATTTGTTGGAAAATGGTCATTTGGACCACCTTCGACAATCATTCAAAAGATAAGGAAATATGGTCATAAAATGAATTTATTACAATGTACTTTTGGTGTTTGTGCGTAGGAGACTTTCTAGGATTTATGGTTCATAAAAAGGCCATAGAAATATACCCAAAAAAAGACGAAAGCTATACTTGATAAGAAATCTCCATCAAACAAAAAGCAACTTCAACCTTTACTAGGCAAGATCAATTTCTTGAGGAGGTCCATTTCAAATCTAAATGGCAAAATAATTTTTTTTCACCACTGGTGCCTTTAAAGAAAGAAGAAAGATTCAAGTGGGATCAAGAACATCAAAAGTCCTTTGATGAGATTAAGAGCTATATAATAAATCTTTGTATTCTGTTACCTCCTATGAGAAATAGATTTATGACGTTGTATATTTTTGCATCTGAATTAATAATATGAAGTATGTTAGCCCAAGAGGATGATGATAGTGTTGAAGGAACCATTTATTACCTTAATCGAGTTTTAAATGATGCAAAAACTAGGTATAACCCAATAGAAAAGTTGTGTCTTTGTTTGAATCTCTCGTGTCCTTGATTAAAATGTTATATAAAGCCTACCAATGTTTTTTAATTCCTACTTTGATGTTATTAAGCACATGCTGTCAAAATCTATTTTACACAATCGAATTTGGAAGTGGTTTTGGCTTTGATTGAATATTCTTAACGTGTGCACCTTTAAGGGATATGAAAGGCCAAGTTGTTATGAATTTATTGTTGATCATGCAATAGTCGAAGTAATGCAAAATTATCTTGGTCTAAAACCTTAGAAGTTGTACTTCGACGGTTCCAGACATAAAAATGGATTTGGCATTGGAATTTTGATCATTTATCCTAAAGAAATTCCAATGAAGTTTAAATTCAAGATTAAAGGACTCATAGAATGGCGGAGGCAAATAGATCTTTTGCACATTTTTGTTAATCTATGAACAAGATCTATATACACACATAGACCTATGGATCCATACATAAATTGAGGTTTTTCAGAGATTCAATGTAAGTAATTACTAATTCATGATTTGACATGTATAGAATGAAAATCTCATTCTCGAGTCTACGAGAATCTTTATTAAAGCCTTTCATTTGCTTCTTTTCGATAGAAGTTTTATTTTTTTGGAATTGATACTATATGTGGTTATTGATCGATTAAAATCATATTAGATAAAATTATATTAAGCATATTCAATGATCGATTGAAAGAGAAGACGTAATCCCAATTAAATAAATGACGTTTGAAGGTAGTGCAACTCTAACTGCAGCTTCCTAGCATTCACCAGAAAGTCCCCTTTTTTATTTCCTGAAACAAAAACAAGCAAACACAAAAAGAAAACTAAGTTGTTAAAAGCATGGGTTGCCTCCCACGAAGCGCTTCGTTTAACGTCGCATGGCTCGACGATCCATTCCCCTTGTTAGGGTGGCATATATGACACAAAGAACACATCATCTTTTTTCTTTATTTTGTTTGGTAGCAATCCCATGAACTTAAAGTACCGATGATGTTGCTCCCAAATCCTTTTCAGCTTGATTTTATTGAACAAGGCATAAATGTCTTCCAATACTTTGTCAATTTCTTGTCTTTCATCTGCCTTGTTGTAAAAATAGTTTTTGGGGATACTCTTTTGTTGAGAATTTTCTTGTTGGATGTCCGCATCTTCACAAATTGTTAAATTTGTAGTTTTATCCAAAACTCGATCATCTTCAAGTTTCCTTATTTCTTCTTCCCCATATTTCTTTTTTACCTCAAATTCTTCTATTCTTACTGCATCCTCTTCATCTGATGTCAAGCATTTTTCTTCTGGTTTCACATACTCTTCTTCCAACTGTAACTTTCTCCAAATAAACCTATCTGGATAAAAGTTAGCTTCCTTACATTCATTCATAAGGATTCTTACCCCCCTCTTATATGCTTTGAAAATTTTAGTCGCCTCTTCCAAGGTGACTCCTGAATCAGGCGACCAACATGCAGGAGATACAGGTGGCAATGTATCAAAACAATACATAGCTACAAAACTCAGACAATTTGTTAGTAGCAAAGTATAGAAGAATTCATGAAGCAAAAATAATCAACCTTTTCTTTTTTTTTTCTCTTTTTTTTATAATAAAATCAAATTCAAATAAACAAAAACAAAAACAAAATTTTAGTTGACGAGCAACAAAATTTCAATTGAACTAAAATCAAAACTATATATTTTAGCAGTCCCCGGCAACGGCGCCAAAAACTTGATCGGTAAAATAACAAGTGTACTATTTTTCCTCTATAGTAATAATAGGGAAATTCCCCGAACGTCGATCTCAAGGACTGCACGTTAATATCGAGTTTAAATAATGGTTCAATTAAACAAAAACTATATTTGGAGTTTTGTTTGCAAATTGTGACTAAAAATAATTAAAATAAGCAGAAAAGTAAATTGGCTTTTTGACAAATATGAGTATTATGCTAGGGTAAAGTGTGTGATTGTTCCTGTAATAACCTTGGATTTAGATCTCTTCAACAAGTTCATAACCTTTAATTACCGCCCTTTAGATTATTTTCCCCTAAGTCCTTAGTGGGAAAACCTTTGAACATTCATCCTAAATCCTAAGTCCTTAGAGAATTATGATGAAATCAAGCCTTTATGTTATCAAGAGTTAACCGGTAACTATAGGGTATCCCTAGTCCTAGGTGATATCTACTATAGTCTAATCATACAAAAACCTTAACAACCGCTGTCCAGCTGGTTGTTAACCGTAAATCAATCTTGTTGGTCCGACAAAGAAAGCATAAAAACCTTGTACAATTAAATTAAATAAGAAAACAAATATATTGATGAACTCAGGAATTCAAAATCATTACAGAATCAAATCAGGGACACCCCCTAGCATTAGGGTTTAGTTACTCATATTGTTCAAAGAAAACAAAATATAAAATAGATACATTACAAGAATTGAGATGAAAGTTGATCTTCAATCGCTTCCATTCATGAAAACCTTCTTCTCTCCCAAACCCTTGTTTTCTCCAATCTTCAATCGTGTCTTCTCCTCGCCAAAAGTCCTCTAATTCATCGTTAAAACTCTTCTAAATAGTGCAAACTCACTTAGGTTGGTTGGAAGTACCCAAAATACCCCCTTGGGTCAACACTTAATAAAAAATCACAAAAATCAGCAAAATCAGCGTTTTAGCCAACACGGGCCGTGTTGAGCAACACGGGCACCCGTGTTGAGCAACACGGGCACCCGTGTTGAGCAACACGGGCACCCGTGTTGGTCCTCTGTTATTTGTTTCTTAAAATCACTCCCAGCATTGCTGACACGGGTGCCCGTGTTGCTGAAGACGGCCCGTGTTAGCCCTTAACTTCAGAATTTGGCTTTGAGTTCTTCAGCAAAGTTGTAGCCCTTTTCGCTAGCGAAATTTTTCCACCGGAACCGCGCCATTCCGAGTTACGAAGCTCTAGTTATGATCAAAATACTACACACCTGTCATGATGAGAAACATGCTGAAAATTTCTAGATCTCACACTTGCTAACACGAGCTGTGTCCGCCCCGTGACTTTCATCTCTTTTGCATTTTCTTGACCACGCTTCATGCTAACACGGCCAGTTTCAAGGGACGCAGGTGGTCGTGTCAGACCTCATGTAGCTTGATTTTTCACTTCCTTCGAAACTCCCTTTTTTGTACTTTTTCGCATTGATTTGTCTCGATTTATTCCTTGGAGCCTGCAAACAGTAAAATACACAACCAAAGCATAAAATGTAGAAGAATGAAGTAAAACACTTGACAGTATAAAGCAAAGACGACTAAAATCAACGGTAAATAAACGTGTAAAAACCACTGATCAAACTCCCCCAAACTTAAACCGTTGCTTGACCTCAAGCGACAATTACAAGAGAAAATGAACATCACAGCACACCGGTACTCATACGTGAGATTTCTATTGTAACACCCTTCTAAACCCCCGCGGAAATATAATAAAATCAGAGTAAATAAACAGCAAGGATGCTACAATTATTAAAATAAATAAAAATGCCAAGTCGATTGTCATGCTTTATTAGAATTAAACCAAATATCAAAACATGTATTTAGCACAGCGGAACTCATTTTAACAATGCTAGGAAACATATCCAAACAAATCAACGATACATAATTCATAACCAATAATGGCAACACGTATATCGAGTAACTCTAAGACTATCGACCCCCAGTGTTACAAGATCAGAGCATGACTGACACGACCCAACATAAACGGATAAACTCTACGAGTCATCCTCACCGATCGCTTAAGCCGCTACTTCAATCTGAAATCATCAAAGTAAGGGTGAGACTACATCATAATTAAATAGCATTATAAATCATCAGATATAGAATTTCATAAGCAATTATCCACCCTACTTAGCATATTCAGATTAATCAATTCATACCAATCACAAGCACAAGTCAATAGTATGCAACAATAACACAACACAATCATAACACCGGATTTCATCCTGGCATGTCACAATTTATACAAGACCATGCAGACTCTTATGCATGTGGTACCATACATGGGATACACCCATCCAACTGATCTTTTTCATCACCGAGATACAGTTTAACCAGCACAAATTCCACACAATGGGAATTATGCCCACCATTTTGATCCATTTCATCACCGGGATCCATCACCAAAAATGTATGCGAATGAATGCAACATATAACATGCTTACAACATCACCAATCCGATGTATCACATCGTCTCATTATCATCACCAATTCATCACCAATAAGCATGCATTAGTTTTAGCATTCATACAATATATCACACGCATACATGTAAGACATCACCCAATAAATATTATAAACACAATACAAAACTCGGACCTTACATCCATATCACCTATTCATCATATATAATTCACACCATATATAACGTCAAATCACAGTTATATCATTACAACATCACCACATTGTCACGTTAACCAAATCATGCACACAATGTACAAAACACGCCATAAACGAAATAAATCAAGATTTTCAAAATAAAATCAAGTTATTGTTGTTTTCTTTACTTTATATCATAGAGTATTTAATTTAAGAAACAACGTCCAAAACGGCGTCTAAAACGGACTTACGGTTCAAAAATTAGAAGCTTTTAAAGTTAGAATAGTTTTCAAAACGTGCTGCTGGAATTTGTACTGGAACCCGGTTCGTCCCACATGGGAACCGGTTCCTGGACCCAAAATGCCATTTTTAACGTTCTAACACAGTGGAACCCGGTTCCTCCCATATGGGAACCCGTTCCCACGAACCCAGTAGCTGAAAAACATAATTTTTATGGCTTTTATGCATCCCAAACTCATACCCACTCATACCATTACGAAATTGATCACCAATGACATCAAAATACTCCAAATACATGATTCTCATACCCAAACAACATACCATAACACCATGTAACAATACTACATCATCAATTGCAGTCAATTCATCAAATCATACATGTCAGTGTTGGAATTTTCACAAAACCTAACATCCCAAATAGAGATTCTAATTCCTTAATTCAATCCTATCATCATCAAAATCATAATACCATATAATTAGAGTAATCACCCCTTACCTCAGAGTCGAATCTTCGAAGGTCTTCTTCTCCTCTGGCTCTTATCTCTTTCACGTACTCTTCAGTTCTCAGACTTCTGTCCCTTTTGCCTCTAACCTTCTCTTTTCCCAATTTCCTTATTATTTTATAAAAATAACATTAAATTAGTAATGGGCTTTACTAATTTAACACCTCCTTCTTACTAACATCACACCTGGCCCAGTACCACAAACCATTCTTTTCCAATTTATTTTCCACAAACCACCAATAATTCTAATCATTAATTAAATTTCCCATTAAATTAAAATTAGAAAATACGGGGTGTTACAACTCTCCCCCACTAAAAGAGTTTTCGTCCTCGAAAACATACTTCTAGTGAAAAGTTCCAGATAGGAGTCCTTCATCTAACTCTCCCGTTCTTAGTTAACACTTTCTTAGTCGAACCTCAAAATTCATCTGACATAACCAACATAAGCATGCCTCATGCATTCCATCTCAGCTCTTACGTCGCATTTGACCATTCAAATGTACACCACTCGTTATATCTCCAAAAGATTAACAACGATAGAACATTGAGGTACAACCCATACAATACGCCCAATCACTGAATAATATAATTACACAACCATGGTATGACTACCCCGATCAACACTGCAGTAAGGCATTCCATCTACCAAACGTACCAACCTTAGACACACCTTTCCATATGAGCGATGAAATAATACTTACACTCTTCACCAACTGCTTCCTTCAAGAAACTCGATAATAACATTCCTATACTATTGAATTTCAACTATCTGACTCTTCTCAAGTCATGCCAGCAATTATCCAACACGTTACATTCCGCTTTTGCTGCTCTATTTGATTACTCCTTACAATCATCATTACCAATTAGATTTCTCAGTTTTACCCAATTCCGAATCTCTTTACTCATTCGTTCAAGAATCCTTCTTTATCATACAAGATACTAATCTACCATTTAGCAACACTTACTCGCACTCAAAAACAAAGTCCTGATTTACTTCCTCTATTTAAACATTTCAACCATCATAATGAGTACACACAAGTAATTATAATCACACTCATCATCCTTAATATACCATTGCTTACAAAATAGCTCAAACTGAATCCCACTCTCCTTTAAGAATTAAATCAACTTCGTCCTTCATAGAGTATAATTTCTCATTATATCTGGAAATCTACAATAACACCTTACAACAGTACATAATTATTATAGCATCATATAGTATACACTCATCGCCTTAACTTCGCTGAATACATACTCGTTAACTAAGTACATCCACAATAAAATACTCATCATCTCGACAATTATTTTAAAAGAGTACTAATTCTCCGAAATGACATCCTTTCATCTACTAGATTATAAATCCAACATATAGATTAATACACATCCTCTATGTAGGCTCCTGACATATTAATTCCTCACTGCCCATGAGTAATACTCATAACACTACTCCACATCACACTTTCGTTGCGCGATTCTGATTACCCGTCTTAAGTCACCGTCCAATATATTGCACTCTTTCATATCCACTTCTTCATAAATTCACACAACATGGTGAGTGATTATTCTCACAGCTTAGTATCCATCATATCCTAAACCATTAAGGTAACAAACAAGCTCATCCTATCTATATGATTCCGTCTACTATCAACAAGAGATTAAGGGTGATCAAGTCCTCAATTTGTCAATAGATAGGCGACAACCACATTTAAGCATAAACCGTCGTTACTACATAATAGTGTCCTTTTCCGAGTTTGCACTCAAACTCATTAACATCGTCATAGTCCAATAGTTCACTCTCAGTCTTTACAACTCGCACACTCGCCTCTCATTGGATCTTGTCGGTGAGACACCAATGTCCAAATGTTTTACACAACGCTTCATAGTCACTTAGCATCACACGCTTGTTAAGTACTTCCAAACTTCATAGTCACTAATATACTCGTACCTTTCTATTTATCTCGTTCTGAATCAAAATCCTCCTCTAGCAAAAGACTGCGATAACATTCATAACTCGTGGTTTCACTCTAAATCCCATGACATCTTTTGCGTTCAAGTATCATTCCACTCGGAATCTCAACAAATTGCTCCTCACTCCAATAGGTGTAAGAAATCCTCTACAATTCTTCTCCTATACATGTCGTTGCTTTGGCATCATAAATACGACTTCAACCGTACTAAAACTTATTTCACCCTTTCTACTAATTCACTCATCACTAAAATCCATCGGTACTCAAATCATCTTTATTACCGAATATCTCATCAACTTATTCCTCAACAACACATTCTACTCAATTTTGTTTCAAACAATCACGGTAGTAGGCATTCCTATTCAACAAGTTTTGCGCTTCCTTAACCGACTTCAGAATATCTCTTCATAGGATCAAAAGTTATGGGTTTTTAAAGTAAAAACAATTTTCCAAAAACACACAGTAGAACCCGGTTCCTCCCACACAGGAACCGGTTCCTGGCTGCTTCCCATGACTCATCTCTGATTTTTACTATGGGGAACCGGGTTGTCTCTATCTGGGAACTGGTTCCCAGCAACCCAGAATTCCCACGCCTCTGTTTTTATAATGAGAACACATTTCAGACAAGTTTTAAACATCAAATAACAACATATATCATGGTTATTAAGTCATCTTCGCAATGCCCCAAACGACACTTAAATCAGACACTCGGATCTCAAGACATGAATTTTCCAATCGTTGTTCGAAATTGCAACACTGACACCATGCAGCGACACCTTAAATGATATTTCCAAAACTCCTCAAATGGTACACTTAATTCCTAAAATTGCTTCTCAACAAACCTTTTAATTATTCCTTCAATCCGTTCAACTCTGACACTGACATCCCGTGTCGTACCAACAAACAAGTCTAGTTCTAAGAGCATGCGTAACCGCAACTTCACCTCTTTCTAACATCATCCTGCCACAATTAAATATGTTACTGCTGCTGTAACCATTTTTATAACAAATTTCATTTCTTTAGCTTTCCGACGCTTCAAACGGAACTCAAATCGGTTGTCCAAAACACCAGTTATGAATTTTCGAAGTTCTGCAGCTATTCAGCAATTTTCCTGCGTTTTGCTTACGAAAATTTCACTCCAAAACTCATTCTTTTCAACTCGATCATGTTCCAAACAGCCCCTTATCATATCTCTTCACTTCCAAACATTCTTATAACTTGAGCAACACATCCCATTGCCGAAGTGCGATTTCTGAAACATTACGACAACAATCCTCTTTGCAAACTTGCAGTTGAACCTCTTCCGAGACGCACGGCTACTCAACTGACAACCTTGCAGCCCCTCAGCAGAGCTGATACATTGCAACTTCCTAATTTTCCTCTCCTACAATTAATCACCAAATACCTCTAATCATCTTCCCTCAAGATGTTCCAACCCAATTACCCGTCCAATCTTAATTCCAAGTCACCTTCAATTCGGGAACAACAAACTCCAACAACGCTTGCACTGTTGCCAACAACAGCCTACTGAATCAATCATCTTACAACTGAAACATAACCGAGAAGCGAAGCTTCTCCCCCACTTGTTTCAGACCAACTTCTGCAACAAACAACCAAATACCGACAGTGATTCACTCACATGTCGCGTACCAAGGATAATATGCCGACAGTATTCAACTGTCGTGCAACTCAACTGACTCGATAATTGGCCGGACGGACCGACTTGCTCTGATACCACTATTGTAACACCCTTCTAAACCCCCGCGGAAATATAATAAAATCAGAGTAAATAAACAGCAAGGATGCTACAATTATTAAAATAAATAAAAATGCCAAGTCGATTGTCATGCTTTATTAGAATTAAACCAAATATCAAAACATGTATTTAGCACAGCGGAACTCATTTTAACAATGCTAGGAAACATATCCAAACAAATCAACGATACATAATTCATAACCAATAATGGCAACACGTATATCGAGTAACTCTAAGACTATCGACCCCCAGTGTTACAAGATCAGAGCATGACTGACACGACCCAACATAAACGGATAAACTCTACGAGTCATCCTCACCGATCGCTTAAGCCGCTACTTCAATCTGAAATCATCAAAGTAAGGGTGAGACTACATCATAATTAAATAGCATTATAAATCATCAGATATAGAATTTCATAAGCAATTATCCACCCTACTTAGCATATTCAGATTAATCAATTCATACCAATCACAAGCACAAGTCAATAGTATGCAACAATAACACAACACAATCATAACACCGGATTTCATCCTGACATGTCACAATTTATACAAGACCATGCAGACTCTTATGCATGTGGTACCATACATGGGATACACCCATCCAACTGATCTTTTTCATCACCGAGATACAGTTTAACCAGCACAAATTCCACACAATGGGAATTATGCCCACCATTTTGATCCATTTCATCACCGGGATCCATCACCAAAAATGTATGCGAATGAATGCAACATATAACATGCTTACAACATCACCAATCCGATGTATCACATCGTCTCATTATCATCACCAATTCATCACCAATAAGCATGCATTAGTTTTAGCATTCATACAATATATCACACGCTTACATGTAAGACATCACCCAATAAATATTATAAACACAATACAAAACTCGGACCTTACGTCCATATCACCTATTCATCATATATAATTCACACCACATATAACGTCAAATCACAGTTATATCATTACAACATCACCACATTGTCACGTTAACCAAATCATGCACACAATGTACAAAACACGCCATAAACGAAATAAATCAAGATTTTCAAAATAAAATCAAGTTATTGTTGTTTTCTTTACTTTATATCATAGAGTATTTAATTTAAGAAACAACGTCCAAAACGGCGTCTAAAACGGACTTACGGTTCAAAAATTAGAAGCTTTTAAAGTTAGAATAGTTTTCAAAACGTGCTGCTGGAATTTGTACTGGAACCCGGTTCGTCCCACATGGGAACCGGTTCCTGGACCCAAAAATGCCATTTTTAACGTTCTAACACAGTGGAACCCGGTTCCTCCCATATGGGAACCCGTTCCCACGAACCCAGTAGCTGAAAAACATAATTTTTATGGCTTTTATGCATCCCAAACTCATACCCACTCATACCATTACGAAATTGATCACCAATGACATCAAAATACTCCAAATACATGATTCTCATACCCAAACAACATACCATAACACCATGTAACAATACTACATCATCAATTGCAGTCAATTCATCAAATCATACATGTCAGTGTTGGAATTTTCATAAAACCTAACATTCCAAATAGAGATTATAATTCCTTAATTCGATCCTATCATCATCAAAATCATAATACCATATAATTAGAGTAATCACCCCTTACCTCAGAGTCGAATCTTCGAAGGTCTTCTTCTCCTCTGGCTCTTCTCTCTTTCACGTACTCTTCAGTTCTCAGACTTCTGTCCCTTTTGCCTCTAACCTTCTCTTTTCCCAATTTCCTTATTATTTTATAAAAATAACATTAAATTAGTAATGGGCTTTACTAATTTAACACCTCCTTCTTACTAACATCACACCTGGCCCAGTACCACAAACCATTCTTTTCCAATTTATTTTCCACAAACCACCAATAATTCTAATCATTAATTAAATTTCCCATTAAATTAAAATTAGAAAATACGGGGTGTTACATCTGTTCCTTTTGATCAAGAGAGTGTTAGTCCGGCATTCACATGACGCGAAGAGTTTCTGCAAGAACATTTAAACCCTGAGCTCCCCTTTAGGATACCTCTCTAACTATCCTTTGTACTTAAGTCTCTTTCCGATTTTCCTCCTTTTTCATTAGGACAATCAAATTAAGGCAGTGGGAATTTATGATGATCATCACATACACAAGACTAGTCAAGAATTCATTTTTTTTCCGGCACCAAATGAGCAGCATTTGCTACTTTTATTTACCGATGAAATTTTCAAACTTTGCAGTTATATATTGTCCTTATTTGGACGACATTTGGGGATCAACCTCCTTTGGGCTGAATAACCGGGTGAGGGTTACCCAACTTAGCGAGCCGGTTGCCTTTTACCGCCTTTTCATCATCTGGTGCCAACTTTATTTGTTTCTCAACCAATCATACATGTATGTGAATCTAAATTATGTCAGACTGTCAAAATAAACTACTCAAGGAGTACTTCTCAAGATTCAAGCACTATGGTACAAATCTACACGTTAGACTCGTCTCACTTTTTAGGGAACCAAGGGTGTTCAAAAAAACCCCTTTTCTGTCACATTATTCCGAACTTCCTGCGCTCAACCAACCATCCCTTCATCTCTATATACTATTCCCGATTGCTATTTAGATCAGAAGCTCTTATGAACAATTAAAATTTCGGTCAAAATTTGGGAAGAACTCAATGTTTGGTTTTACACATCATAAAAAAAACATAAAAAGAAAAATGCAAGAGTAAATCCTCCCCCAAACTTGAACTAAACATTGGCCCCAATGTTTCAGAACAAGCCCAAGAGGGGTGACTCACAGAGGGTAGTGCAACTCTAACTGCAGCTTCCTAGCATTCACCAGAAAGTCCCCTTTTTTATTTCCTGAAACAAAAACAAGCAAACACAAAAAGAAAACTAAGTTGTTAAAAGCATGGGTTGCCTCCCACGAAGCGCTTCGTTTAACGTCGCATGGCTCGACGGTCCATTCCCCTTGTTAGGGTGGCATATATGACACAAAGAACACATCATCTTTTTTCTTTCTTTTGTTTGGTAGCAATCCCATGAACTTAAAGTACCGATGATGTTGCTCCCAAATCCTTTTCAGCTTGATTTTATTGAACAAGGCATAAATGTCTTGCAATACTTTGTCAATTTCTTGTCTTTCATCTGCCTTGTTGTAAAAATAGTTTTTGGGGATACTCTTTTGTTGAGAATTTTCTTGTTGGATGTCCGCATCTTCACAAATTGTTAAATTTGTAGTTTTATCCAAAACTCGATCATCTTCAAGTTTCCTTATTTCTTCTTCCCCATATTTCTTTTTTACCTCAAATTCTTCTATTCTTACTGCATCCTCTTCATCTGATGTCAAGCATTTTTCTTCTGGTTCCACATACTCTTCTTCCAACTGTAACTTTCTCCAAATAAACCTATCTGGATAAAAGTTAGCTTCCTTACATTCATTCATAAGGATTCTTACCTCCCTCTTATATGCTTTGAAAATTTTAGTCGCCTCTTCCAAGGTGACTCCTGAATCAGGCGACCAACATGCAGGAGATACAGGTGGCAATGTATCAAAACAATACATAGCTACAAAACTCAGACAATTTGTTAGTAGCAAAGTATAGAAGAATTCATGAAGCAAAAATAATCAACCTTTTCTTTTTTTTTCTCTTTTTTTTTATAATAAAATCAAATTCAAATAAACAAAAACAAAAACAAAATTTTAGTTGACGAGCAACAAAATTTCAATTGAACTAAAATCAAAACTATATATTTTAGCAGTCCCCGGCAACGGCGCCAAAAACTTGATCGGTAAAATAGCAAGTGTACTATTTTTCCTCTGTAGTAATAATAGGGAAATTCCCCGAATGTCGATCTCAAGGACTGCACGTTAATATCGAGTTTAAATAATGGTTCAATTAAACAAAAACTATATTTGGAGTTTTGTTTGCAAATTGTGACTAAAAATAATTAAAATAAGCAGAAAAGTAAATTGCCTTTTTGACAAATATGAGTATTATGCTAGGGTAAAGTGTGTGATTGTTCCTGTAATAACCTTGGATTTAGATCTCTTCAACAAGTTCATAACCTTTAATTACCGCCCTTTAGATTATTTTCCCCTAAGTCCTTAGTGGGAAAACCTTTGAACATTCATCCTAAATCCTAAGTCCTTAGAGAATTATGATGAAATCAAGCCTTTATGTTATCAAGAGTTAACCGGTAACTATAGGGTATCCCTAGTCCTAGGTGATATCTACTATAGTCTAATCGTACAAAAACCTTAACAACCGCTGTCCAGCTGGTTGTTAACCGTAAATCAATCTTGTTGGTCCGACAAAGAAAGCATAAAAACCTTGTACAATTAAATTAAATAAGAAAACAAATATATTGATGAACTCAGGAATTCAAAATCATTACAGAATCAAATCAGGGACACCCCCTAGCATTAGGGTTTAGTTACTCATATTGTTCAAAGAAAACAAAATATAAAATAGATACATTACAAGAATTGAGATGAAAGTTGATCTTCAATCGCTTCCGTTCATGAAAACCTTCTTCTCTCCCAAACCCTTGTTTTCTCCAATCTTCAATCGTGTCTTCTCCTCGCCAAAAAGTCCTCTAATTCATCGTTAAAACTCTTCTAAATAGTGCAAACTCACTTAGGTTGGTTGGAAGTACCCAAAATACCCCCTTGGGTTAACACTTAATAAAAAATCACAAAAATCAGCAAAATCAGCGTTTTAGCCAACACGGGCCGTGTTGAGCAACATGGGCACCCGTGTTGGTCCTCTGTTATTTGTTTCTTAAAATCACTCCCAGCACTGCTGACACGGGTGCCCGTGTTGCTGAACACGGCCCGTGTTAGCCCTTAACTTCAGAATTTAGCTTTGAGTTCTTCAGCAAAGTTGTAGCCCTTTTCGTTAGCGAAATTTTGCCACCGGAACCGCGTCATTCCGAGTTACGAAGCTCTAGTTATGATCAAAATACTACACACCTGCCATGATGAGAAACATGCTGAAAATTTCTAGATCTCACACTTGCTAACACGAGCCGTGTCCGCCCCGTGACTTTCATCTCTTTTGCATTTTCTTGACCACGCTTCATGCTAACACGGCCAGTTTCAGGTGACGCAGGTGGTCGTGTCAGACCTCATGTAGCTTGATTTTTCACTTCCTTCGAAACTCCCTTTTTTGTACTTTTTCGCATTCATTTGTCTCGATTTATTCCTTGGAGCCTGCAAACAGTAAAATACACAACCAAAGCATAAAGTGTAGAAGAATGAAGTAAAACACTTGACAGTATAAAGCAAAGACGACTAAAATCAACGGTAAATAAACGTGTAAAAACCACTGATCAAACTCCCCCAAACTTAAACTGTTGCTTGACCTCAAGCGACAATTACAAGAGAAAATGAACATCACAGCATACCGGTACTCATATGTGAGATTTCTGTTCCTTTTGATCAAGAGACTGTTAGTCCGGCATTCACATGACGCGAAGAGTTTCTGCAAGAACATTTAAACCCTGAGCTCCCCTTTAGGATACCTCTCTAACTATGCTTTGTACTTAAGTCTCTTTCCGATTTTCCTCCTTTTTCATTAGGACAATCAAATTAAGGCAATGGGAATTTATGATGATCATCACATGCACAAGACTAGTCAAGAATTCATTTTTTTTCCGGCACCAAATGAGCAGCATTTGCTACTTTTATTTACCGATGAAATTTTCAAACTTTGCAGTTATATATTGTCCTTATTTGGACGACATTTGGGGATCAACCTCCTTTGGGCTGAATAACCGGGTGAGGGTTACCCAACTTAGCGAGTCGGTTGCCTTTTACCGCCTTTTCATCATCTGGTGCCAACTTTATTTGTTTCTCAACCAATCATACATGTATGTGAATCTAAATTATGTCAGACTGTCAAAATAAACTACTCAAGGAGTACTTCTCAAGATTCAAGCACTATGGTACAAATCTACACGTTAGACTCGTCTCACTTTTTAGGGAACCAAGGGTGTTCAAACAAACCCCTTTTCTGTCACATTATTCCGAACTTCCTGCGCTCAACCAACCATCCCTTCATCTCTATATACTATTCCCGATTGCTATTTAGATCAGAAGCTCTTATGAACAATTAAAATTTCGGTCAAAATTTGGGAAGAACTCAATGTTTGGTTTTACACATCATAAAAAAAACATAAAAAGAAAAATGCAAGAGTAAATCCTCCCCCAAACTTGAACTAAACATTGGCCCCAATGTTTCAGAACAAGCCCGAGAGGGGTGACTCACAGAGGGTAGTGCAACTCTAACTGCAGCTTCCTAGCATTCACCAGAAAGTCCCCTTTTTTATTTCCTGAAACAAAAACAAGCAAACACAAAAAGAAAACTAAGTTGTTAAAAGCATGGGTTGCCTCCCACGAAGCGCTTCGTTTAACGTCGCATGGCTCGACGATCCATTCCCCTTGTTAGGGTGGCATATATGACACAAAGAACACATCATCTTTTTTCTTTCTTTTGTTTGGTAGCAATCCCATGAACTTAAAGTACCGATGATGTTGCTCCCAAATCCTTTTCAGCTTGATTTTATTGAACAAGGCATAAATGTCTTCCAATACTTTGTCAATTTCTTGTCTTTCATCTGCCTTGTTGTAAAAATAGTTTTTGGGGATACTCTTTTGTTGAGAATTTTCTTGTTGGATGTCCGCATCTTCACAAATTGTTAAATTTGTAGTTTTATCCAAAACTCGATCATCTTCAAGTTTCCTTATTTCTTCTTCCCCATATTTCTTTTTTACCTCAAATTCTTCTATTCTTACTGCATCCTCTTCATCTGATGTCAAGCATTTTTCTTCTGGTTCCACATACTCTTCTTCCAACTGTAACTTTCTCCAAATAAACCTATCTGGATAAAAGTTAGCTTCCTTACATTCATTCATAAGGATTCTTACCTCCCTCTTATATGCTTTGAAAATTTTAGTCGCCTCTTCCAAGGTGACTCCTGAATCAGGCGACCAACATGCAGGAGATACAGGTGGCAATGTATCAAAACAATACATAGCTACAAAACTCAGACAATTTGTTAGTAGCAAAGTATAGAAGAATTCATGAAGCAAAAATAATCAACCTTTTCTTTTTTTTTCTCTTTTTTTTTTATAATAAAATCAAATTCAAATAAACAAAAACAAAAACAAAATTTTAGTTGACGAGCAACAAAATTTCAATTGAACTAAAATCAAAACTATATATTTTAGCAGTCCCCGGCAACGGCGCCAAAAACTTGATCGGTAAAATAGCAAGTGTACTATTTTTCCTCTGTAGTAATAATAGGGAAATTCCCCGAATGTCGATCTCAAGGACTGCACGTTAATATCGAGTTTAAATAACGGTTCAATTAAACAAAAACTATATTTGGAGTTTTGTTTGCAAATTGTGACTAAAAATAATTAAAATAAGCAGAAAAGTAAATTGGCTTTTTGACAAATATGAGTATTATGCTAGGGTAAAGTGTGTGATTGTTCCTGTAATAACCTTGGATTTAGATCTCTTCAACAAGTTCATAACCTTTAATTACCGCCCTTTAGATTATTTTCCCCTAAGTCCTTAGTGGGAAAACCTTTGAACATTCATCCTAAATCCTAAGTCCTTAGAGAATTATGATGAAATCAAGCCTTTATGTTATCAAGAGTTAACCGGTAACTATAGGGTATCCCTAGTCCTAGGTGATATCTACTATAGTCTAATCGTACAAAAACCTTAACAACCGCTGTCCAGCTGGTTGTTAACCGTAAATCAATCTTGTTGGTCCGACAAAGAAAGCATAAAAACCTTGTACAATTAAATTAAATAAGAAAACAAATATATTGAGGAACTTAGGAATTCAAAATCATTACAGAATCAAATCAGGGACACCCCCTAGCATTAGGGTTTAGTTACTCATATTGTTCAAAGAAAACAAAATATAAAATAGATACATTACAAGAATTGAGATGAAAGTTGATCTTCAATCGCTTCCGTTCATGAAAACCTTCTTCTCTCCCAAACCCTTGTTTTCTCCAATCTTCAATCGTGTCTTCTCCTCGCCAAAAAGTCCTCTAATTCATCGTTAAAACTCTTCTAAATAGTGCAAACTCACTTAGGTTGGTTGGAAGTACCCAAAATACCCCCTTGGGTTAACACTTAATAAAAAATCACAAAAATCAGCAAAATCAGCGTTTTAGCCAACACGGGCCGTGTTTAGCAACACGGGCACCCGTGTTGGTCCTCTGTTATTTATTTCTTAAAATCACTCCCAGCACTGCTGACACGGGTTCCCGTGTTGCTGAACACGGCCCGTGTTAGCCCTTAACTTCAGAATTTGGCTTTGAGTTCTTCAGCAAAGTTGTAGCCCTTTTCGCTAGCGAAATTTTTCCACCGGAACCGCGTCATTCCGAGTTACGAAGCTCTAGTTATGATCAAAATACTACACACCTGTCATGATGAGAAACATGCTGGAAATTTCTAGATCTCACACTTGCTAACACGAGCCGTGTCCGCCCCGTGACTTTCATCTCTTTTGCATTTTCTTGGCCACGCTTCATGCTAACACGGCCAGTTTCAGGTGACGCAGGTGGTCGTGTCAGACCTCATGTAGCTTGATTTTTCACTTCCTTCGAAACTCCATTTTTTGTACTTTTTCGCATTGATTTGTCTCGATTTATTCCTTGGAGCCTGCAAACAGTAAAATACACAACCAAAGCATAAAATGTAGAAGAATGAAGTAAAACACTTGACAGTATAAAGCAAAGACGACTAAAATCAACGGTAAATAAACGTGTAAAAACCACTGATCATATATTTTAACAATTGAAAATTTAATGAGAAATTGAATATAAACAGATAAATGTTAGAATTTATGGGTCACATATGTAATAGTGCGTGTGTTAGGGCCATTATTTAATTAGCAAATTGTAGTGGTCTAATTAATTTTAAGTATGTGGCTAAAAACATAAATATCATGAAATATAAGATTATTATGTAGATACCATAAGTCAATATCTAATTTGATGAGATATCAAATTAGAATATTGAAAACTAAGAAATAACCCTTTTATAGGGGTTATGGTCCCCATTTGTAGACAATGCAAAACGGCTTATAGAAATTCTCTCTTCATCCCCATCAGAGAAGAATTAAGAAGCCATAAATAACTCTAAAAACTGGAAGATCACATACCCGTAAAATTTGAGTGAACTCTACAAATTGGAAGATCACATACCCGCAAAATTTCACAGATTCCCAATGGCAAACTTATGTACGCTTCCGCTTTCATTCTCATAATTGATTTCGGATATGGGTATAAGGGATATGAGTCGATCACATGTTTGACTCACCGGGATTAGTTGAGTTCTGTTCTTGATTTTTATATTAATAGTAACTATAAGGTTGTGAACACATCGCGGATGATAATCATGATTATAATTATCATAAATGTGTGTCTATGTATTTTTATTAGATTCTTTGGTACCCATGAGTTTAAGTTAGATACCGGTACTTTTAGTGCAGATTATATTTTAATTTTGATTTATTTTAAAATAATAAAAAAATATAAAAGTGAAGTTGTATTAAATTCTACTATTTGATCGGATGAGGGTACCGGTATCCAACTAAACTCCAGGGTACCAGAGTGTTCACATTTTGATTTTTATATGGTGGAATTTTTAATAAAATTATATTTTCGGCTCAATTTGTAGAAAAATATTTTAAATAACCATGTTTAAAATTTTTTTTAAAAAAAACCATATTTTAGAAATAATTACCTAGGTGACCAGGTTTGGGAGGTGTCCTACACGTAGGAGCCATCCCCCATGGCGCCTATGTGTTATTTTTTTAACTAATGTGCCACCCTCCATGGCACCAATGTGCAAGCCCAAAATGGGCTGCCATATGGGGTGGCGCCAATGCCTATGTGTAATTTTATTTTTATTTTATAAAAAAAATTGTTTTTTATATAAAATTAAATATTAAATAAATAATTAGAAATAAGTAAATATATATTATTGATAAAAGATGCATTATAAGTTATATAAAAAAATATTACAAATATTCTAATGATCATGGTCATCGTAACGACCGTCAGTTCTGCACCTAGGTGCTACCCGATTTCGTTGGGGATGTTGTCGACTCCAACCCATTTGAGGTTCTTGTTGTGTTTGGGTATATGGGCCTTGGAATAGCCCCTCCACGCGCTTGTTGTCCATGTACTCATCGATCCTAATGTCAAAGAGTCGGTTCCCCATGCCCTCAAAGTTTTGTCGTCGTGGTGGGGGTGGTGGGGTAGCCATATATGGTTGGTAGCTGTCATACCCCAAAATTTGCCCCATTTATTTTGCATCTAATTTTTAATTGGAGCATGTTACAATTCCACATGGGTATCATTTCTAAAGGGGTGTATATCGAACTAGTGGGCTTAGCATTTAAATTGTTAAGCCCATTTCAAAAATCTCCTCTCTAAAAGGGTAGGGGTGTGAATTGTTAAATTATTTTCTAGACCATTAAAATAGCAGCCGATTAGGGGACAAAGGTTTTTTATTTATTTTTTAAGTATTTGAGTTTTTACAACATAAGCTTTTTATATATTGTCCAATTATCTTCTTTTTTTAACATCATTAAGTTATGTTTGTTATAAACTAATTTCTGTTTTAAATAAATCGTTAGTTTTGTTGTTGTATTTTAATTGTTTATTTAAGTTAAGTAATTAGGATTATAGAAAAAAACATTATTATTTTTATTAACTTATTAACATTATCACTAATTACGTTTCTTTATTATTTATATTTGTATTTTGACTGATTATTTATATTAGTTATTAATATAATTAAGTATTTATTAATTTGTTAATTAAATTGAATTAATCTTTGACCAAGTTAAAGAAAGGAAAGTAGGGTTTTACAGACCCTGTTCACCTTCTCCTACCTCAGCAGCCACCGCAGCCAACCTCCAACCAACATTATCAACAATTCGTTCTCCAAGGCCCATTGAATCAAAGCAAGACTTAACAAATCCAGAAATTGAAAAAGAGAATCAAATCTTTATTAAACTTTTTTTGAATCAATATACATAACATTGTCCAAATACATGATTAATAACAAAAACGGATCAAATTAAATCTGAATCAATTACAGACCAAATCAAATTAAAAAAATTAAAAATTGAATCGAATCCTAAGACTAAATGAGAATCAAATCCCTTAACTAATTTCCTAAACTAATCTAAACCTAAGACTATAAAGACCTAAACCTAAGAACGAAAAAGGGGAGGAGAAAGAGACGAAAGAGAAGGATTGAAGCTTGTTGCGCCTTGTTGCTTTGAGTACCTGAAAAAGAGAAAGAGGGAGATTAGAATCGGAATCGAAGAAAGGAGAGAGTGACTGACGAAAAGAATCGCGGCCATAGAGGTAACACTTAGCTTGCTTTTCTTTGTTGTTTATGATTTGTTGATTGTTGGTATTCATCATGCGCGATTTGGTTAAAAAATCTGGAAATTTGGGGCTTCGGTTAGGTTTAGGGTTCATCTAGAACCCTAGGTTTAGGTTATGTTTCTTGATGTAAAGGGTTAGGGTTCTTGATATAAAAGGTTAGGTTTAGGGTTTATTTGTTCTAAGGTTATTTCTGGGTTTTCTGGGCAAACAGGGTTGAAGGTATGAGTTTACCGATTGAATACTCAACCGGAAACTGGGTTTCAGGGTGGTCCGAGGGGTGGCCGATGGTGGTTTGCGGTGGCATTCTGGTTCTGTGTTTGAGAGGTTGAGAGAAGGAGAGAGAGAGAGAGAGAAGAAAGAGTAATGAAAAAAATTGAATGGAGTGGAGAGTAACCCCCTCTCTCGACCCGCAGGATCGCGCCATGTGGCCTTTCGATGGCCACATGGTTGTCATTAGATCTTTGATTCCATGCCTACATCTTACCATGCTCACTCGTTTCCCAGAACGCATGCAGGCCGTCTGATCATCATACTTTGGGTCTACGTCCTAGATCGTAATAATGCGGACCATTAGATCCAGATCAAGTGGTCAGGATGCCTGCAACCCACCATAGGATCGTACACGCGCCCACGCTGAGTCCAGCGGACCCTGAGTCCTTTTGGGCTGAACTCATATGCTATTAACACACCCCTCCTTTTACTAATTAACTCAAAAACGCACCCCTAGCCCAATTGTTTTAATTTTTTATTTATTTTGTTTCTTTAATAATGTCTATTTATTTTATTATTAATTATGATAATCAACTATAAATCTTAATATTCAATTTAAATAATTAATTTAATAACTTATAAATTATTTACCTAAGTTAATTTTATTTCGTGATGTGGTTCTATTTTGTTAGATGAACAATATTTGAAATAAATAACTCTTGCTAAAAATGTATAATTTTAATTTTGTACAAATTTAAATACTCTTTGAAGTATTTTGATATACAAAATTCACCTTATTAATTTAAATAATTCATTCATTTTTTAATTAACCTTTTAGGAAATTAAAATATACAAATACATATCCTATAGAATATATAACTATCCTAATTAACATTTAAAATACTTGTCTTGCTTTTAACTGATTATAAAAAATAAAATAAAAAATAGGGATTGTACACAAAATTGCTTTGTTATAAACTACGAACTACAGTAACTGCGAACTACGTAAAATACATTTCAACATACGAAAAATGGAGTACAATCCCATAAAAAACACCAACAAATAAACCACGAACTACGTTGGTTCTGATTCTCCATTAAGGAGATACGTAGGCATCTGGCCAACCAGAACGAGTCCCCTTTCCCCAAACCTAAATAGGTTTAAGGTCTTATGTTTTACCCTATTTTGAACAAACCATAAACCTTACCGTAATGCTCTTACAAACCTTAGAGATATTTAAAAAACCTTAAGGAAGGGTCAAGGGTGCCTAACACCTTCCCTCGATCCTAATTTCTCAACTTACCTAGAAACTCTTTTAATTAGGTTTTTATCCCATATTTTCCCTTATCTTTAGATATAATAAAATGTAGGTGGCGACTCTGTATATTTTAGGTTAATAACTTAGAATTAAAAAGTCGGTCGTAACAGTAGCAACTGACACTTGAATTGCCTTGGTAAGAAGGCATTGTTGGTTGGGGTGTGGTGTATCCATATTGTTGTTGTTGGCTTATGACAACGGGCAACGATGGGGACACATGACAGCAAATCTCGTGGAGTCAATGAGCGGTGTTTTTAAGGACATCAGACACCTTCCAATTACTGTCTTGGTGAGATCAACCTACTTTAGGATGGATTCCTTTTTTGCAACAAGAGGTGAGCAATGGAATGCAGTTTCAGAATCGGGACAACTGTTCGGCGAAAGTTGCATGGAATGTATGAAAGAACAATCTGCCAAAGCCAATAGCCATAATGTTACAGCTTTCGACTGATTCAACCGCACCTTCAGTGTCAAATAAATAATTGACCATAATGAGGGCCTGCCAAGACAAGAGTACAGGGTTCTGCTGGAAGAAGGGTGGTGCGACTACGGAAAGTTGCAAGCCTTTCGCATGCCTTGCTCCCATGTCATAGCAGCATGTTCATATGCGCACCGAGATGTCTTAGCATTCTTATCTCCCAATTTATAAGACCGACACCTTGCTCGGAGTATACAACAATGTATTTCCAGTGATGGAAAAGGAGGATTACTGGCATGCGTATGAGGGAGAGTTACTTTGGCATAATGACAACATGCGGGGAAAGAAAAAGGGTTGACCCAACGGCACGCGTATCAGAACCGAAATGGATGATCATGAAAAAATGGTAAGAAAGTGTAGCATTTAACGTCAATTCGGACACAATAAAAATAATTGTCCTAATCGTGGAGCAAATTCCACCAACCAATAATTGTATGTCATGTATTTGTACCATCTTTTATGAAATCAACTAGACTTTATTTATTCCAGAAACACATTGGTGTTACAACTGAACAGACACAAACATAGATTAAACAACAACAACACAAACAACTCTAAACAACAACAACACATACAATGCTTAACAACAAACACGGACGTAAATTAACTGCATTAAAACAAGTACAGTTTCACGCTATCACAACCATCAAAACGATGTCATTTGTGTCATGCATCATGGTCATTACATTAACGTCGTTCTTAACTTCAACCCACTAATGTTCGGTTTTTCCCGTGATAATTGACGTCCTCGTTCTCTACCTCTAGATTCAACTAATGCTTTCACCAGTTACGTACTCCCCGTCTAACCAGAGCAACAACGTCCTCTTCAGATGGTCCATGGAATGAATGTTCTAAAATTTCATTTTAATTGGAGGTTTCACAGTAGAGTAAAATATATGACCATCTCTCTTAAAAATCGGGAAATCCGTCATGACGAGAAATATCAAAGAGGATATGAGAAAACGGTGGAAAAAAGGTGTGGAAAATGAAGGGGGATTGGGGGTATATTTATAGAAAATACCCTAACACATAGGAATTACCCCATATGGCTCCTATGTACAAAATATGTACATAGGCGCCACAAAGGGAAAACCCTAATTTAGGCTAGAACATTGGCGCCACCTGGGGTGGCTCATTCATTCAAAAAATATCACTAAGGCGCCATGGAGGGTGGCTCCTATGTGTAGGGTTCTCCCCAAACCTGGTTACCCAAGTAATTTTTTTACCAAAAACCTAGTTTTTTTGGTTTTTTTTTAAAACATGGTTATTCCAATTTTTTTCCAATTTGTATTCCTTGTCGATAGTTTACCTATATATTGGAAGCATTCATTCTTGTACATCGGTTTCACACCAATTTTTTTTGGTGACAATTATGGCTTCTCAAAGAAAATGACAACGATATACATGAATACTGTATTTGAGAAGTCACACCCAATCTCTCTAATAGAACTTGCATTCTCGCAACAAAGAATTGGTTAGTCTTCACATTAAGAAATATGTATTACACTACAATGCATTGAGAAAATTCACACCTAATTAATGCTTCCAATATAAAATATTATTTTGTTTCAGTTAAATTAAGAAGAAATTAACTAAAAGTTATAGCTTTTGTTTACTGTGATTTTTGTCCAAAGAAAATCAAATTTTCTTGTTTCAGTTTAATTTTTTTTTTCAATTTCTTAATTTGATAATATATAATAATTATATTATTGATTATTATTATTATTATTACATAATATATTTGTTGTTATTGTTTTTCTGTGCTCCATATAATCAAGCGGACACGGGTTGGAACACAGGCAAGTCATTTCGGTTTATATGATTGTGCCCCTTAGATGTTTCATCCATTAGTTTTGGTAAAGTTTTGTTTAAATTTTGGCTACGGTTTGTATTTTTATACAATAATTTAACCTTTTGAGTGAGTGATCAAAATTAAAAAGTCCTCAAAGTATCAAAATAATTTTATACAATAATTATATGATTGCTTATGAAAAATGTTGAATAATTTTTTGGTTGTGTGTATGTTTGTCCATGCGAGTATCAATTGGACCCAAAGGACAGTTGTGAAGTATAGAAAAACACTTAGAAAGGGGAGGTTTGAATAAGTGTGACTTTAAAAAACTCTTAAGATAAAAACAATGAACACAATTATTTTTATCCTGGTTCGTTGTTAACAAAACTACTCCAGTCCACCCCCTTAGAGTGATTTACCTCAACTGAGGATTTAATCCACTCATCAATCTTGATTACAATAGTTTTCTACTTAGATACCTTCTAAGTCTTCTAGAGTATACTGATCACAACTTGATCACTCTAGGAAATCACCACTTAGATAACTTCTAAGTCTTCTAGAGTTTACTGATCTCACTGATCACTCTAGGAACCTTTTACAATCAATGTAAAATAAATGTTTACAAGAGTATTGAAATGCTTCTTAGAAAGCTATAATCACAACTGTGATATTTCTCTTAAGTTCTAAGCTTAACACTCACTAAATATTACAATAGTTTTTGTGAGCTTGAAGATGAAGTTCGTGAGTTTTGAATTCAGCAGCGTTTCAGTATTTTTGCAAGAGTTGTTGTTACTGCTTCTGATCAGAACTTCCATATTTATAGGCGTTTGAGAAGATGACCGTTGGGTTGCATTTAATGCATTGCGTGAATAGTACAATGTTGCATTTAATGTTTCACACTTTTGTCAACTACCTCGAGCCATGCTTTTGCTTCTTTTACTGACTTTGCCTTTTGTAGCTTCTAACGTTCCTTTTGTCAGTCAGAGATTAGACTTAATAGCCTGTCATCTTGTACTTGCTTCTGATCTCAGATTTGTGAATACAACGTTTGAATAATCAGAGTTATTCAGCTTGGTGCAGAGCATCTTCTTGTCTTCAGACTTTGAAGTGCTTGGGTGTGATACCATAAGAACTTCAGTGCTCCTGCTTCTGATCTCATGTTCTTCTGATGCTTCATAGACCATGTTCTGATTCTGCTTGACCATCTTCTGATGTCTTGCGAGAGCATGTTCTGATGTTGCAATCTTGAACCTTCTGAGTCAGTGCTTCTGAGTGCTAAATTGTGCATACTCTTTATATAATCCCTGAAATGGAAAATGCAAAGGATTAGAGTACCACATTATCTTATACAAAATTCATATCCATTTTTATCATCAAAACAAGAATATTGATCAGAACAAATCTTGTTCTAACAATCTCCCCCTTTTTTATGATGACAAAAACATATATAATTGATATGAATTTGCAATTAGAATATCAGATGACAAAAGACAATTTCACAGAAATAGCATAAGCATATAATCAGAGTGTGTGAATATGTCTCCCCCTGAGATTAACAATCTCCCCCTGAAATAAATACTAGAAGAATTTATAACTAAAAGACTTCCCTGAGTATTTTTCCATTTCAGCATAGACTTTCACTTTGCCTAGAACTTCAGAATATTCAGAGCTTCTGCTTTTTGCTTCAGAGCTTTGAATTTCTTCTTAGTTATCATAGCATGCTTGATTGAATCAGAACATTCTTGAATGTATCAGAGCATCATCAGAGCATCCTTACATCCTGAAATGTTTCAGAACATACTAGACAAAAAATATCAGAGCATAAATGTATCAGAACATTCTTAAGAAAGAGCATGTATCAGAGCATTTAAGAGAAGAAAAATGTATTAGAGCATATTCTACAATGAGAATATCATAACATTCTTCTTGCTTCTGATCTTGAAGCTTCACAGCACTAAGCTAGCTTCAATTTTCCAAGAACATGCTTCTTTATAGAATTACTTTTCCTCATGTATTTGCTTCTCATGTTGAGCTTTTTCAGAATATCTTCAATCCTGCAAAAAATCTCAAAGACATAGAACTTGCAAATAATGTTAGGAAATGTTGAGACTTAATCCCAGCAACTGATATAAAATCAAATCAATTGTCATGTTTCTCCCCCTTTTTGTCATAACATCAAAAAGCATTAAAAGATTCAGATGATAAAAGACACATAAAGTAAAGAAGATAATGTTTTCATTAACAAAATATATCAGAAGTACAAGAGGGATAGAAGCAGATGCATAAAACAAGAAGACATCTAAGACCAAGACAGACTACGACTAGCCTAGCTTAGAAGCTAACTTGGCAAGAAGGTTTTTAATCTCAGCAGTGCTTTCTGTCTGCGTCTTCATGAAAGATCTGAACTCATTGTGAGTATCCTCATGCTTGTCCAAACGAGAAGCAAGATCAGCTTGATTCTGTTGAAGAGCCTTCATGGTGTTTACCAGCACAAAAGGTCCAGCAGAAGAAGCATCAAAGCTATTGTCCAGAAGAGGATTCTCAGCCGCAACATCAACCATGAGAACATCAGCTTGATTTTCCTTAATAGGAGATTGCATAGAAGAATGATTCTCAACAGAATGAGTTTCAGCATCTTAATTCCCAGCATCAGCTTCTGATTCCAAAGCGACTTCAGCAAACACAGGAGAAGGGGTATCAGCATCTGGATTCTCTAGAGCCAGAAGAATTTCAGCCAAATTTTGAGGAGGTGTAGGAGCAGCGGGTTCTGATGGGTATTCAACTTCTGGATATACCATACTTGGTGCTTTAGCAGAGGGATTCTCCCTTAACCAGTTGAATATTGACTGAAAGTCTCCAGTCAGAACATGATAGTGAGGCTTCCATACGACCATAGCAAGAGGATGCACCTATTCAAGCTCATCATAAAATTCTTTCTCTTCAAGAGATTTCCAGCTTCTGATGGGAAAGAAGTAGTTGTCTTCAAAATCTCTGAGAAAACCAGAAGGACCAGGAGCTTCTACTTCACAAGCTTTCTGAAGCTTCAGAAAGTCAGAATTGATTTCCCTTTTGAAAGCTCTCCAAAGACTCCTAGTAGCAACATAATCAGTCCTGGCATTATGTGCAACCTTCAAGGCTTCTAGTCCTGTCTGTACCTTTTGCTTCAGAAATTCAAAACTTAAACCAATAGATAGTTCAGGTTTAGGGGTTTTGAATTAGGTGGAAGAAGAATCTGTGTTCAGAATGAAGTAGGGTTCAGGTTCTCTATCAAGAGAAAGCAATGATTCGGCTTCATCCTCAGATTCTAGGTTAACAAAGGCAGGGTCAGGACGAGGTTTGGGTGTATAGTTGCAGGCGCGAAATAGTTCATGTAATGAATCAGAATGTGGAGATTCTGATGCAGTGGGGTTGATGGGAACATGAGAGGCAACAGGTGAGTAATTTGCATGAGGAGGAGGTTGAGAAGTGGAGATATTTGTGTGAGGGGGGAAGAGGGTTTGAAGGGGTAAGATATCTAGGATAGGATCAGAAATGGGGTGGTCAGAAACAAGATTTGTTTTGGGTGAAGAAGGAGGGGTGAGAACATTTGTGGTTGGAGGTGATGAGGCTTTTTCTGGTTGAGAGATGGGGGGAACTTCTGTTAGTACAGATTTTAAATTCAAAACAAATACAGAATCAGGTTCAGAAATAAACACACCTGAAGATTTTTTCTTGTGAGGCCTCTCAGAATCAGCTCCAATTGCCTTCCTCTTCTTTTGAATCGCAACCTTCTTCCCTTCAGAAATTTCTTTCTTCCTTGCTTCTTATTTATTTTCTTTTTCGTCCTTCTTCTGTTCTCCTTAAACAACCTTCTTTTCTTCTTTCTTTTTCTTCTTCTTCTTCTTCTTATCTTTCTTCTTTTTCTTTGTTGTTCTTGTTCTTGTTGTGGTTATTGTTGTTGTTAAGACGAAGAACCAACATTTTGAGATGAAGAAGCAGCCATTGACACTTTACTGAGATTTCTGGGTTTCTTTTTAGGGTATGACAAAAGGGAAAAGAGGTTGTAGAAATGCATACACAAGAGAGAGAGAGAGAATGAATGCGTGAAAAGAGAAAATGATATGATGAGGGCGGTTTAAATAGACACGGATTTGAAAACTAAATGTAATATGTTTCTGAATGAACAAGATTACAGAGATTGGATCAGTTAGCATTTAATGATGAGTGACGTTAGGGTAAAACGTGATATTTGAAATGATTTGCACAGTTATCTAGGGCGGCATCTCATCAACTGCCCGCATGCTTGTCCAATTAGAGTGAACACGTGTTCATCTTCTGGAATAGCTGGTGCAGCTGTTTTGCTTTAAAAGAGATTCTGAATCAACTTAGACATATGAAACGTTAGGAATAAGAGAATCAGAATATCTAACTGATCAACGTTCAGAACTTCTTATAAGAAAATAAAACTGATCATTTCAAATCTAATCCATATATCAGAACTTCTTATCCTTTCATTTTGGGCATAAATCCATACTGATATTCTTTAGAATAAACTTAAACCTATCTTCAGCAAGGGGTTTTGTAAAGATATCAGCCCATTGATGGTCTGTATCAACAAAGTTTAAAGATAGAACACCCTTCTGAACATTGTCCCTAATGAAATGATGTTTAATCTCAATATGTTTAGCTTTGGCATGTAAGATTGGATTCTTAGATAAACAGATAGCAGAAGTATTATCATAGAAGATAGGAATGTTACTCTCATATATCTGATAATCTTCTAGCTGACTCTTCATCCAGAGCATCTGTGTACTACATCCAGCAGCAGCAACATATTCTGCTTCTGTTGTAGAAAGGGCAATTGTAGCTTGCTTCTTGATGTACCAGGAGATCAGGTGACTTCCAAGAAATTGACAACTTCCAGAAGTACTTTTCCTTTCAACTCTATCTCCAGCGTAATCAGCATCACGAAATCCTACTAAGTTGTATTCTTCAGATCTTCTGTAGACTAAACCAACATTAGTAGTACCTTTCAGATACCTCAAAATTCTCTTAACAGCTGTTAAATGAGATTCTCTAGGATCTGATTGGAATCTTGCACACAGACAAACACTGAATAAAATATCAGGTCTAGAAGCAGTAAGATATAGAAGAGATCCAATCATACCTCTGTAGAGCTTCTGATCTACCTTCTTACTTACCTCATCCTTACCTAGAACACACGTTGGATGCATATGAGTTTTTGCTTCTTTGCTTTCAGAATGATTAAACTTCTTCAGAAGTTCTTTCACATACTTGGTCTGATGAACATAAGTTCCTTCAGAAGTTTGATTGATCTGGATCCAAAGGAAATACTTGAGTTCTCCCATCATGCTCATTTCAAACTCAGCCTGCATAGACTTAGCAAACTCCTTTCCAAGTGTAGCATTAGAGGTTCCAAAGATAATATCATCAACATAAATTTGGCAAATTAAAATATTCTTTTTAAAGGTTTTACAAAAGAGAGTAGTATCCACTTTTCCTCTAGTGAAACCATTATCCAGAAGGAAAGAACTTAATCTTTCATACCAAGCTCTAGGATCTTGCTTCAGATCATATAATGATTTCTTTAATTTGAAAACATGTTCTGGAGACTTAGAGTCTTCAAAACCAGGAGGTTGGTGGACATAAACTTCCTCATCTATATAACCATTTAAGAAGGCACTCTTAACATCCATCTGATACAGAGTGATGTTATGTTGAGTGGAAAAAGAAATTAATAAGCGAATAGATTCTAACCTGGCCACTGGTGCAAAGGTTTCAGTATAGTCAATACCTTCTTGCTGACTATAGCCCTGAGCAACCAGTCTGGCTTTGTTTCTTACAACTTCTCCTTTTTCGCTTAGCTTGTTTCTGAAGACCCACTTAGTTCCAATGATTTTAAATCCTTTTGGTCTTGGAACAAGATCCCAGACATCATTCCCTGTAAACTAATTTAGTTCTTCTTGCATGGCAATTATCCAATCAGCATCCTCCAGAGCTTGATCAATAGAAGTTGGCTCAATAAGAGATACTAGACCAAATTGACATTCTGCATTGTTCTTAAGGAATGCTCTTGTTCTGATAGGATCTTCTTTCTTTCCAATGATAACATCTTCTGAGTGACCAGAGTTGAGTCTAGAAGATCTTTTGATAGTTGGCTCTTCAGAAATTTCTGAGATTCTCTAATGAAGCAGCAACTTGATCTTCTGATACTTTGCTTCTGGGTTCTTCAGCGTCTGAGTTAGAGAATTCTATATCTGCAAAATTCTCAAACTGCTTTGGCTTTTCAAGACCAAGCTTATCATCAAATCTGATATTGATTGATTCTTCAACAACCAATGTTTCAGTATTGTATACTTTGTAGCCTTTTGAGCATTCAGAATATCCAAGAAGGAAACACTTCTGTGCCTTAGAATCAAACTTATGCAGATGATCTTTAGTGTTCAGAATATAACATATACATCCAAATGGATGGAAATAAGAAATGTTGGGCTTTCTGTTCTTCCACAGTTAATAAGGAGCCTTATTAAGAATAGGTCTTATGGAGATTCTATTCTGAATATAACATGCAGTGTTTATTGCTTCTGCCCAGAAATTCTTAGCCATATTGGTTTCATTGATCATGGTTCTGGCCATTTCTAGTAGAGTCCTATTCTTTCGCTCTACAACTCCATTTTGCTATGGAGTTCTAGGGCAAGAGAAATCATGGGCAATACCATTTTCTTTGAAATAAATTTCAAAGAATCTGTTCTCAAATTCGCCACCATGATCACTTCTAACCTTTATGATTTTACACTCTTTCTCAGATTGGATCTGAGTGCAGAAGTCAAAGAATACTGTATGAGACTCATCCTTGTTTTTCAAGAACTTTACCCACATCCATCTTCTATAATCATCTACGATGACTAATCCATATTTCTTTCCTCTGACAGATGCTGTTTTGACTGGGCCAAACAGATCAATATGCAGAAGTCCTAGCGGTCTAGAGGAAGAGACAACATTCTTAGACTTGAATGCAGGTTTGGAAAACTTCCCTTTCTGACATGCTTCGCAAAGAGCATCTGATTTGTATTTCAGATTAGGGAGTCCTCTGACCAGATTAAGTTATTTAATCTGAGAAATCTTTCTCAAACTAGCATGACCCAATCTTCTGGGCCAGACCCATTGCTCTTCACTAACAGACATAAGACAAGTTACCTTCTGATTCTTAAGATCTTGAAGATCAATCTTGTAAATGTTGTTCTTTCTCTTGCCTGTAAATAGGATTGAGCCATCCTTCTAACTAATAGTTTTACAAGACTTTTGATTAAAGATTATGTCATAACCATTGTCACTTAATTGACTTATGGACAATAAGTTATGAACTAATCCATCTACTAGCAGAACATTAGTTATGGAAGGAGAGCTACCAATACTTATGGTCCCAGAGCCAATGATCTTGCCCTTCTGGTTCCCTCCAAACTTAACTTCTCCAGCAGATTTAAGCACCAGGTCTTGGAACATAGACCTTTTTCCCGTCATGTGCCGCGAGCACCCAGAGTCCAAGTATCGTGACATGTTTTCCTTTGTCTTCTTTGCTGCTAAGGATATCTGCAACAGGGATAATCTTTTCCTTAGGTAACCACAATTTCTTGGGTCCTTTCTTGTTAGTTCTCCTCAAGTTCTGATTGAACTTGGGTTTAACATGAAAATTAACAGAAGGTACAACATGATATTCCTTAGTTTGAGCAACATGATATTTTCTATTTTGTGTCACATGCTTCTTAGTGTGTGTAATGTGAAAACTCTTAGCATATGATGTGAACCTAATATCATGGGAGTGGTCATACTTGAATTGATCATACAAGGGCTTGTATGTGATTTTCATATCATCCACAGATTCAAGTTTGTATAGGGTTTCACCCTCATAGCCTATGCCAACTCTCTTGTTTCCACTAACTGCATATATCATAGAGGCAAGTTGACTTCTTCCAATACCTCTAGATAAAAACTTTCTAAAACTCAAGTCATATTCCTTAAGAATATTGTTCATACTTGGAATAGACTTTTCTGAACCAGAAGATGATTCAACATCTTTGGATAATTTTAAAACTTTTTCCTTTAGTTCAGAATTTTTTACTTCAAGCTTCTTAGTTTCAGATTCGAATAGCTTCTTCAGCTTTTTGTATTTGATACTAAGTTGAGCCTTGAGTTCAAGAAGTTCAGTTAGACTAGAAACTAACTCCTCTCTAGATAGTTCAGAAAATACCTCTTCAGAATCTGAGTCTGATGTAGATTCTGATTCATCATCAACGGTGGTCATGAGCGCAATGTTTGCCTGCTCATCTTCAGAGTCTGATTCTGATTCTGATGAATCTGAATCATCCCAAGTTTCCATAAGGCCTTTCTTCTTTTGAAACTTCTTTTTGGGCTTTTCCTTCTGAAGCTTTGGACACTCACTCTTGTAATGTCATGGCTCCTTGCATTCAAAGCATGTGACCTTCTTTTTGTCAAATCTTCTGAGTCCAGAAGATTCTCCTCTTTCAGGTCTTTTGGAACTTCTGAAGTTCTTGAACTTCCTTTGTTTACTCTTCTAGAGTTGGTTTACCCTTCTGGAGACATGGACAGTTCATCTTCTTCTTCTTCTGATTTTGACTCTTCAAAATCTTCTTCTTCAGCCTGAAAAGTGTTAGTGCATTTTTTATTATTTGATTTTAAAGCAATAGACTTACCTTTCTTCTGAGGTTCATTAGCATCCAACTATATTTCATGACTTCTCAGGGCGCTTATCAGCTCTTCAAGAGAGACTTCATTCAGAATCTTAGCAATCTTGAATGCAGTCACCATTGGGCCCCATCTTCTAGGAAAGCTTCTGATGATATTCTTGACGTGATCAGCCTTTGTATATCCCTTGTCAAGCACTCTTAATCCAGCAGATATAGTTTGAAATCTTGAGAACATTGCTTCAATGTTTTCATCATCCTCCATCTTGAAGGCTTCATACTTCTGGATTAATGCAAGAGCTTTAGTCTCCTTGACTCGGGCATTCCCTTCATGAGTCATCTTCAAGGATTCAAAGATGTCATGGGCAGTTTCTCTGTTTGATATCTTCTTATATTCAGCATGAGAAATAGCATTCAGCAGAATAGTCCTAGACTTGTGATGATTTTTGAATTGTTTCATTTTATCATCACTCATTTCTTGTCTTGACATCTTTACTCCTCTAGCATTTACAGGATGTCTATAACCATCCACAAGTAGATCCCATAAGTCACCATCTAGACTAAGAAAGTAACTTTCCAATCTATCTTTCCAGTATTCAAAGTTTTCACCATCAAATACTGGTGGTCTAGAATATCCATTTCCATTATTGTTTTGATCATTAGAAACAGATGTAGCAGTTGATGCAGCTGCTGATGGATCAACCATATTGACTTAGTGTTTTTTCTCTTCCTGAATCTTTTTCTAACACGGTTAAGTGCTTGCACCTAGAATTGGCGCTCTGATGCCAATTGAAGGATAGAAAAACACTTAGAAAGGGGGGGTTTGAATAAGTGTGACTTTAAAAAACTCTTAAGATAAAAACAATGAACACAATTATTTTTATCCTGGTTCTTTGTTAACGAAACTACTCCAGTCCGCCCCCTTAGAGTGATTTACCTCAACTGAGGATTTAATCCACTAATCAATCTTGATTACAATGGTTTTCCACTTAGATACCTTCTAAGTCTTCTAGAGTATACTGATCACAACTTGATCACTCTAGGAAATCACCACTTAGATAACTTCTAAGTCTTCTAGATTCTACTGATCTCACTGATCACTCTAGGAACCTTTTACAATCAATGTAAAATAAATGTTTACAAGAGTATTGAAATGCTTCTTAGAAAGCTATAATCACAATTGTGATATTTCTCTTAAGTTCTAAGCTTAACACTCACTAAATATTACAATAGTTTTTGTGAGCTTGAAGATGAAGTTCGTGAGTTTTGAATTCAGCAGCGTTTCAGTATTTTTGCAAGAGTTGTTGTTACTGCTTCTGATCAGAACTTCCATATTTATAGGCGTTTGAGAAGATGACCGTTGGGTTGCATTTAATGCATTGCATGAATAGTACAACGCTGCATTTAATGTTTCACACTTTTGTCAACTACCTCGAGCCATGCTTTTGCTGCTTTTACTGACTTTGCCTTTTGTAGCTTCTAACGTTCCTTTTGTCAGTCAGAGATTAGACTTAATAGCCTGTCATCTTGTACTTGCTTCTGATCTCAGATTTGTGAATACAATGTTTGAGTAATCAGAGTCATTCAACTTGGTGCAGAGCATCTTCTTGTCTTCAGACTTTGAAGTGCTTGAGCGTGATACCATAAGAACTTCAGTGCTTCTGCTTCTGATCTCATGTTCTTCTGATGCTTCATAGACCATGATCTGATTCTGCTTGACCATCTTCTGATGTCTTGCGAGAGCATGTTCTGATGTTGCAATCTTGAACCTTCTGAGTCAGTGCTTCTGAGCGCTGAATTATGCATACTCTTTATATATTTCCTGAAATGGAAAATGCAAAGGATTAGAGTACCACATTGTCTTATACAAAATTCATATACATTGTTATCATCAAAACAAGAATATTGATCAGAACAAATCTTGTTCTAACAAGTTGATGGTTGGCCGGTTCTCATACGCGTTTGTGATAGTAAACATGTGATAATTATAAGGTCTTACATGTGAATAATAAATCAATCCAAATAGGGGTTTATTATTCGACATGTTTTTATTATCAATGTTTAATCGTTACAACAAGAGTATCACTAGTAGTCAATATTATTGTCCAAAGACTTGATAATGATGGTGCACTGGGTATCTTGAGACGAGTTATGTAATTATTTGAACAATATTTATTATTCAATTTTTTCTTTTATGTGAGTATATTTAAAATGTTTAACTTTTGTTCTTTTGCAGCTACAATTTCTTCAATATTTGCTCATGTGAATTCGGTTCAGGTCCTTAGAGGGGCAAATTTCAATGACTGAAAAGAGAACATATAAATTGTTCTTGGTTGCATGGATCTTGAACTTGCATTAAGAAAAGAGCAACCTGCTTCTCCTACGGAATCTAGTACCTCTCAACAAAGGAAAGATTATGAGAAGTGAGATCACTCCAATCGCACGAGCCATGATTTCGTCTGTTTTGAGGTCAATTTAGCTTCAGTACTTGGAAACACTTGGTGATTAGACTCTTGAGCAACTATTAACACTAGTTTTTCAATGAAGGGTTGCTTGAACTACCGAAAGCCAAATGACGTTGAAAGATACGTCTATGTAGGAGATGACAAGTCGGTAAAGGTGCAAGCTTTAGGGAATTTTATATTATTAATGTGTACCAAATTTTATTTAGATTTGAAAGACACTTTTGTGGCACCGTCATTTAGACAGAATTTAGTTTCAATTTCATATTTGGACCGATCAAGTTATTGTTCATTTGGAAATAATATGTTCAAGTTGTCTTTCAATTCAAATATTGTTGAAACTTGTTCACTTATGGGTCATAATTCTTGACATAATAACTACTTATGGCGAATTCTTAAATATGGAATCACGTGGTACTAAGCGTAAAATTGATGATAACAATTCAGGAGCATTATGGCACAAACACCTAGGTCACATATCTAAAAATAGAGTTGAGCGACTAGTGTTATATGGAATTTTGGATTTCATTGACTTAACAAATTTTGATGTTTGTGTTGAGTGCGTTAAAGGTAAAGAGACAAAAACAAAGAAATATGGTGCACATAGAGCTACAAATGTCTTAGAATTGATACATACGAATATTTGTGGACCATTTCCTACACCTTCTTGGAATGGTAAACAATATTTTATATCATTCATAGACGATTATTCTAGATATGCATACATATTTCTCATACATGAAAAGTCTCAATTATTGGATGTGTTTAAATCATTTAAGAATGAAGTTGAGAATCAAATCAACAAAAGAAATAAGAAAGTCAAATATGACCGTGGTAGTGAATATTACGACAGATATGATGGTTCAGGTGAACAACGTCTAGGGCCTTTTTCCAAATACCTAGAGGCATGTGGATTCGTCCTATAGTACACCATGCTAGGATCGCCTAGCATGAACGGTGTTGTTGAAAGACGAAACCGGACTCTTAAGGATATGGTATGGAGTATGATTTGTCATTCTACCTTACCAGAGTTACTTTAGGGAGAGACACTAAAGACCGCAACTTACATTCTAAATAGAGTACCAACAAAGGCAGCTATCAAAACACCTTATGAACTTTGGACTCGGTGAAAGCCTAGTCTGAAACATTTTTACATATGGAGATGTCCAGCAGAGGCAAGCCTTATAGGCCAAATGAAAAGAAATTAGACCCCCGAACAATGAGTAACTACTTTATTAGTTATTCTGAAAGATCTAGGGGTTACAAATTTTATTATTTCAAGCTTGACTAAGTTAAAACACATTGATATCAAGTTCCTAGTTGTTAAGAAAAGGGTACAAAGTGGACAGATTTCCATAAAACACTTGGGGACAAACTCCGTGATAGCAGATTCTTTTACAAAAGGCCTTCCACCCAAGTTCTTTCATGAGCACGCAGCTCACATGGGTTTTTTTTACCGTTAGAGGAGTCTTTGATTTAGTTGGAGTTAGTCAATTATGAATTTTATGTTTTATGTTTTGGTATTATGTATGCATACTATAATTTTGGATATTTTCCAAATTAATAAAGTTTGATATTCAGCAGTTTACATTTTGTACAATAAATTTATTGAATGATCCCACTAAAGTAAAGTTGGACCAGTTGAAAATTGACATATACAAACCAACTTCATGTGATTTTCATGCTACAAATTTCATGATGGATCTATGTTATTTAGTTGTGTCACTATTAGTGATCATTGAAAGATTTAGTTATGATTAATATAGCAAAAATCACCTTGATTCTGTATACTGGCATGACTAATGAATGAGGTACTTTGGATATGCTTAAAGAATATAATGGCAAATTTTGAGCTCCTAAAGTCTAACCCATGTGTACAGTTATATATGTGATCAATGGAAGATTGTTAGAATTTGAGTAATAAATGTAATATTGCATGTGTTAGAGTTGTTTTTTAATTAGCAGACTGCAATGGTCTAATTAATTTTAAATATGTAACTAAAAGCATAAAAATTATGAAATGAGATTATTGTGTTGATACTATGAGTCAATATCTAATTTGATGAGGGGTCAAATTAGAATACTGAAAACTAATAAATAACCCTAAAATTATTTATAAGGGTTAAGGTTATAAGGAATATGAGTCGATCGCATGTTTGGTTCATCGAAATTAGTTTAAAATTCTATTCTTGATTTTTATATTAATAATAATTATAAAATTATGAACAAATCTAACAAGATAAAAACATACATAACGCATCAACTTAAAAATTATTGAAGTGATACTTAGGAAAGATTTTGACTACTCAACAAAAACAGAACACTAAAAAAAAAACTACTTTAGACTCTATATTACCATTTGTTTTTACAAAATATTTTATTAATTAGCATCAATTTCAACGACAAAGTGCATACTAGAGTAGTAGTAGAGTACTATGCAAAAGCAATCAATCAATAAATTTGAATCTAAATTTTGTCTCAAAACCAAAGTTACCTAGGACCAAACCTAGCTCATCCAAAGGCTATAAACTTTTGTTAGATTTCAATTATAAAAGACAAAAGCCAGGTGTTAGTAGAATCTGTCAAAACATCAACATTTGAAGTCAAAGACGAATTATGTTTCGCATTGGTTTTAGCAATTAGTTGCTGCAATTGTTTATCATTCGATGTGTATTATTTTAATAACTAAATCTAAACGAAACGAAAATTTAACAACTAATCAGAGTGGCGCAGCGGAAGCGTGGTGGGCCCATAACCCACAGGTCCCTGGATCGAAACCAGGCTCTGATAAAAATGTATTTTTTTCCAATTTTTTTCTTTGAACGACATTATGCTGAATGCTTGATAACGTCGTTTTCCGCTGTGCTGTGTCGTTTACTCCATTAGTTTTGATTCTTAATAATAATATCTTTTTCTTGTACGGAATATAGCAATACTACAAATAAATTAAATAAACAAAAACTATTAATAGTCATTTGCATATAGAGTTGGAAAATCGACTCTTAGAATAGAACTCTCATTTTTAAAATAATTTAAACATAACCACCACATTAATTAACAAGCAAGAACTGTTTTTTATTTATATATTTTAGTTTTTGACACCCAGAAATTTTCATATCTGCCAATATATATACACATTATAAGAAAGACAACATACATTCATTTTCATATCTATGTTTTCTATTACACTTAATTATATATTAATTTATCAAATTCAATTTAAATATTTTAATAAACTACATTCAAATGATATTCTTATTTTAGATTAAACCAAGGTTTAATCTATATTAGATTTAAATCGGATTGCTCAAGTTAAAATAATTGATCGGTCGATGTAGACTATCAGATAAGAAGGTATGAAAGATCTCATTACACATCTCCATATAGACAGTTATTTTAGAAAAAGTTCTAAGACCTTCAAAACCTACGACTCTTTTTATAAAGTTTAACTAGAGATTTAAACTTTGTTACTCATTATTCTAAACATAACATCTCACACTCATAATCTTTATCGATTTGATCTTCAAAGTGTTTGCTTGTACACTGTATTGATCCAACCCACTAATAAAGTAGAATCCAACTAAGAGATAATGGATGACACAACAATTATGAAACAAGTCAGGCCCAAAAGGTGAAGGGAAATTGCGTACAAACAACAATGTTGGTTCTTGAGCTAATTATTCTTAAAATAAAGTAGAAAAGAAATAACAACCTAAGAGAGTGTATTGTCTTCTTGTAGTGGATAATCAACAAGATACATATTATGTCACACCAAGCTTTAGCAGTAGGTAAATGAGGTGGTAAGAAGAAACTTCATCCTCACTTAACTCTTTCTTCATTGGTTTTCTTCTATGTGATTTTTCTCTAACAGATGTTAAACTCTTCTTCAATCTTCAAGAGTTTCTTTTATAGGTATGTGAGCTAGGTTTTTGCCATTAGTCTTGGATCACTGGCTTGAGAATAAATTAAATCAGGCCCAAGGTAAAATTAGCAAAGTTCCCTCCTTTTCTTCTCCTTCGTACAACATGAAAATCGTGTAAAGATAATGGTAGGGGACAATGTGTAGCGTGGCAGACTTCTGGTATAAAGGTGTAAGAGGCACTTGTCCTTTTGCTGCATGGCGCGCGTAGTGGAAGTACTATGTACTATCTTTTTTTCTTCTAGCGCTCCTTTGTTCTAATTCATTCAAATCTCCTCTCAATGCAAATTTCTGCCACGTATGCCCTAGGAATGCAATTGTTGTTTCTCTTTTCCCCTTTATTTGTTTCCAACCTTTTGCTTTCCTTTGACTCCCAGATGTTGTCCCTGGCTATCATGCCTGAGCTCATCAGAACTACCTTGCACAAAGCAACAAAACATAAAAACTACAAAAGAGAGCACCTATTATGTTCTTTGCAAACTATTCTAAAAACAGCAAAATGCAATAAACTTAACTACTAAATGATGAAACAAAAAGCTATAACTAAGAATTAGGACTTGTAATAACTCACAAAATGTGGGTTATCACTCCTTAATTGTACCCTTCAAGTGGATACATTAATGTTGTGATCATGAATTTTGTAAAAATGAAAGTACTTTGGTTTATCCATCTTGGCTAATTATCTATCCGAGTAAGGGTTCTCGATCTAGACTTCTTTAAAGTCATTTTTTGCGCATTGTTGTCAAGTTTTCTCCCTCACTGTGTTCAAAGGAGTGAATGATGAGAACTTAGCCCGAGGTCCCCAGTCTTTGTCATCTCGATGGCGGTTAGAGTTCTTCACATCCATGCGACCATGTTTGGGGTTCCTAGCTCCTTGGCCTCTCTCTCTCTCTCTCTCTCTCTCTCTCTCTCTCTCTCTCTCTCTCTATCTCTATCTCTCCTTATTTAGCTATGAGTTCTTCGTCGTAGTTCATATATGGTTGGGCTATATTCAACATGTCATTCAAGGTATTGGAACTCTTTATCCCTATCTTCTCGCGAAGGATAGAGTCCCACCTCAATCGCTTCTTGAATATCCAACATTTCAAACCGTTGTCTGTCCCCCACTTCTATTGCTACCTATGTGAATCAGTCAATATATTCACATAGGGTTTCCTTCTTTTCTTGCTGGATTCCAGTGAGGATGGATATGGTAGTGGGTTTCCTCTTTTGCGCTAGGAATTGAGTAGTGAAAGAGACGCATAATTCCTTCCAAGAACTTATACTTCTGCTCGAGAGAGCCTTGAACACATCATGGTGACTCCTTTGAAGGTCAACACGAACATATTCAATTTTAAGGCTCCTTGATCATGATAAAAGTCCATCCTTATATCTATATGTTCGATATATCTATTTGGAGCCCCCATTCTGCCATAACTCTCCAGCTTCGGGGAATTTTTCAAGAGATTTAGGGATCTCAGGTCGATGATCCATCTTGAGAGTGGGTTTCTCTTTTGGCTACGGGTAGGTGCTTCAATTCCATGTTGCTTCTCCATTCGGGAGTGGTGTGATGGTGATTAATGATGATGATAAGCATTTAGTGGTGTGTGAATTTCGCCTCTTCCTCCACAACCATGAGGCGAAGTCTGGTGTCCTCGATGCAAGTTTTTGTATGGTGATTTAGAGGTTGCTCTGTATGGTGAAATAATATCAATGACGATATACACTAGTTCTCCTCTCTACTCATCGTGCAAAACAGTTTCAGGCACGAAATTATCCATAGGAGAAGTGAACTGCAATTTTTCATTAATCGAAAGTACCCTTTCAGCGAGGAAGGGCAAATTTTGTTGTTGTACTAGGTTATAGACGTAGTTCAATAGGTTGTTCTCCCACTGCGGACTTAAACTACCTTGCAGTTGTTGGAGAATGTGAAACATTTCATGTCCAAGATATATCGGTTTGATATATGTTGCTTCAAAGTTTAACCTTGGAAGTTGGAACGGTTATAGAGAAGGTTGAAAGGTTAGAAGAGTTTGAAATGCTCTATGTGTGACTGATGGAGATGCTATATTTTGCAGCATTGGAGTCGTAGGTGGAGTAGCTAGAACCGAAGCATTTTTAGTTAGTGGGAGAAATGTAACCTCCCTTAATGGATATGGAGTGTAGGTTAGGACAGCTGGTGGGACATAGGCGTAGCATGCGATGACTGAACGAGTCGCTTTTATTATAACCATGAAAACATGGACGAGATCAATGACCTTTGTGAGGAAGAAATCAGTGCTCTAAAAGGGACAAGATCAGTGATTTGATATCGTAGAGAAGATGTGTGACTTTTCGTGGAAATTCCTGAGAATCAAAAGTCGATTCTCAAAGACAGTATCAATGTTCCATGCAGGAACCAAAGATAGTGTAGATCAAACAGACTTGGGCTCTAATGTGGTGAAGTGAACTTCTGATACGACAGAGCGATAGTGGGCCTGTAAGATTTGCACTTCAACGCTCAAGTAAGTGAATGAGTGAGAAAGTTGTTTGAATGTGTGAATTAAAATCATATATGATATGGGGCATGTTATATTTTATATAGGACACACTGTTAAAACCACCTCTATGAGATTCGGCGCCTCTTGCGCGACCGTCTGATTAGATCCTACGATGGGAAGTGAGTAGAAGATCAAAATCATGTGTCCTTGGTTAGATGGGGTTTCACATATTCAATGAAGTTACCATTTAAGTGTATTGAAATGAAAGGAAACGCACCCAACATTTATATCAAATGTGTACATTGTGAAAGTGAACTGGTTTCAGACTTCAAATGGTATTATTATTTGTCGATTTCTAATCTATTTTAATCATTTTTCTATGGATTGCCTGATGATCCCTTTTTTTATGTTAATAATGATCGGATTCATAAAACAGATGATGAAGTTCCACCTTGAATATTTTCTTTGACTAAATGTAAAGGAGAGACAAATTTAAGAATATAGACATGGACAAAGAGATTACACCCTCCGGACATATTTATAAGCAACAAAAATAATTTTCACGGTTATTAAGAAATTCAATCAAGTGTAGTTAACTTTTTAGATTTTGGTGAAAACATTAATTAAATTCACTATAATGTCCTCTTTATTAAATTTAATGGAATTTTGGAAAATGAAATAGAGGAGTATATTATGAATTATAACATTAAATAATTTAGTAATAATTAACTTTTGCTTATAGTGACCAAGAATTGAAGCATTTTTGTCAGCAAATATTGATTTTTAAAGCTAATTAAATTAATTAAATGAGTGGTATTTGAAAAAAAAAAAAGTCTAGAGATGCGAAACTTGATAACTATCTTAAATAAAATTTTAAAATTCAAAATAAAAATAGAGATTAAATAGCTATTCACATACCATTCAATCAAATTACAATTACTCACGGGTATAAAAGTATAAAATGTTGACTTTATTATAAAAATATTTAATGATAATTATAATGTAATTAGTTTTATTTAATGATAATTATAATTTATTAGTTTTATTTAATGATGACTACTAACAAGATCTCCATTCCCACGTTATACATCTTCCACATTTGTCAAATTCAACTGCCTAATATACGGAACAATAGAAACGTCTCAAATCAAGTGCTCCACTTGTGCTCATCTATATTCAACCTTTATCCAATTTTATACTCATCAAAAATCAAATCCTAAACCCTAAATTGATTTAGGGACTAAAAATTGGAAATAGTTATAACAAACATAAAGAGAAAAAATCACAAATTTTATCCAACCAAAAATATCAATTTTTTTATTTTCGTTTCTAATAGTTGAAATGCCTTAACTGACTTGCTGCATCTTATTTTTTCACCTTAAAATGTTAATTCGAATATGTTACCTCGCACTTATTCATATTCGTAGAAGTGCAATTTTTAAGGTTATTAGGAAAAAAAAAAAAAACTAAACACAGAAAGAATAACTAAAGAATCAATATAATTTTCATTCATGGACATCAAATTCTACTCTAAGTTATTTACAACAAAAAAATGATGCAACTTCTAATCTCAAAATAACTTAGTTATAATCATCATTATCATTTTCATCATCATCTAAAACATCAAAGAAAGGATCCTTGAGCAATTCTTGAGCAGAAGGTCTAGCCCTTGGTTGAGCAAGACATTTTTCAATGAAAGCCTTAACCTCTGCATCTTTAATCTTGTTTAAGGATTGTGGTCTCACACCTGAAGAAACCTTCTTGTATATCTTTGCAACACTGTCACATTCACTATATGGAATCTCTAGTGTCACCATCTCTAATACACACATTCCAAATGAGTATATGTCCACCATTTCTGTGTAGTTCTCTTCATATAGTTCTGGTGCCATAAATTCTGGTGTCCCTAAGACTGAATGTGCTGAATGGTTCTTTCCCACAATTGCTGCCAATCCTAAGTCTCCAATCTTAACCTAACATTCACAACAAAAAAATATTAGTACTCATGATAAAACATAACATGTTATCTAATTTATGTAGAACAGACATCTCTGAACAAATGTATGGTTGGTGTCTGACATATGTCAGTGTCTCACAAAACACCAACACCTCTAAACAAATGTGTGTCTGGTGTCTGACATGTGTCAGTGTCAGACACAACACCAACACATGTGATTACGTTCAATTTATTACTAGTTTCTTATTATCAGTGTCGTCATGTGTCGATGTTGTGTCAGGTGTCTATTTTATCGTAATTGAAACTAACAAAATTAGAAAGGGGCGATTTTTTACCTGGCCAGTATTTCCATTGACAAAAACATTGCTGCAATTGAGGTCTCTATGAATGATACAAGGATCATGAACATGCAGATAATTCAACCCTTCTAGAATCTGCTTAGACCACTTCTTCAAAGCCCTAACAGAAACATGTTTATGTTTCTTCCTATACTCCCTCAAGTTCCCACTTGTGCAAACCTCAGTAATGAAATTCAGAGTGTTATGTTTCTCATCTCTCCAAACACTGTAAAGAGCAATGATGTTTTTATTTGTCATGCTTCTAAGCAGCCTCACTTCAGAGTAAAGCCTATCCACCATTGCAGGGTCTTTGCTGAAGTTTCTGAGCTTAACTTGATTCCAAGCTACTTCTATTCCTTCTTCTTGATCAAATGCTCTGTATACTTTTTTCACAGCGCCGGACCCTAGGAGTTCGTCGTATCTTCCATATCTTCCGGTTGGATCGGTTTCGACAAATGGTTCGGAATCTTTGTCGGATGGATTTGTCGTAACACTTGGCATCTGGTATCAAAATACGGATTAGATTAGACCAACATCAACATAAACACAAATACCAGACATGACACAAACACTTTAATTGCGTATTAGAGACGAGACACGCCTTAAGTGAAATTATCCACAACATTAAACATATAACATGATAATTACCAAGACAATAATTAAAACCTTAATTAAATCTAATTATGTAAACTTGGTCTGTTTTTGGAGAACAAAATCAACATAGTATTTTTTTAAGGTTTTGCAATTAGGGTTTTCAGAATTTAATTTAGGTCTACTTTAACTACAAATTCTCTATAATATTAAACATACGACACGAAAAATGATTAAAACCTTAAAAATCAAAATGTTGCTAAGGTTTGTGAAGCAACCTATGATCAAAATTCATATGAAGATACTAATTTTTCAAAGGCAACCTAAGAAAAACTACAAAAAAAATATGCATGCGTGACAATTCAAATCAAAATCAGAGAGAAATAGAAAAACATAGCAAAAAATGATTAAAAAATTCTATAATAGAAGAAGATTGTTACCATGAAAAAAACTTGAATTGTAGCTGCGAAATCACTTTGTTATGTGAAAAGAGAAGACAATGAAACTTAGAATGTGAGAGATACTTTGGTTTAGGTATAAGTATTTATATAGAACTCAAGGAGTATAGTTAAAGTGAAAGTATATGAGTTTTATTCGGAAAACGGTTTTATAGAATCTTTTTTCTTATTGGTGGATAATCAAAATTATAGTATCTTTTTCTAGTTCTGTTATGATTTTGTGAAACATACGCAATTCAAATTTAAATTTTTGAGTATATCTTTTTTTTAAAGTCTTACTTAATAAAGAATATTTTAATGACCTAGCACCGCAAACCAGTTTTTGACCATTAAATGATTCATTTAATATTTAAAAAATACTTATTTTTGTTTTAATAAAGTTAATGTATTTTTTAATTCCCAAAAAAAAAATTTGTTTTTTATCTGACATAATTACATTAGAAAAAAAAATATATTACTTTAATCGTATTCACTAAATATTTTATTTAATTTTATAATTAATATTAATTTACTTTTTGGTATAATTAATGTATAAATTATTTTTAACATAACTTTTTTGCTAAGTTTAACATTTTTAATTGTTTTTAAAAGTTATTCTATTTATTTATTTATTGTTATTATTCATATGTGCTACTAGGCCTATTAAAAAAAATTCTACGAACAAACTAAAATTCGTAACTAATATGAATATTTTAAGATGATTTTTCACTATATAAATTTCTAATTTGTCCCCAAAAATAACTTATTTTGGATTTTGTTTAAATAATTTACATTTAGCATAAATATCTCAACAAATAGCATAAATATCTCAACAAATAACATAAATATTTCAACAAAGTATTCTTTAATTACTTTATTTTTTTAAAACATATATTTTAATATATCATAAATATCTCAACAAATTACTTATATTACTTCCATCTTAATCACTAAATATTTTTATCTAACTTTTTTTATTAATTTCTAATTACTTTTTGTTTTGATAAATTTAATATTATTTTCTTTTTTAAAAGTGATTTTTTATTGAAAATAAATATCTCAACAAAGAACTTAACTTGATCATATCCATTAAAAATTTTAGACTTTAAATATTTTTTTTTTCTTTATCTTTTACTTGAACCCATTTTAATCTCAAGGATGACAATTTAATAGTGGTACCCACAAAAATACCATCGCTTATAGAGAAAGTCTGCAAAAATAGGTACTTACATGAGCTTGGATAATTATTCTTTAAAATAAGCGGATATGGGTGCAGATATGGACGCCTTAATATCCACCTCGACTCATACTTGCACAATATATATTTATATTATTATATAATAATTTTGACTATTAATTTTTTAAAAAAAACATCAATATTAAACTATTACATATTTAATATAAGTGTTTGTTATTTCAATATTCAACAATAAATTTTTTGAAAATTTCCTTAATCTTTTTAAAAACTTAAGATGATATGATAATTTATAATTGTTCAATTTATTTTTACCGTAAATGTGAGTAACACATACGGGTATGGTTACTTACATACCCATATGGTACAGATACGAGTGTGAACGTTGATGTTCAAGCGGATATGGGCTCGAGTACGAAAAATTTTAAACCGCAGGTATAGGGATGGGTACTATATATAGTACCCTGTCCACTGCCATATCTACTCATAATTTTAAAAACGTCTATTTTGGTCCCTCGGTTCTAGGGGTGGCAATCAGGCACGTTCCATTTAGACGCACCTTGCGAAAATTCGCAAAAAAACATGGTGAGACAAGCCTGAAACCTTGGCTCGCCCAGCAAAAAATAGGAACGGTGAGGCACACCTGACAAATCTTGCACCCCTAAAGCATAAAATTTGTAAAAAATCATGTATGTCATGTTAACGACTATGCTTGACAAAAGTAGTATTGCAATGTTATTAGGTAAAAATGGACAAATTTGTGCATGTTTTCATCACTGAGTTTTCTTTGTAGGAGATGAATTATCTAAGTATTAAGATATTATTTTAGAACTGAGGTGTGATGTTGATAAGTGGAGTTATTTTAAGGTGGTAGGAATAGCTAAAGAACTAAGATTTATAGAAGTTTATAATATATGGTATAAGGACCCAACATTTGGTATGCTTATATTGGCTCATGACAAAGGTTTCTAAGATATTGTTTATTTTTGTAAGATTCACTCGACTATTGATGTTTTTCTACAACATCCATTGTCTCAACCTAAGTTTTATGATGGTCTTATAGAGGAAGAAAATATAAACCTTAAGGATGTTGTAAACCTTGATGGAGAATAAAATATTTTCAAAGTTTGTAAAGAAGTTATCAAAGGTGTAAAAGTTTATGAAACTGAGGTGAATGAAAGTGGAGTGAACGAAGGTGGTTGAATGCAGGTGAGGTGAATGAATGTGAGGTGAATGTAGGTGAGATGAATAAAGGTGTTATTGCTGGTAATGAAAATGAAAATGAAAGTAATGATATGAATTTTAATTATGAAAATGCGTTTGATATAGCATTTGAATACTCAAACGAATGTAGTGATCATTTTTTAGAAGAGGATATGGAAAATTTGTAAGTCTATGTTCATGATACATAGGGTGCCAATAAAAAAATAGAAGCACAAAGGAGATTTAAATGAGAGTGAAAATGATAATGGGAAATTTGAAAGTGGATGTGAAATCGATGAGGAAAGTGGAACAAATAGGAAGAAATATATTATTTTCAAATAGCATAAAAACATGGTAGATTATAAATGGGAGTTAGGAACTTATTTTGCTACCAAGTCTGATTTTATGAAAGAAATCACAACTTAGGTATTCCGGTCTGGTAGAAACCTTAACTTAGATAGTCCAATCTAGTAGTCTAGCCCGGTCTATTAGATATAAAAAAAGGATGTGAATAAAATGCCTATTATGCTAAATTACTGAATGAGGATTCTTGGCAACTAAGGAAAGGGACGGGCATTTACATTTGTAGTAGAGCTTACAATGTTAATATGGTGACTACGAATTGGATAAGTAAGAAGATTTAAAACTCTTTGAAAGATAATTAAGGTGAAGATCAAGTACTTCAAAGAAATGGCTCAAAAGAAGTGAAATGTATGCGTAAACAAGACAAAGGCCATTAGGTCAAGGTGTACATATAGAGAGATTATAAATGGTTCATTCTTAGAACAACATAACAAAATTTATGACTATTGTCTTCAAAATCTAAAAACAAATCATGTTTCAACAGTCAAGGTGAATGTTCAACCGATTTTAGATGAGGCAGTTGATAAGGGGCCTTATTTCCAAAGATTATACATATGTTATGCAACATTTAAAGAGAGTTTCAAGCTTTGTAGACTCATGATTTAAGTTGATGGATATTTTTAAAGGGTCTTTGTGAAGGGAAAATATTGACAGCCATAAGAAGAGATCTAAATGACCAAATGTTGCCAATAAATTTTACAGATGTTAAAGGGGACACAATGGATAGTTGGGCAATACATATGACATTACAAATATGTATTAAATAGATGCAACAATAGTACATATTTTCATTAAATTGGTGCAATAACATTACCCATGTGTAATAAAATGGTTTGTGTTTTAAACTAATGCAAAGACGGGGTAACTTGTCATGTTGTTTGGGTTGAATGTTGTTTTAACATGACAGAACCAAAAATATCAAATTGAAACATTGATACATAAACTGAATAACTCAAAAAATAATTAAAATACAGTTTCATTAATCATTAAATCATAAAAATTATACAATCAACTTACACATTTAACTTACACATTAACATTACTAGAACAACTTACAATTCACCTTACACATTAGGTTTACAAAATCATCTTGTACATTAAAGAGGTAAAAACTATAAAATATAAATTATTCTAAAATTTCCTCCACCTCATTGTGTTCTTGAGAGCTACCTCAAGTTCTCCTAACTCTTAACTTTGTGCATCAATTGTGTCCCTTTGTGTTTCAATTCTTCTTTCATATTAAACAAAAGATTGTTCCAAAAAATAGGACCACAAATAAAAAAATCCAATCTCCTCATAGTCCTATATAAAGGTCAGTAGAATCAGAGAGCAAATACATAATTTGGCATTCTACATACTTTCAATTGTTAGAACAAGATTTGGTTCTGCATTCAATCTTTAGTTTTTATAATAACTATACATATATTTTTTTATGAAACTATTTTGTACTCGAATAGTTTCTTAAGTGTGCAGATTCACTAGTTTGGTTGATTAAAGATTGTTATCCAGAAAATCGTTAGAATTAGCGTTTACATATCAGAATAATTATTCATCCATTTCTGAAGTGACATAAGCAGTTCTGAAGAATGTTGAACGCTCATAAGAAAAGGTTACTTGAAATTGTTTCTAAAGATAAGCTTCTATCAGATCAGAAATCAAAATTTCAAGGCTCAGATAAGTTTTTGCTTCCAGCTCAGAAATCAAGATGCACCTTGCAGATAAGCTGCTGCTTTAATTCTGAAGACTTCTTTCTGACTCTGAATAATCTTTTCTCTTAGGACGTCTACGTTACCTGATCTCTTCCATGCTTTCTCTACTTCAGAATAGAAGTACATCTCAAAGAAGAATGATCAGAAAACTTGCACTATAAGAAATATGGTACAACGGTACATCAACTTTTTCCACTACTGCAAGACGTATTGTACGAACCCGATTTTGGTGTGCTCTTTGTCCCCCACAATATTTTTGAGCCGTTACATCAAGCTGCAAGGAAAGTTTTAACTTTTTCTTCTCAACGATAATTTTTATGGGACTATATATATGAGACACCCTCCTTTGAAGAAAAAAAGAATTTGCAAGTCAAGAATATACATATGGGAAAATTAACACGCTACTCAAGATATATTTTCAAACTCCGCAAACAAACTTCAAAGAGAAAAAGAGAAAGAAATATCTTAGAGAAATTGTTCGAAACACTCCATTGTGAGAAATATAGTTTCTAAGAATCTCTAGAACACAAGAGTTGTTGCTCATTAGATTGTGTTATCATTTGTTCTTAAAGTTTTTGTTTCACTCTACTTATTTAAAAGCATTATCTTGTAAACAAATTCATTTGTAAATCTGTTGAGATTTGTATTCCTCAAGTGACTAGGTTGTTATCTGAATACTTGAGAGAACTAAAGTGTCTTTCTAGACTCTTAGAGGGTGTTTGTAATCTTTCAAGATTAGTGGATTAAGTTCTTTTCTAAGGCGAAATCACCTTGACAGGTGGACAAGATTCACCTTTACTAAGGTGAACTTGAATAACCGAACATGTTCTTTTTCTTCTCCCTCTTATCTATCTCATTGATTGTCATGAATAGTTTTTCTAGGAAGAAAAGTTTTTTAGAAAACCCAATTCAAACTCCTCTTTCTTGTGTTTTTCTCTACCTTCATTAACTTCTCATTTGTTTATTGATTTTAGTGTCACATTGTTTGACAATACCATTTCCTCATCAATAAATAAATTATGTTTTCTCATTCATCATCATCTAAACCTTCTTCTTGATATTATATAAATAAGGTGTCAAATCAAACTTGAAAACAGATAGCTCACATAACACTAATAAGGTGTCAAATCAAGCTTGAAAAAAGATATCTTACAATCATCAAAACCATCATTTATTAAGAGTCTCAACAACATGGGGACAATGACAAAATCTTTCGTTAGACAATGGTTAAACTTGGGGATGTATGACATCAGACATCAAATCTCTCAACAAATTACTAATATTGTTAGACATCTAGTCCATAATGAGGTCTAAAAAGCTAGGAAGTTAGAGACCAAATGAGCCAATGCAGGTCACATTTATGCCTTGTCTAATACTCAAAGAGTTCAAAAGATCCAAGGTTAGAAATCCATTACTACTCAAAACTAATTGATCAATATGACAATATGGCCTATACAAGCCCAATTGATTCATATACAGTTGTAAGTTTTACTCCTTGTAATTCCAAATCTAGTATTATTGACAAGGCAAACCTTGGAGGGCTTAGAAAATGAGAAGCATAATCAAGCTAATCTTCAATTAAGATAGGTATATATAATTTGTGCAAAGAGGCTACCTAAGTAATTTATCCAAGCCAGCTCAGGAGGATCTAGCGAGTATTATGGGAGTTCGGCATGTGCTAGGAACAGGAAAGTATCTGGGTTTACCTTCTATGATTGGAAGAAGTAAGAAGGCTGCATTCTCTTATATCAAGGATCGTATTTGGAATATGATTAATTCTTGGAAAGGAAGGCCTCTATCTAAAGCGGGTAAAGAAGTTATGATTAAATCTGTCTTGCAGGCTATTCCTTCATACATTATGAGCATCTTTATTCTACCAGAGACTGTTATCCATGATATTGAAAGAATGTTGAATGCGTTTTGGTGGGGAGGAGGGAAAGATGGTGGAGGAATTCGGTGGATGGCATGGGAAAGGTTAGCATGTCCTAAGGAGGATGGAGGTTTAGGATTTCGGGACTTTAAAGCTTTTAACATGGCCATGGTCGCAAAACAAGGTTGGTCCTTACTCTCCAAACCAGATGCGCTTGTCTCTAGAATTTTCAAAGCAAGGTACTTCCCTAATAATTCATTCTTTGACTCTTCTCTTGGTTGTAATCCGAGTTTTGTTTGGAGAAGTATTTGGAAAGCTCGAGAGGTACTAACACTAGGATGCAGGTGGAGTATTGGGGATGGGAGCCATATTAGGATTATGCAGGAACCTTGGCTTCGTGGGAGTGGTGAAGGTTGTTTAGGAGGCCCACAACAACAAGAGGTGTACCATATTTCTGTTAATAATCTTCTGATGTCTTCTATGAAACAATGGGATATAGGTGTCATAAGAAGTCTTTTCGACGCGGAGGACACAGAGAGAATTCTACAGGTACCGTTGTTGGAAGAAGTTAAATAGGATAGAATGATTTGGAAGGCAGAACAGGATGGCATATATAGTGTGAGAACGGGGTACAAACTATGGTATTAGGCCGTTAGAGGTAGAGAGGATGTGGGAGGGGCAGAGGATTGGAGTAGTCTTTGGAATATCAAGGCGCCGCCTAGAGTCAAGCACCTTCTTTGGCGTATTTGCAGGGGCTGTCTCCCTACCCGTATGAGACTCAGACAACGTCTTGTTTCGTGTCCGTTAACTTGCCAGATGTGCGAGCACACAACCGAGGATGAGTGGCATCTGCTTCTGGGTTGCAATGTTACTAATCAATGCTGGAAGGAAGCACGTTTGTCTATTCTTATTGAATCTCGCTTACATTCCTTTCAGGACATGAAGTCCCTTATCTTTGATATCTGCTCAAAGGAAGACAAAAGACTAGCAGGGAAATTTGCGGGTATGTTAGATGTTATTTGGAAAAACAGAAATGATTTTGTTTGGAATAATGAACAAGAAGAAGGAGCTAAATTAGGCTTACGTGCGGTTCATCGATGGAATGATTGGTTTCAAGCGCAGGAAGATTCAGAAAGTCTTATTCGACCCCAGTATGCGTTGGATTGGAGTCCACCTTCTGTGGGGCGGTTGAAATGTAATGTGGACGCGGCATTTAATAAAAACAATGGCACTACTAACAGGGGGTGGTGTGTGCGCAACCACCTTGGCCACTTTATTTATGCAGGTGTTGCTTGGGACCCAGGAACTCTTCCCGTCTTTGAAGCTGAAGCCATGGCGCTTAAAGAGGCTATTCTTGGAGCTGTATCTTCGTACTTGGAGTTTGTGACTTTTGAAAGTGATTCCCAAATAGTGACACAGGCTATCCAATCCAATAGGAAGGGCGATTCCGAGTTTAGTCTTATTATTGAGTCCATTAGTAGTTTATTGCATTCCTTTCCAAACTTTGAGGTGAAGTTTGTTAGGCGTCAAGCGAATATGGTTGCTCACTCTCTTGCGAGGGCGGCCAATTCTTGGGCTCGACGTAGTGTGTTATTGTCGTCTCCTCGTTGTATTGAACATCTTTTGATAAATGAATTACATTGAATTTGTTGTGATAAAAAAAATGTAGTGGGAAAATAATAAATGAATGAATCGCATGTTATAACTTGATTCAATTATTTACAAATAAATCTAAAAAATGTTCGTTAAATTTTATTGGCATTGATTATGCATCAATGGCCATTAACGACATGAAAATAATTAAAGTGTTAGCCAAAATGTGCAAATAGGTGGTTTTTAGGTTAACTTTGTGTTTCATATCTGATAGCAAGTCAGATGAGTACTAACACAATCAAACATGAGTCAATTTAATCTTTCTCAAAGTTACTAAGGTCTATCATGGTCAGTCAGGTCTCTCAAAACACTAATATAATTAACACTTAATTACAGTTTTGGTCCCCCAATTTTCTCGGATGCACGAAACTGGCCCCCCTATTTTAAATTTAAACAGTTTTGGTCCCCCTATTTTAAATTTAAACAATTTTGGTCCCCTTTCATACTTTTTCACTTAAAATTAACAATATTTACACTTTTTAAATGACAAATTACTTGTAAAACATGACAAATCATCGTATATAAACTTATTATTGAATTTCGTAGATAAAAATATAAGTTAAAAAATAAAAAATCTCATCGATTTTCTTTGAAAAAATATGAGAGGGCGACTACAAATGTTTAAATATAAAATAGGGGGACCAAAACTGTTTGAATTTAAAATAGGGGGACTAAATTCGTGAATCAGACAAAATAAGGGACCAAAACTGTGATTTAGCCAAGAATTAAACAATTAGACTTTATGTCAATATTTGATGTTACTAACGCCATTAACGCCATTAGTCAGATGACTTGAAGATAATGAAAGCACATGCCATACAAAAATGATAATTTAGTAGTAATAGATAATTTATAGCATATAAACTCATATGTTAAAAGTTAAGATGTTTGAAAAGAATATTCTTTCATGATCTTATAATATTTTTTAGGAAGATATAGTGCTTTTTTAGTGTTCTTTTAAAGGCAATTTCAAAATAACATGAACTTGTAGTTTATATAGATTACCATATTTTCTCTATTTTTATGGTCGTTATTTTTTTAATTCATATTTATTAGTTAATTCATTCATCATTTTTATCAACACTTCAAATTAATTTTATCTACTATCACTTATTTGATCATTGATAGGAGAACAAGACAACCAATTATTAAAATTTACTTAATCAAGTACAGTGGATTAACTTTATTAACAATTAAAAAGTATTAAACAAAAAAAAATTAATAATTTAACAAATAATTTTGCATTTCATAAACTTTATGATTTATATATATAATTAACAAACTTATAGTAGTTTTTTAAATATTATTATTAACTGTAAAAACCTATATCTTGAAATTTATCTTAAGTTTCGATTTGCACAAACCAGGCTTTGCAAAAAAATCTTAAGTTCAATATCAGATTTGTCATCTTTATTATTTGGTGAATTTAGTAGTTTAGTTTATTTAAAAGATTAAATTATTAAAAATAAATTATTGCTAAATTGTGTTTTAAAGAATACATGTTAATAAATTTAAAATATAAATTTTATATTAAAAATAATAATTTTAAAACTTTTGCATAATTAAATATGACATTCCTAATAAAATATAGAGGTAAAATATATAAGAATGAAGATTAATTAAAAGTAATAGAGGTAAAATTATAGAATTCAAAACCATTGAAACCTGATTCCTTAGAATCCTTCTTCATTATAGTTCGTAGGCTGGCCTTCTTCCGTGATCTCTACGCTTAGCTAGATTGGGGGCTTCTCGTGGATACATCATACACGAAACAACATGTGACATTAACAAGTTGGCCTTTGCAACCACTCAGGATGTCTTTTATGTTACACCACATAAAGTATGTAAGACCATGTTCTGTGGTTGCTTGATTCTACAAACATTGTTCATTATTTAAAAAATAAAAAATAAATCAAACTAACAATTAATTCAGTTTGATTTTCACCTTTGTGTTTGTCGATATTGTTGTTTGAGAAAATATATAGCAAAAAAACCAATCGTTAGTTGGTCTAGTGGTGATTGGCGCTGGATTTGGTAGGGAGAACCACGGTTCGATCCCCCGCAACTGCGATCGGGAGGGGGATGGAACCACTTGATGCCAGAACTCGCCCCCGAACCGGACTAAACCGGTGGTATAAAGCCAAAAAATATATATATATATAGCAAAAGATAAGATAGGACGATAAATAATATAAACTATAACTATCAATTCATCTTCATGTGATGAACATCAATTGTTTTCTACTTATCTTTGTGTTAGGTCAGTTCATTTAAGGGTGCCAAAAAATCTGAGCCCTAACCCACTTAATGAGGGAGTCTAAAAATATCTAAGAATAATGAGCCCCTAAACATATAGGCCTCAAAAATATAAGACCCTAAAATTTAGAAGGGGGCCTTGGGCCCCAAATCAAAAATTAATAGTTTTTAAAAAAATATTTTAATTTCAAAAAATTTTAAAATAAAAAGTTAATAAATTTTTTTTTAAGATAATTTAAATCTTGTTCTTATGTACTCTATTTTTTAGACGTTTGTTTTACGGAATCCAAATTGATTTTATTTTTGTTTTTATCTAAGGAATTAAAATTTTTAAGTAACCTTTGCAGTAACATATATTATTAGGTGTGTTTAAATTTAAAGTGAGTTAAATTAAATTTAAATATTTTTTTAGGCTAGGAACACTTAAATGTCTCAATGACTTCCTATACATTTTTCAAACTAGAAATGTACGAACGGAATAAATATGAAAATAACAAAGTTTTATGGATAATTAAATCATCTACTTTATTTGTCTCACTAACAGAGGTAATCATCTACTTTATTTGTCTCACTAACTAAGGTGGAGTTTTTTATGTGCGGTGGAGTTTTCTCGTTGAAAAACAAAGGAATTAGTGTAAAGTTACTATAGAGATGGAATTTTTGAAATAGAATAAGGCCCCTTCAATAGGGCCCAAAAATAACATATTAACTAAGGGGCCTAAAACTATAGGGCCTGAAAAATTTCTCATTAAGAGGGGGCTTAATAAAGTGGGGTTTTAATGGGGCCAAAAAATTGGGGCTTTGAAAAATTGGGCTTATTTGACAGCTCTGTGGGATTGATCCCTCTTGAATTAGTCGGTCGTAAGGCCGAATACTAAGATTTCCAAAAAAATTATCCTCTGCTTATCCACATATTTGCTACTGATTCGAAGAATATTCTAAAACAAAATAAACAATATATAAATTTAAAAAAATCAATATTGAAAAAAATTACAAGAAACAAGAGAGTAAGAGACAAAATCAGAACCCTCGAGAACAAAATGAACCTAAAAAATGCATCACAAGCCTATTTTTTATATAATCAACTCTAATGTTAAAAGAAATCCTCTCAAAAATCTTTAGAGAATAAGAAATGAGACCAATGTTAATTAGTAAAAAAATACCTGCATTTATTATCTCTACAAGATAAGTTGCTTAGATTGTTGATAGACACAATCGAAATTACACTTAACTCAACTAGGTAAGATTCAACAAGGTAAAGGAGGGTGTCATACCACCTCCTTAATGAAATAAGTTTTAGGGGGGTAAATATAAACTTTGAAAGCTTTAATGATAGCAAATCAGACATGGTGGGATTAGAAGTGAACTCAGTGTTGTTTGCATGTTAAGAGAATTGAGACAACACCTGAGAAATAACAGAGTGTAAAGGTGTGACCATTAGGATGACCATCTCCTATTGCAATAGGCCCAAAAATGAACTAAAGAGGTAAACTGTAAGTTGAGATCGATCTTTGCATGTAACTAGCTTCAAATATTCACTGCATAAGAACACTTAAAAAAACATATGAAATGTGGATTCTAAATGGTTTATGCACAAATTACAAATGGAGAAAGGGAGTAAAAGATCTTTTATAGTTAAGTAAAGGGTTGATAATGTGGCCTTTCGGACGTTGAAAACAAGTTGACTAATGATGATATTGTACGAGGAAAGAGAGCTCACCACCATCTATCTCACCTATACTGTATTAGCGCTTACACACTTTTTATAGATAATTAGAGTAATGACGTACCCCATGACCTGCACCCGCTCTCTAGAAAAATAAACTAGCGAGCTCTTGAAATGTTATAGGAGCTCGAGGTCTATTTTCAAACCTTCGAAAGCCTCATAGTAAAGGACATCAATAGAGCTGTTGGGATCCATCATTACCATTTTGACATTTCATTCACGAATTTGAAGGTTGATTACCCCCGAATCATCCTCGCGGGGTATGATCATTTCTGCATATATGTTGGAAAATTGATTTATGGCGAAGGGATTGCTTTCTCAATGGGCAGTGTATTAGAAATGTGCATAATATGTCGGGCATACTTTTTCTTGGTTAAACTAGACTCTCCACTTCTTGCAAAGCCTCCAAATATCGTATTAAGTGTGTGGCATGCTCAGTCGGGGCTCGTAACTCTCCCTAGCATTATGGACCCTTCGTGGTTGTGTGTTCTCTAGTGGGATTCTTTTTGTGACAATGTTCTTCTTTCTAAACCTTGTGAATTACCCTGTACATACCTTTGCAGGTGACCTCCTTGAATTAATTTTGTATCTTCTATTTCAAATGGTGGTAGTTGTTTATATGATGGTCTCGTTTCCTATGATTTTTACATAATTTATCCAAACCACTTCCCATGGAATCTCTTCTCATAGCGTGGGGCTCAACAATGATCTTGGTATGGTAGACATCATGAAGGATGTGTTCCCTCCTCGTGTTTAGTAGGGTGAAGCGCCCAAGTGGCTTCGAGTGTGTTTATAGATATCTTTCACTCGAGTCATTATCACATTTTGATTTCTCCAATGTCCGATTATCTCATGCTTTTTGTTACCTCATTATTTCGCCTATCTAGTCCTTTTCTCGACATTTCTATCTTCTCATTTGATATAACACTCTACTATGGCCATGATCTCCTCCATTAAGGATGCATGCTTTTGCACCAGAGACTCATTATAATGCCAAACTTTAAGGCCATTTTATAAGGACCCTATAAACATTTTCTAGTTCTGTTGAACGACCTTGATGGTTTCTTCGTTAAAACGGACCAGATACTCTAGCAATGACTCCGAATGACCTTGGAGAACATTAAAAAAGATCATGGTGTAAAACTTATTATGTTTATTGGCTCAAAACTAATATATCGTCTTCTTAGCTAGGTCTTTATAGCTAGTTATTGAAAATCTTAGAATTCTTATATATCATCTGATGGTAATTTCCTTCAATGACACTGCCATTAGATTGCATTTGAGGGAATCAAACTCCCATATGATAGTCCTTTATGTGTTGATAATGATGATGTGTTTATGAGGATCAATATTGCCATTGAATGTTGTTAGGGGAAGTGGCTTAAAATTGTCAGGAACCTGGGCATTGCAGATCTCTGCCAGTAAAGGTTAAGGATCCACATGGCCTTCCTGTTCGTCACCTGCTATTTATGGTTTCGATTATTGTAGATTGATAAGTAAATTTTTTACTTATCTTACATAAACACTTATTAACTTAAATCACAAGTAATCACATGAAACAACCCTCATTTATCATGAAAAGATGATAAAAACACTCGTGTGAGCTTTTAAACGATGTTATTCATAAGCACTCGTGGAAGTGGTCAATGAGATCATAGATAATATAAATTAAATGGGAAGAGACCTTGCTAGGTGAAACATGGACTCGCTTAAAGAAGCAAAGACAATACACCTCACCAAGCCAAGCAAGAGCTCGCTCAGCCAGATGCATGGTAACACGTGCAGAGATATCCTCACTAGGTGAATAATTTAGTTCATTGGGTGAGCTAAGGAAGGACAAAATAATTCAAACTTTTAAACTTTTAAACATCTTGGAATTCAGGGATTCATGTAATGAAAGGATAAGAGATTAAGTGAAAAATTGTATAAAAACAAGAGATGTTCTTATGAACTTAAAGAGTTATTTTCTTGCAACACATTATGTAATAGTTTGTGGTAAATAGTATTGATTAGTAATAGATAGGAGAGTTTTTCTCTCCCCCTAGTGTATCATTTTGGTTCGAACTAAGATTTTATGTGTTTTGCAGGTAATATCGTCAAATGATTTTTATGTTGACAACATTTTAGCAGATGTATTTGATGATGACAATTCTTCATATGGTTCATGATGATAACATCTGATCAAATAAAAAGATGTCTCAAGTATCATCACACAAATGTTTCAAGTTCCAATTGAAAGTGTTAAACAAAGGTCAATCAAGCAAAGGGACTTGAAGATATGAAGTGGTGATCTTGAAGTTGTGATATTGAAGATGTGAAAGTGTGATAGCTCACATGGTCTTGCACTTAGAGTTATATCTAGTTTTGATCAATTTATTGTACAATAAACAAGACTGAGTCTAAAGGTACTAAGACAAAGCGCACACACAAATAATTTCAAAACTCTCATTATTTTTATAAATATTTTTAGAATCAATACCAACAAGTGATTAAAAGACTAAGAAGCTTGACTGATCCATAAGGAAGACAAAATACATTGGTTAATCTAGCAAGCCTTGATTCTAATCTATTAAAACAAAGTGGAACTTGTAACCCCAAAAAAAAAACAAAGTGGAACTCATCAATTAAGAAGGCTTTTAATCGATTAAGTGACATTAACATTAAACGTTTCCTTTTTATCTAAGCTAATTGATGAACACATACTCCATCCGTGGTGATTTATAAACAAAAACACACATTTTCTTGTTACAAATTATAAGCAAAAAACATGAACTTTATTTCATTTAAGCATTTTATTATAAAAGTGTATTTTTCTAAGGTAAACTTAAATGTCAATTGTATTTAATTTGTTTTCTCTCTTATTGTTTTCCCATAAAGAACAACCAATTGAAATTGATTTTACATCTTCCAATAAAATATTAAAATGTATTTTAAAAAAGACAAAATTTTGAATATTCTTAAGTATGAAATATTGAATTTTGCTTATAAGTTGTTACGGATGGAGTAGTGTTTAATCGATTAAATTATTGAAAGGCCCATAATTTTTTTTAATGCCAAATTTATTCCTATATAAAGGATGTTTCTCCTCATTTCAAAATAAATTTGTTTTATGAATAGAAATTTTATTTTATCATTCTTTCTCTCATTCTTTTATATAATTCTTATTCACTAAAGTTTCCTTAGTGCCAAGAGAATGACAAATTTCATTTCAGAGTAGTGTTGTAAGTACTTATTTAAGAGTGTTTTTCTCTTGTCATCTCTTTGTAATAGATTTAAAGGTTGCAAGTCAGACCTATAAATACTTGAGTGAAGGTTATTGAGTTGAGCCTTTGTAAAATCTCTAGTTAAGGTTATTGAGATAAGTTTGCGTAAAAACTCTGGTTATTTGTAAAATATTTATGGGTATATTATGTGCAAAAGCTCAAGATGTTTGTAAAGTTTTTTTGGTTGATCCTACACAACAACTCATGATTCTTTTAGTGAAAACCTCAAAGGGCAAACTCTTGAGGACTAGAGTAGGCCAAATGATTTAAGTCGAGTTAGGATAGTTCTCTAGTATGATCTCTCTCTATCCCTTGATCTCTTTTATTTTTGTTATTTATCTTTTTGTTGCTTATTATTCTTCTTTTGTCTATTTATCTCTTCTGACAGAAATAATTTTAAATCAAATCATTTTTATAAATCAATTTTATGGAAATCCGAACATCACAATTCACCATCGTCTTGTATTTGAACTCACTTGATCAACACTAATTAGGACAGGTTGATGAGAGATAGAGAAAGTAAGGAACAACGTAAGATACAGTGCACTTAAGTGAATTCAGAATGTGGTAAGGTACCACGCGCTTAAGTGATATACGATGCATCATAAGGTATGATGCACATAGGCTTAATTGGGCCTTTAGCTTATAGTCCACCCAAGTGGTACTATAAATATAACCCTTGTGCTGACGCATTTGACTTGACGAAAATTCGGTCTGATAAATCCTATGTGTATTTTCTTTTCTCTCACTCAAAGCCTTCATTCGTATCATCTAGCACTAAGACTGAAGGGATATGTCTGTGTGGACTGAGTAGAGGCGTTGTTCGTCAACGCTTGTGATCACTCCTTCGATTCAGTATCAAAGGTTTCAATCGCCACAAGAGGTGACCGTTTCTATCACTGATTATTCCCATTCGTAAGGATCACTAAAGGAAAATTTTAATTTCCGCTGTGTATTTTAACGCAATTCTCCTTCACAAACATCTTTCTCAAGCAAACATCAATTCCAACACAAAAGCATAGCAAATTCAAGTAAATGGTTTTCATTGAAAATTGACTCAAAAACCATTCAAACTACTCCAGTAAATTCTGGAAAATTCACCTAAATTCTTGATAAATCACTATTGTCCAAGACCCAATTCAGTTTTGTAAAAATAAAACTTTTCATGACAGATCTCTCTAAGCGGAGCCTGCTCGGTTTTTCAAAATAATCATATATTCATAAATCCCTACTCATATAACATCTATTGGGACCTTAAAAACACAATTCTACGATGTCAAATTCGACACCAATTTTACGGTCAAAATGCAAAATTCCACGAAACACAACAACGATACAAACTATCATGCAATATAAGTTCTACAATACCTATACAACATATATTAACAAGAATCATCATTAACATATTCCAATTTCATCAATTTCATGGATTCCTCATCAAAGCCTAAGCTATCAATACAAACCCAAACTCATTCCTACATACTACTCCGACCTGATTTATAAGCAAAGATTCTCTTTTTAGATTCATTGAATAATGAATATATCTAGTCTACATAAAAGACCAAATACATTCATTATTCAATGAACCTAAAAAATAATCTTTGCTTATAAATAAGGCCGGAGGGAGTACAAATCATCATACCCAATTTTAAATAATTAGAACCCCACCCTTACCTTTGGATTGAAGGTGCTCTACTCTTTCAATGGAATCTTACCCTAGCCTCTTGTGCCTCTTCTCCTCTTTCACGTTCTCTCCAATTCCCAAACTTCTCTATTTCTCCCAATTCTCTCTTTTCCTCTTATTTTTATTAAACCCTTCACTAACTTCTATTTCACTATTAGGCTTAACAAACACTAGGGTTGTTCATGGTATGGTTTACTGAGAAATCCAAACCAAACCATAATAAATATGTACTCGAACTGAACCAAACCGTTTCAATTTACTTAGAACCAAACCATAATCATTAGTTTGGTATACCGTTTCAAAATTCCGAACCGTACGGAACCACTAGAAGTTAATTTTTCTCAAACCGAACCGTTTATTAAAGAACTGAACCATTAAATTTATTTTATTTTTTAAAAAAAATTAAAACTTGTTTTTTGTATTTTTCATTTTTAGTTTCGGTTTGGTTCGCTTATAGTTTCGGTACAGTTCGGTTACAGTTTCGGTTCGGTTCTAAAACTTTTGTACAACATGGTTCGGTTTACTAACCAAACATAACGGTTTGGTTATTTTAACTTCAGTACGGTTCGGTTCGGCGGTACGGTTCAGTTCATAGTTTTTTTTAACAACCCTAACCAACATAACCCCACTAATTCTAATACTAACACAAAATAGGCCCAACTATCTATTTACTCAATTAGTCTATTATTATTATTATTCAACTATATAATAAAATAGCAAAAATGTCAATAATTCACAAACAAACCACCATTTCATCAAATAATTCACAAACATCAAATTAAATAATCAGATAAATTAAACGGGCGTTACAATGTATACAAAGATGCTTATAATAAGCAGATTACATGAATTTTAAGTACAACAACACAAAAGTGTTGAAAGCAAGATATGAATAGAAGCTCCTTTCTAAAATACAAAACTATACAAAGAATATCTCAAAAGAGTTTGTGCAGCGCTTTGGTGTAGTTTTGTAGAACTGATTAGTTAATTTCAAATTCTTTCCAAGGCTACCTTTATAGAGAAGGATAAATCAATTGAAGGGTAGAATAAGAAATACAAATCCAGGTGTAAAGTCCCCAACGGTCATGGTGGGAATGGTAGATAACAAGTACAAATATAATTGCCCTTACGCCACCCTATAAGAGTAGAGGTCACATTTTACATTTGTACTTTTATGCTCACTATCACACACAAGCCATTCTTGATCTTCGTCTTCTATGTCTTTGTAGGCTTCTGATTGTATGCTGATAGAAGCATGTTGTAGAAGGATAAAAAATCGAGTCTTATTTAACCTAAGTCTTTGAGTCTTCAGAACCTGTTCACCATAACCTCATCTTTAGAATCTTCAGTACTTGGGCTTCAGAAGTAATGTCTTCAGATCTTTAGAACTTGTTCAGCAGAAACTTATCTTCAGCATCTTCAGAACTTGAGACAACAAAAGTAAAGTCTTCAGATCTCCAGAACCTGTTCAGCAGAACTATGTCTTCAGCATCTTTTGAACTTAGAACAACAAAAAGTAAAGCTTTAGAAGGCCTCCAAAGCTTCCTTGTTAAAGTCACGATCAAAAGCTCTTGTGCCAACATTCCTTAGAACCGTTGCAGAAGTAACAGTCATAATCTTGACTTCCTTTGTAACACACCATATGTATTCTTCAAGAGTATTGAATTCATAATTTGATGACGTCACACGCCTTCTTACCAAAGTCAAAACCTGTTTAGCAAAAGCTACATACTAGAAAGAAACCATTAGAGTACATGATTGTTCTTTAAGATAATATGTAAACTTATCATAAAAAAATCAAGGCCAGATGCAGAACCAATCTTGTTCTTACAAACCTTTACTCGCCCATCTGGGAGCAGGTAGTTAATGCACAAATAAAATGTAGATACAACAGATCCTAGATGGTTAAAGGAAGATCACCTTATAATCATGTTATACGGGGAAGTCATATCAATGACAAAATACCTTACCTTAATCTGCTTGGCATTTACTTCTACTCCAAATGTAGTCTTCAATGCTATATAACCTTCACTTGCACTTTTTTGCCTGAGAATCTCACCAATGATCCTTGGAAGGGCTTGAGGTCATCTAAGTCAAAGTAAAGCCTCACAAAAGCATCACATTAGAGGATTTCGTCAGAGCATCATTGATCAAACGAGACCCTATTTATATCCCAATCATCACATCTTATGGCGATGACCATGGAATCATCGTCATGTGGGTAGATGTGTAACACCCTTCTAAATCCCCTCGGAATATTAAATAAATTCAGAGTAAAAACACGTGCAAGGATGTTACAACTCCAAAAGAAATAAAATATCAAATCATCTGTCATGCCTTTTCAAGGAACGTAATCACATTATTCAGTAACCCATGTTTAACACAGCAGAAAAATAATTTTAAAGTCTGAATAACATAAACCATCAGTTATCAATACCAAATCACCAGTTCCCAAACCAATTAAACATAATCCAAAACTAATAAAATAAGAGTTTATCAATTAACTCTAAAACAAGCGTTCCCCAGTGTTACAAGACCAGAGCATGACACTGACGCGACCGAAAACTAAATGGACTAGCCTACAAGCTATCCTCACCGAGCACAAACGTTGTTACTCCTCAATCTGAAAATAATCAACAGTAAGGGTGAGACATATCACAATTAAACTATATTATAAGTTCATAACGACAAAACATCATAAGCAGATTATTCACCCAACCGCAACATATTTAGATTTCAGAATTATTCACCAAGAGTTACGAAATTGCAATCAAACTTATCACTAAGAAATAACACTGGAAATCTTTCAATCATATTATAACAACACATATACAAATGCAACAACTCTTTGCATGTGGTACCAATCATCATGGATTAACCCATCTAACCGATCCAACCAACACCGGGATACGGCCCTGCCAAGCACTAATTCCATACAATGGGAATTAGCCTCCACTGATCCAAACAACACTGGGATACAGCCACCAAATGATTATGAATGCATGCATAACATATAACATACTCACCATCAACACCGATTACGATGAACAAATTCATTCCAACATAAATCACCGATAGCAACACCGAATTTAGCATGTTCATGTTCAACACCATTCAATAATCACATCATACATATTCACACCGATTGTAACATCAATATCACAGTCATGTTATCACAACATCACCACATCTATTACATTTATCAATCATGCACTCAATGTACAACTCATCATAATAATTAAAAAAATTGGGATTTCAAAATAAAATCGAGTCACTGCCGTCACACCATTTTATTATATAAAATATTTAATTATCTTTACAACGCTGAAAACAGCGCTTAAAACGGATATGCGGTTTGAAAGATATGGATTTTTAAAATGTTTTTTAAAGAGTGTCAGGTGTAACCGGTTACAGCATAGAGCGTACCTCGTTACGCATTCACGTCAATTATTCACTATTTTAAATTTCAGCCTGTAATCGGTTATAACATAGAGGGTAACCGGTTACAGCACCCAAAAATCCCTAGTTCAACTATTTTTCAACGTTGTAATCGGTTACAGCCCCGCTGTTACCCGGTTACAACGTACCCAGTAGCAGAAAATCAACATTTTGACAACACCTTCTCATCTCCAACTCAATCCAATTTGTACCAACATAATTATAACACCAAAACATCACCAATTCACACATTCTACTACCTTTCTAACATGTATTGGGGTTACCTAACATCAAGTATGTTCTATAATCAATCAATTTCATCAATTCCTCCAATTTACACTCTATAATTCAAAAACTCCCAAAACCTAACATACATTCAATTGAGATAAACAACATACATAATCAATCATATCATTCCTAAATTGATAATATAGGCTAAAAGGATCAGTCACCCCTTACCTCAGCCAAAGATTCTTGAATGCTCCCTCTTCCTCTTTCTCTGCTCTTTCACGTTCTCTTGATTTCTCTTCCTTTTTCCTCTTTGCTTTCTATTCTCTTCTCTTTTCCAATTTTCCTTTATTTTATGAAAATAACAATTAACTTAGTAAAAGGCCCACTCAATAACACCTCCCCGTTACTAATCACCACACTGGCCCAATTACTATAGTTTCATAATTTCTTCAATAATTCACTAAAAATGCCAATTAATCCAAATAAATAATTTAAATTCCAATTAAATTAAATAATGGAAATTATGGGGTGTTACAAGATGCATGTAGAATCTTTAAAAAAAATGCTATCTAAGCTTCTAGAGCTTTCGACTCGCCCAAATTAGAGCTGGCAAGAGAGCCTTATTTGGTTAGGATTTAGCGAGCATATCTTCTGGAGGTGGAATTGGTTTTTCTACCCCCGAAAAATCCTCCTACGATGGTATTGAGAGTATGACACACAAATCTACCATTGCCAATGCTTGGTTATTTCCCTTTTTTGGATGCAAGAGTCCCTGAGGAATCTCGCCCCTTAAAATTAGATTCTTTTGACACTGAGATGGAGTCCCTGTTGGCATACTTCTTTAGGTGTTCCTCATGGATCAAGTGCTTTATCTCTTTCTTGAGTTGATATCAATATTTAGTATGGTGTACCTTGACTTTGTAGTACTTACACTGACTACTAGGTTCAGGCCCGATAAAATCTACCTTGGAGATGACTATTGAGGGATGTTATGCATGTGGATGACTTCTTATGTTATACGTTACAAGAAAATGTTTAGAGGTGTGAAGCTCAAAGTGGCTCTTCCATTTCACTTCATTGTCTTGTCTCTGAATCATGATGTATACTGATTCCTTCATGATTACTGAGAGCCATCGGTATTGGAAGTGAACTCTTTCATATCTCAGGATTTATTTTCAACATTTCTTTCTTCGCCTTTGATGTAACATTCCGGCTGTGTCATAACTTCGACCAAGGACGCCGCTGGCCTATGTGCAAGGGATTCGTTGAAGTGTCTTGCCCTAAGTCCATTATGAAATGCTCCTATAAACATTTATTGATCTGGGTGAATTACCTTGATCATCGTCTCATTGAAGCGACCGAGGTATTCCTTTAGGGATTTAGAGGGACCCTGATGAATCTTGAAGAGAATGATGTCGACTATCTTTCTATTCATGCTTGTTGTAAACTGATGGACCAGTTTTCCCCAAGTCCTGCTAGTTGGTGGCAGATAGGAGTCATGGGATCTAATGATAGCCATCTGGGTGTTGGTTGAGGCGACATGCTGATACCATTCGATGCATCCATCGAACTTAGCTAATGAAGGCATTTTAAAGTTCTCCAAAATAGGCCAATTCCATAGCTCGTATGAAAAAGGTCTAGGGTTTAACACCTCATCCTCATCTGCAGGGTCTATACCTATTAGCGTTGTTGGATATGAAGGACACATCCTCCAGAGCTTGGTTATGGTGACATAGATTGTACATAACATCACACATCTTTGTTGCCTTCTTTACCTTCAGATTTTTTGTTGGTCGCAATTATTGTCTTTTTGTTCACCATGATGGTCAGAGAGGTTGAACGCGAGGACAATAATCCGACATGATGTTGTTGTGGTGGCCCAAATAATTTTTATCGGGCCCTACGTGACAACCCCTAATGATTAAGGGTTATAAGATGTTTTAAGGTATGTTGTGAGGTTAAGAGCTAGCTCACATAGGGGGTTAAAAGCTCTGTATATGTGTTATTTTGTATCAAAATAAGATTGTTTCTCTCAACTTAAGCGTTGAGGTGTTTATATCCAAATTAGGTCTAGATTCTACCCCCCTTGAAAATAGTAATAACTTTTGAGAAGAAGGAGAAATGGACTATTAAGCTCCAGATATTCAAGGAATCATAGTTAACTTTCTCATGAGTCGTTCTACATCACAACATATCGTATACACATTACTTCTTCAGTCTCCCACGTCAGGTGAGTTATTTCAGAAATGGACGACACATTTAACAAAGGGACGACACATTTGATAAACAAGTAGTCGATCTCATTAAAAAGCGCCTATTAGGTCCTTTACCAATACAAATAGATATTTTAGATTAGATCCGATAAATATAATTATCCATTTGAAGAAAAAAATAGGAGAAAAAGAAAGATTTTATGTAGAATTCTAAATATATTTTGAAAGTGTTCGAATTATAAAATAGTGAAATAATTGTTTTTTGAAATAATCTTTTTGAAAGGTCTAAAAAGTTCGAAATTCATTAAAATTAAGGCAAATTCTTAGGTACCTGTTGTTTTGAATGTGTACCGGTACCCAAATAAAGTGTATCAATTGGAATTTGAAGGGAAAAGTGAAAAGTGATCGAATTTTGGGTAAATATCGATCAGGGCAAATGAAGTGTATCTATATTCGTTCTCTTTTCCCTTCAACGATCGATTTTGGGATCCAAAATTTTCGAAGTATGCTGCCAACCACATGGAGGCCCCTTCACGATTTCTACGGCGAATATGATGATGACGGTAGTGAACACTTCGATGGCAATAAAATTGGGTCTCCTTGTCATGAGGTATCTCTCCTTTGGATTCTATAATTTGTTTATTTTTATAATGTTGTCAGTGAAACCGGTTCAAAGTTTTGATTTGGGAACATATTTTCTGAAAGTGTATTTTCTGAAACCAAACATAACCTTGTTTATTTTTTACCTTAAAAAATTGCTTTAGTAATTAGTGTTTTTCGGATATGCTTGATTGGAGTAATTATTTCTTTCTGTAATGAAATATGATATTGGTTTCAAATGTTAGATTTATGTCTTTATTATTATTGTTCTTTGTTTTTTTAATGTTGGTTTTGAATAAATTGGATGTTGCTGCTGAAAGGACTGCACAAAGCTTTTTCATGCTGCTGAATTTGTGTACAAACATCTAAAGCTGAAACACCCATCGCATGCTGTTGAACAAACTTCAAAATTGCGCGACGATCTTTATACTCAAAATTACATGTAGTAAGTAATAACTAAAACATCCTATGCTTTGTGATCAATATTGCTAGTATTCGTGAAAATATCACATATAGTGGCCTTACTACTGTTGTATTGATCCGGATGCTTCTGGTGGAAAGCATGTTATGCTGCAATCTCAAGTGAACTACTATACACATTGCTTGCCGTAAGTATGAGAACCTTTTGTTGTTCAAAACTCACCCATCTCATATGATAGAGTCGATGTTGGCCAGGCATAACATGAATTAACCAATGTTTACATTTCATTTTCAGATGCAATTTTGTATTACATTTATCAAACATATGATTTGCATGATGTGGTAGATGTTATATACAATATATCCAAGGAAAATCATCGTAAAATGGTTAGCATACTTCCTATGTCCGGTTCTGTATCAAACATTGTCGATCTTACTCCGAACGGTCCCAAGCACCACAAGGTTAAATTTTGCATCTTAATATTTCTGTCATATCTTTTAATTTTCGTTGTGTGTGTACATGTATATGCGTTATGTTTATTCCAACTTCTTATATGCATGTAGGGCGAATTTGAGATGCATTTTATGTGGTAAAATGTTTCTCTGATGATGATGGTCGTCTAAGTGGCTCCGTCAGGCCGGGCTTGTTGTGTTAATTCCACATGGTTACGGTGGCCAAGGCCCGATACATTCAAGTACAAGATAGGAAAGGTTTCTTCAGGTGCTATACTAAAGATCTATGTTCTGATTTCCTCGAACTTCTTTAAAGCATTTTTTATTTCTGCATTCATCTTTGATCTTTCAATGTTACGGCGCGATGTGGTAATTAAATGGCGTATCTGCTGCTTTCTTTGCAGATGGCTGATGATCATCCTTATATTATTCCTGAGATGGTTCCTACTCTATATTATTCCTATGAATTTTGATATTTGCTTGAAATTTGAATACAAAATTTATGCATAGATAATGACCTGAATATATGCATAGATAATGACCTATATATATATATATTGAAATGCGAAATTATGCATAGATACATTAATTTGTATTATATGAAAAATTGCAATTACGGGTTGAGTTGCCTAGACAATGACCGGTTATTGAAATAAATATGGTTTTACAATCCCCCACCTTACATTCATGACAATAGATATATTTCCATTTATCATGCTAAATTCATTTTTTCTATTTTTATTGCAAGTGAAGTTTTTCGGTTCAAATTTGTCGTTTGTATTAGTCTGAGGCGTTTGCTTGGTGATCTTTGCAGTATGGTGCCCTTCGGTTCGGGGCTCCGCCGGTGTTCCGTTGTGCTAGTCTTTTTCTTGGTGGTAGCTCCATAATTTCAATTGTGTAACATAATTTGCTGAAGAACTCAAAAGCTGAAGAACCCAGAAGCAAAGTGTCAGAAGATCAAGTTGCTGCTTCATTAGAAAATCTCGGAATTTCTGAAGAGCCAACTATCAGAAGATCTTCTAGACTCACCTCTGCTCACTCAGAAGATGTTATCCTTGGGAAGAAAGAAGGTCCTATCAGAACCAGATCATTCCTTAAGAACAATGCAGAATGTCAATTTAGTCTAGTATCTCTTATCGAGCCAACTTCTGTTGATCAAGCTCTGGAGGATGCTGACTGGATAATTGCCATGCAAGAAGAACTCAATCAGTTTACAAGGAATGACGTGTGGGATCTTGTTCCAAGACCAAAAGGATTCAACATCATTGGAACCAAGTGGGTCTTCAGAAACAAGCTAAGCGAAAAAGGAGAAGTTGTAAGAAACAAAGCCAGACTGGTTGCTCAGGGCTATAGTCAGCAAGAAGGCATAGACTATACAGAAACCTTTGCACCAGTGGCCAGGTTAGAATCTATTCGCTTATTGATTTCTTTTGCCACTCAACACAACATCACTCTGTATCAGATGGATGTTAAGAGTGCCTTCTTAAATGGTTATATAGATGAGGAAGTCTATGTCCACCAACCTCCTGGTTTTGAAGACTCTAAGTCTCCAGAACATGTTTTCAAATTAAAGAAGTCATTATACGGATTGAAGCAAGCTCCTAGAGCTTGGTATGAAAGATTAAATTCTTTCCTTCTAGATAATGGTTTCACTGTAGGAAAAGTGGATACTACTCTCTTTTGTAAAACCTTTAAAAAGGATATTTTAATTTGCCAAATTTATGTTGATGATATTATCTTTGGAACCTCTAATGCTACACTTGGAAAGGAGTTTGCTAAGTCTATGCAAGCTGAGTTTGAAGTGAGCATGAAGGGAGAACTCAAGTATTTCCTTGGGATCCAGATCAATCAAACTTCTGAAGGAACTTATGTTCATCAGACCAAGTATGTGAAAGAACTTTTGAAGAAGTTTAATCTTTCAGAAAGCAAAGAAGCAAAAACTCATATGCATCCAACGTGTGTCCTAGGTAAGGATGAGGTAAGTAAGAAGGTAGATCAGAAGCTCTACAGAGGTATGATTGGATCTCTTCTATATCTTACTGCTTCTAGACCTGATATTTTATTCAGTGTTTTTCTGTGTGCAAGTTTCCAATCAGATCCTAGAGAATCTCACTTAACAGCTGTTAAGAGAATTCTGAAGTATCTGAAAGGTACTACTAATGTTTGTTTAGTCTACAGAAGATCTGAAGAATACAACTTAGTAGGATTCTGTGATGTTGATTACGCTGGAGATAGAATTGAAAGGAAAAGTACTTCTGGAAGTTGTCAATTTCTTGGAAGTCACCTGATCTCCTGGTACAGCAAGAAGCAAGCTACCATTGCCCTCTCTACAACGGAAGCAGAATATGTTGCTGCTGCTGGATGTAGTACACATATGCTCTGGATGAAGAGTCAGCTAGAAGATTATCAGATATATGAGAGTAACATTCCTATCTTCTGTGATAATACTTCTGCTATATGTTTATCTAAGAATCCAATCTTACATTCCAAAGCTAAACATATTGAGATTAAACATCATTTCATTAGAGACCATGTTCAGAAGGGTATTCTATCTTTAAACTTTGTTGATACAGACCATCAATGGGCTGATATCTTTACAAAACCCCTTGCTGAAGATAGGTTTAAGTTCATTCTGAAGAATATCAATATGGATCTATGCCTAGAATGAGAAGATGAGAAGTTCTGATATATGGATTAGATTTGAAATGATCAGTTTTATTTTCTTATAAGAAGTTCTGATGTTAGTCAGTTAGATATTCTGACTCTATTATTGCTAACGTTTCATATGTCTAAGTTGATTCAGAATTTCTTTTAAAGCAAAACAGCTGTCATCAGCTTTTCCACAAGTTGAACACGTGTTCACTCTAAAGGGACAAGCATGCATGCAGTTGATGAGACGCTGCCCTAGGTAACTGTGCAAATCATTTATAATATCACGTTTTGCCCTAACGTCACTCAACATTAAATGCATTGATTTTCTGCATTTCGTAACTATTCATTCTCTGACTTTAATTGCATTGAGTTTTCAAATCCGTGTCTATTTAAACCGCCCTCTCATATCATTCTCTCTTTTACGCACTCATTCTCTCTATTGTGTATGCATTTCTGCAATCTATTTGCCCTATTCTCTTACCCTAAAAAGAAAACTAAGAATCTCAGCAAAGTGTCAATGGCTGCTTATTCATCTCAAATTTCCGGTTCTTCGTCTCAACAACAACAACAAGAACAAGAACTCATTCCAATGATTACTTGCTCTATTCCTCAGGATCAGTTGGAGGTTATATGTGAACTGATGGTGGATGTTGATAATCTGGAAGAACATCAAATTCGTATCAAAGATAACATGGTTTTTCAGAAATGGTCGTCTTTGTTTCTTGAATTCTGTGGACCAGTATATCAAGACCTAGTGAAGGAGTTCTGGGTTCATGCCTTTGTCATCCCTACAACAATTGTTTCATTTGTTCATGGAAGGTTCTTCTCCATCACTGAAAACACATTGAGAATGTTGTTTGATTTGATGAATATTGAAGGAGAGACTGAAGCAACTCTAAGAACAAATTGGGATGCAGTCTACACTGAAATCTTTACTGATGGAAAGAAATCAACTAGAGTGAAGGATCTGAAGAACATATACAAGATATGGACAAAGATTCTTCTAGGTTGTTTTTACCACAGGAAATCAACCAGTTCTTTTGACTTCATCAACAGCAACCAACAATACATCATGTATTGTATTGGTACTCAGAAGAAGGTTGATGTTACCTACATCATTTTCAATCACTTGTGGAATGTTGTAAAGGACTCTCGAGATGAGAGCAAAACAAAGAAGAAAGGAACTGTTATTCCTTTTGGAAGGATTATTACCAATCTTCTAGTTCAAACCAAGATGGTTGAAGACTCTTGAGGAGAAGAAATTCGTTGATGAGCTCGAGGAAGTGCATCCACTTGCTATGGTTGTGTGGAAGCCTCATTACAATGTTCTAACTGGAGACTTTCAGTCGATATTCAACTGGTTAAGGGAGAATCCCTCTGCTAAGGCACTAGATATGGTATATCCAGAAGTTGAATACCCATCAGAACCTGCTGCTCCTACACCTCCAAAGAATTTGGCTGAAATTCTTCTGGCTCTAAAGAATTCATATTCTGAAATCCCCTCTCCTGTGTTTGTTGAAGATGCTTCTGAGATAGAAGCTGATGCTGAGAAACAAGCTATAGAGAATCATCCCGCTATGTAATCTCCTCTTAAGGAAAATCAAGCTGATGTTCTCATGGTCGCTGCTGCTGCTGAGACTCCTCTTCTGGACAATAGCTTTGATGCTTCTTCTGCTGGACCTTCTGTTCTGATGAACACCATGAAGGCTCTTCAACAGAATCAAGCTGATCTTGCTTCTCGTCTGGACAAACATGAGGAAACTCACAATGAATTCAGATCTTTTATGAAGATGCAGACAAAAAGCACTGCTGAGATTCAAAACCTTCTGGCCAAGATAGCTTCTAAGCTAGGCTAGTCTTAGTCTTAGATGTCTTCTTGTTTCTTGCATCTGCTTCTATTCTTCTCTATATACTTCTGATATATTTTGTTAATCAATAAAATATTATCTTCTTCACTTTATGTTGTTTTATCATCTGAATCTTTTTAATGCTTTTTGATGTTATGACAAAAAGGGGGAGAAACATGATAATTGATTTGATTTATTATATCAGTTGCTGGGATTAAGTCTCAACATTCCTAACATTATTTGCAAGTTCTATGTCTTTGAGATTTTTTGCAGGAATGAAGATATTCAAAAAAAATCTCAACATGAAGAAGCAAATACATAAGGAAAGGCAATTCTATAAAGAAGCATGCTCCTGGAAAATTTGAAGCAAGCTCAGTGCTGTGAAGCTTCAGGATCAGAAGCAAGAAGAAGAATGTTTTGACAGGCATTCGTAGAATGCTCTGATGTTCTCGGTTGAGAATACGCTCTGATACATTTTCTTCATCTTATATGCTCTGATAAATGCTATTCATTAAGAATGCTCTGATACATGATAGTTATCAAGAATGCTCTGATACATTCACGTTATGCTCTGATACATTCATGTTCTGATGTTTTTTGTCTAGTATGTTTTGAAACATTTCAGGATGTAAAGATGCTCTGGTGATGCTCTGATACATTCATAAATGTTCGGATTCAATCAAGCATGCTATGACAACAAAAATAAATTCAAAGCTCTGAAGTTGTCCTATGGAAGCAAGAAGCAGAAGATCTGAATTTTCTGAAGTTCTAGGCAAAGTGAACGTCTCTACTGAAATGAAAAATACTCAGGGAAGGCTTTTATTTATAAATTCTTCTAGTATTTATTTCAGGGGGAGATTGTTAATCTCAGGGGGAGACATATTCACACACTCTGATTATATACTTATGCTATATCTGTGAAATTGTCTTTTGTCATCTGATATTCTGATTGCAAATTCATATCAATTATATATGTTTTTGTCATCATCAAAAAGGGGGAGATTGTTAGAACAAGATTTGTTCTGATCAATATTCTTGTTTTGATGATAACAATGTATATGAATTTGTATAAGACAATGTGGTACTCTAATCCAATGCATTTTCCATTTCAGGAAATATATAAGGAGTATGCACAATTCAGCGCTAAGAAGCACTGACTCAGAAGGTTCAGGATTGCTACATCAGAATATGCTCTCGCAAGACATCAGAAGATGGTCAAGCAGAATCAGAACACGGTCTATGAAGCATCCGAAGAACTTGAGATCAGAAGCAGAAGCACTGAAGTTTTTATGGTATCACGCTAAAGCACTTCAAAGTCAGAAGACAAGAAGATACTCTGCACCAAGCTGTAACTATGATTATGATTATTCAAACGTTGTATTCACAAAATCTGAGATCAGAAGTTAGTACTAGATGACAGGCTATGAAGTCTAATCTCTGACTGACAAAAGGAACGTTAGAAGCTACAAAAGGCAACGTCAGTAAAAGCAGAGAAAAGCATGGCTCGAGGTAGTTGACAAAACAGTGAAAAAATTAAATGCAAAGCTGTCCAGTCACGCAACGCATTAAATGCATTCCAACGGTCATCTTCTCAAACGCCTATATATAGTGAAGTTCTGATCAGAAGCAGCAACGAATTTTTGGCAAACATACTGAAACACTGTTGAAATCTAAACACACGAACTTCATCTTCAACCTCACTTCTCTTGTAATATCTTAGTGAGAATTAAGCTTAGAACTCAAGATAAATATCAGAATCAGAATCTACATCAGAATCAGACTCTGACTCTAAAGAGGTATTTTCTGAACTGTCTAGAGATGAGCTAGCTTCCAGTTTAGTTGAAATTCTTGAAATCAAGGCTAAGCTTAGTATCAAATACAAAGAGCTGAGAAAGCTCTTTGTATCTGAAACTAAGAAGCTTGAATTAGAAAATTCTGAACTCAAAGAAAAAGTTTTAAAATTATCCAAAGATGCTGAGTCATCTTCTAGTTCAGAAAAATCTACTCCAAGCTTGAACCATATTCTTAAAGAATATGACTTGAGTTTCAGGAAGTTCTTATCTAGAGGTATTGGTAGAAGTCAAATTGCCTCTATGATATATGCTGTTAGTGGAAACAAGAGAGTTGGCATAGGCTATGAGGGTGATACCCCATACAAACTTGAACCTGTAGATGATATGAAAATCACATACAAGCCCTTGTATGATCAGTTCAAGTATGGCCACTCCCATGATATTAGGCTCAGTTCACATGCTAAAAGCTTTCACATTACACACACAAAGAAGCATGTGACACAAAATAGAAAATATCATGTTGCTCAACCTAAGGAATATCATGTTGTACCTCCTGTTAATTATCATGCTAAACCCAAGATCAATCAGAACTTGAGGCGAACTAACAAGAAAAGACCCAAGAAAATGTGGGTACCTAAGGAGAAGATAATTTCTGTTGCAGATATCCTTGGCGGCAAAGAAGACAAAGCAAAACATGTCACGGTACCTAGACTCTGGGTGCTCGCGGCACATGACGGGAAAAAGGTCTATGTTCCAAGAACTGGTGCTTAAGTTCGCTGGAGAAGTCAAGTTTGGAGGAGATCAGAAGGGAAAGATAATTGGCTCAGGAACCATAAGTATTGGTAACTCTCCTTCCATAACTAATGTACTTCTTGTAGATGGATTAGCTCACAACTTATTATCCATAAGTCAATTAAGTGACAATGGTTATGACATAATCTTCAATCAAAAGTCTTGCAAAGCTGTAATTCAGAAGGATGGCTCAATCCTATTTACAGGCAAGAGAAAGAACAACATTTATAAGATTGATCTTCAAGATCTTAAGAATCAGAAGGTAACTTGTCTTATGTCTATTAGTGAAGAGCAATGGGTCTGGCACAGAAGATTAGGCCATGCTAGTTTGAGAAAGATTTCTCAGATTAACAAACTAAATCTGGTCAGAGGACTCCCTAATCTGAAATATAAATCAGATGCTCTTTGCGAAGCATGTCAGAAATGGAAGTTTTCCAAACCTACATTCAAGTCTAAGAATGTTGTTTCTTCCTCTAGGCTGCTAGAACTTCTGCACATTGATCTATTTGGCCCAGTCAAAACAGCATCTGTCAGAGGGAAGAAATATGGATTAGTCATCGTAGATGATTATAGCAGATGGACATGGGTAAAGTTCTTGAAACACAAGGATGAGTCTCATACAGTGTTCTTTGACTTATGCACTCAGATTCAATCCGAGAAAGAATGTAAAATCATAAAGGTCAAAAGTGATCATGGTGGCGATTTTGAGAACAAATTCTTTGAGATTTATTTCAAAGAAAATGGTATTGCCCATGATTTCTCTTGCCCTAGAACTCCACAGCAAAATGGAGTTGTAGAGCGAAAGAATAGGACTCTACAAGAAATGGCCAGAACCATGATCAACGAGACCAATATAGCTAAGCATTTCTGGGCAGAAGCAATAAATACTGCATGTTATATTCAGAATAGAATCTCCATAAGACCTATTCTTAATAAGACTCCTTATGAATTGTGGAAGAACAGAAAGCCCAACATTTCTTATTTTCATCCTTTTGGATGTATATGTTATATTCTGAACACTAAATATCATCTGAGTAAGTTTGATTCTAAGGCACAGAAGTGTTTCCTGCTTGGATATTTTGAACGCTCAAAAGGCTACAGAGTATACAATACTAAAACATTGATTGTTGAAGAATCAATCAATATCAGATTTGATGATAAGCTTGGTCTTGAAAAGCCAAAGCAGTTTGAGAATTTTGCAGATATTGAAGTCTCTAACTCAAAAGCTGAAGAACCCAGAAGAAAAGTGTCAGAAGATCAAGTTGCTGCTTCATTAGAAAATCTCAGAATTTCTGAAGAGCCAACTATCAGAAGATCTTCTAGACTCACCTCTGCTCACTTAGAAGATGTTATCCTTGGGAAGAAAGAAGGTCCTATCAGAACCAGATCATTCCTTAAGAACAATGCAGAATGTCAATTTAGTCTAGTATCTCTTATCGAGCCAACTTCTGTTGATCAAGCTCTGGAGGATGCTGACTAGATAATTGCCATGCAAGAAGAACTCAATCAGTTTACAAGGAATGACGTGTGGGATCTTGTTCCAAGACCAAAAGGATTCAACATCATTGGAACCAAGTGGGTCTTCAGAAACAAGCTAAGCGAAAAAGGAGAAGTTGTAAGAAACAAAGCCAGACTGGTTGCTCAGGGCTATAGTCAGTAAGAAGGCATAGACTATACAGAAACCTTTGCACCAGTGGCCAGGTTAGAATCTATTCGCTTATTGATTTCTTTTGCCACTCAACACAACATCACTCTGTATCAGATGGATGTTAAGAGTGCCTTCTTAAATGGTTATATAGATGAGGAAGTCTATGTCCACCAACCTTCTGGTTTTGAAGACTCTAAGTCTCCAGAACATGTTTTCAAATTAAAGAAGTCATTATACGGATTGAAGCAAGCTCCTAGAGCTTGGTATGAAAGATTAAGTTCTTTCCTTCTAGATAATGGTTTCACTGTAGGAAAAGTGGATACTACTCTCTTTTGTAAAACCTTTAAAAAGGATATTTTAATTTGCCAAATTTATGTTGATGATATTATCTTTGGAACCTCTAATGCTACACTTGGAAAGGAGTTTGCTAAGTCTATGCAGGCTGAGTTTGAAGTGAGCATGAAGGGAGAACTCAAGTATTTCCTTGGGATCCAGATCAATCAAACTTCTGAAGGAACTTATGTTCATCAGACCAAGTATGTGAAAGAACTTTTGAAGAAGTTTAATCTTTCAGAAAGCAAAGAAGCAAAAACTCCTATGCATCCAACGTGTGTCCTAGGTAAGGATGAGGTAAGTAAGAAGGTAGATCAGAAGCTCTACAGAGGTATGATTGGATCTCTTCTATATCTTACTGCTTCTAGACCTGATATTTTATTCAGTGTTTTTCTGTGTGCAAGATTCCAATCAGATCCTAGAGAATCTCACTTAACAGTTGTTAAGAGAATTCTGAGGTATCTGAAAGGTACTACTAATGTTTGTTTAGTCTACAGAAGATCTGAAGAATACAACTTAGTAGGATTCTGTGATGTTGATTACGCTGGAGATAGAATTGAAAGGAAAAGTACTTCTGGAAGTTGTCAATTTCTTGGAAGTCATCTGATCTCCTGGTACAGCAAGAAGCAAGCTACCATTGCCCTCTCTACAACAGAAGCAGAATATGTTGCTGCTGCTGGATGTAGTACACAGATGCTCTGGATGAAGAGTCAGCTAGAAGATTTAACATTCCTATCTTCTGTGATAATACTTCTGCTATATGTTTATCTAAGAATCCAACCTTACATTCCAAAGCTAAACATATTGAGATTAAACATCATTTAATTAGAGACTATGTTCAGAAGGGTATTCTATCTTTAAACTTTGTTGATACAGACCATCAATGGGCTGATATCTTTAGAAAACCCCTTGCTGAAGATAGGTTTAAGTTCATTCTGAAGAATATCAATATGGATCTGCAATATGGATCAATACTAAAACCACAACGAATTTTTGGCAAACATACTGAAACGCTGTTGAAATCTAAACACACGAACTTCATCTTCAACCTCACTTCTCTTGTAATATCTTAGTGAGAATTAAGCTTAGAACTCAAGAGAAATATCACAGTTGTGATTATAGCTTTCTAAGAAGCATTTGAATACTCTTGTAAACATTTATTTTTAAAAGGTTCCTAGAGTGATCAGTGAGATCAGTAGACTCTAGAAGACTTAGAAGTTTCTAAGTGGTGATTTCCTAGAGTGATCAAGGTGTGATCAGTATACTCTAGAAGACTTAGAGTGTTTCTAAGTGGATAACCATTGTAATCAAGATTGATTAGTGGATTAAATCCTCAGTTGAGGTAAATCACTCTAAGGGGGTGGACTGGAGTAGTTTCGTTAACAACGAACCAGAATAAAAATATTGTGTTCATTGTTTTTATCTTAAGAGTTTTTAAAGTTACACTTATTCAACCCCCCCCCCCCCCCCCCGGTTTCTAAGTGTTTTTCTATCCTTCAATTTTTAAATGTGATTTTTATACTAGAAATTATTGTTCAACTCACTTTTGCAAAAATTTCTCCAAATATAAATCACTTTATCTTTAACTCACTTTTATCCAGAATCAATTTTAAATAATTAATTCACTCAAAATCAATTTTTTTCACCATAGAACCTAACACGCGCTAAGTTTTGGAACTAAAATTTAGGGTGGTCTTGTTATTTTTTTTAATTCTTTTGCAATTTTTTTCTATCTTTATTTGTCATTTGTTTTATTTAATTTAATTACTTTATACTTTTTATTTCAATAATTCATGAATACAAAGTAATAGCTAAAATTAGCGAACCACGTTCCCCGTAGATTGTTTTTCACCTATTTCTTTATTATTTGTTTTATGGTGAATTCTAGCATAAGTTGAATAATTATTTTCAATTAAATTGAATTAATTGAAGATTTTATGGTTCCATTATCATTTAGACCATTTCTTACTATCCATTCAATAACACGCGTTCTCCTCATTTTTCATATATTATATAATATAACCTCTCATTAACTATTAACTGCAAGCATCATTGTAACTAAGGGCCCACCCCACTCCTATTTTCCTCCTCCATTCACACCACTCTAGTATCTACAACCATACAACCATTCACTTCAAACGTAGGTATAAATAATTATTCCATATTTTAGCATTAGTTTTGCTTCTATTCACATCACTTTTTGTTTCTACAGGTAATACCATTTTCACCCAAATTTTTTGTACTATAGAAACACAACAAAAAATTCTGCATGTGCTTTTTCTACTCAGGCATGGTCAAAGATAAAAATTCAAAGCGGCAACGAAAAAATGATGACGGATCAATTACGTCACGCTCCAACCGAAACAAAAAGTTGTTGTATCAAGGAAGTTCTTTGGTCATATTGGATAGGTACTCATCTTATTTCTTATAATGTGTTTACAATAAATTTATAGATGGTGGATGTAATATATTTTATTTAATGAACTTGCAGTGAAGACGACATAAACGGCAAGCCAATGAATCGCGAAGAGGAAAATTATGATGATTGGAATCCAGATATGTTATCCTCTAAAAAAGATGATGACACGGTATTAGTTTTTAATATTAGTTCTTGTAATTCATTAGTATTATAAAATTATTTCACAAGATACAAATTTTTCAATATGTGAGCAGGACACATCAAAAAGGATTTCTAATTTGGAGAATAATTTCGATAAAATAATCAAATCTTTTGATGATTTTAAAGAAATTGTAACAAATTACATGCGGCAATCAGTGATGTCTGATGTCAATACATCTATCCCTGACATGAAAAAGCAAAGTAAAAAAGAAAAGATAACTGAAGAGGATATTGAAGATTTTGAAACTAATGTTCTCGAAGTTCAAAAAATTTCGGCACCAGGTAAAGATGGTAGCAAACCTCTTGTAACAATCAAAAGTTCATCTAGATTCTATATTAAATCCAAATCTAAATTGGTTGGACCGGTTATTCCTAAAGTAAATAATTTTTTATTTGTGTTACTCATTTAATATAATAATTATTTTTTCATTTTTTTCATTAAGTTTTATTTTTAATGTCATATTTTTATGCAGTGGTTGTCTTTATTATTTAAACCAAAGAAGACAGTAAATCTAAGTTCTGACGAATGTGATATTGCATCATATCTATTTGGTCGTTCAAGAGATGGGTTAGTCATACTTATCATGTTATATATATTTTGTAAGAAAAAATTAACATTGTGAGTGTGATATAATTTTTTTTTTTGCAGTAAAAAGGTAGTGATTATCTCAGATAGATCCCGCTGCGACGGAACAATAGAGCTTCTACAATGTTTAAAGCCTAAAAAAATGCTTGATCAAGATGTAATATTAATTGTGTTTTTTTAATATTAATATATTTGTTATTTAATTAAATTATTCTTTTAACATAATATCTTTATATTGTTTCAGATAATTAATCTGGTCGTATCTATGTTGACTTATAAGGCACATAATGAGATGATCAAAAGAGGAATTTGGTTTATGCCGACTACTTTTACGGTACAATCTTCACACATTTTTTAACGTAAATTATATTTGAAGTAAAAAGGTCGTGATTATCACTGAAAATATTTTCTCTTGTAGCAATATGTGATGGCATGGAATTCACCTAGACATGCCATGATACAAAGATTTCAATATAAATTTATGAGAAACTCTGACATGATTTCAAAGGTAATTCAGTAAATTATATTATTGTTTGATACTTATTTCAAATGGATATTTATCTAAATATTAAATGTCGATGTATACAGATATATTTACCGCTACATGATTCTGAATATTTGTATTGGTTCTTGCTTGTGATTGAGTTTGAGAAAAAAGAGTTAATTTACTTAGACTCATTGCCAAGTATTTCAGCCTATCCCGGCAGGATGAGAAGTATCAAGATATTGGTAAAAAATAATTATATTTTTATATGTTTATTGAATTAATTATATCATAAATACAGTGGCTACATCAAATGATTAACCATCATTGTTGTCTTTAGGCTTTATATATGAAAGAGTTGCTTATGGATCCATCTTTTCATGGGAGTGGGATAGCAAATAAGCCAAAGATATCTGAATATAATTTAGTCATTCCTAAGAATTTGGAAATGCAAGCAAATAACTCGTAAGAATTTTAATTTAATTACACTTTTATTTTTTTATATATTTTTATTTCTTTATATGTTATCTAATCAAGGCGTTTAATGTTAGGAATGATTGTGGAATTTGGGTGATTACATGGATGATGCAAATGGGAGCACATGAATATAAGATTAATGTATGACTTCCAATATTATTCTATTTTTTTAATATATATTTTAGTACTACATGTAAATTTATTAATAACTTTAAAAATTTTATTACAGGTTGATGAAGGGACGAGGCTAAAGATATCATTGGACTTGATATTGCATCCTTCCAACAACTTGAATGAGGAAATTTTGAGTCTGGCAAAAGAAACAAGAAAAGTTGAAGAATGCAATAAAAGTTGATTAGATTTTATTAGCTTTGAACTAATTGATTTTATTATTCATAATCTCTAGTTATATTCATCCGCTAGAGTTCTTATTTAATGGTTTTATTATCCGAATTATTTTTTTTACCCTTTCTAATTATATAATATTTTGTTTTAATATTTTTCCTCTAAATTAATTTTTATAGATAAATTAAATTGAATTATTATTTTCAATTAATTAGTATTAATTAAGGGATCTTATTGAACCATAATAATCAAATTACATTAAAATTCATTAATTCATCGTAAGGATATAGGAATACAACATCCAAGTGAATTTCATATAAAATGCAAATCATTCAAACTTCACAAAACAAATATTATTTTATAATTTTAATTTAAGGTTATTCATTGTTGATATTTAAATTTATTACAAGAATGTGGAAAAACTTCATATAAAATGGAACCAGGGCAAGTCCAATCTAATTTAAATTTAGTAATGAACTCTAAAACATATGGAATATATCAATTTAATCTATATTTTAAATTAAAAAATAATTTTATTTTTTAGCATCTTAATAACATCAATTAAATTTACTAATTTTTTATACTTTATCAACTACTTAATAAAAAAGTACTTGTTATATTTATATAATTTTAAAAATAAAATTAAAAAACAAATATTATTTTATAATTTTAATTTAAGGTTATTCATTATTGATATTTAAATTTATTACAAGAATATATTTTATTCAACTTTTTAAGACCAGGAGTGAGTAGATAACATATAAAGATTCAAAATTATATCTATAATGTTTTCAAATAAAAAGTTAAGCTATTTCACATCAATTTTATTAAAAAAATAGAAATATAAATTTTTGAAAATAAATCAATAATTATTGATGTAGCGAAATATATAATTTTTTCAAGTAAAGGAATTAATTATAAATGCAGCTACTTAATATTAATTATAGTTTTTTTTATCAAAACCATATAATTATACAATTCTAAAAATAAATCATTAATTATAGGCTTTTTTTGTTGAAAAGGCAAAAATAATTCATTACCAGTAGGCATAAGTTATGCCAAAAACAGTACAAAAGAACAACATAAAATAGCAAATAGCTAATACACCAGATTTCTTTCATAATACAGCACCATCATCAACACAGAGGCCACCCACCAACCAAATGAATAATACTTCTACAATCTAGAAAATTTGATAGACAAATGCAACAAATAACTCAAGTAAGACAGCTAACAGGAAAAAGAGAAATCGCTTCTGCCAGCCTCCAATCAACCTCAGCTACTCAGCAAAAATTGATGTTCCACCAGAGACAACATCAACAAAGGATATTTTAAAACACGAGAAGAAAACCTCACCGCGACCAGGGATCAAGCGAACCAAACTGCAGTGCTACAAAATACGAGCTCCGAAGCCTACAATATTAGCCGGACACCTAATGCAAGCCTTTTACACCCTACTGACTTGAGACGCACAGTCTGAAACTACCAGCCAAAAACGCAAACTGATTGCCTCCACCAACTAGGGACTGCTTGAATCAACTACTCGGCATACAAAGTATCCTGCAGAAAATGCCATAGAAACATCAAAACTTTTCAATCAAACCCCTCCTCAAGTTTTTACCTTCTCATTTTCAAAGAACACTTGAAAGTGGAGGAAGTTTTGAACTGAATTGCTCGAGAGATCAAGCCTCAACTTTTTGTCCATTTTATAATAATAGGATTACAATCAACATCTCTTAATTATAGGGATGAGAAATTGAGAATAAGAACCTATATCCATCTTAAAAATTTACAATCAGAAATATATCCACAAGACAAAGGAAAATAAACCAGTGCAATACCTCGACAGTAACAAAACATACATTACCTTATATACCATTAGAGATATCATAATCATTTCTAAAATATTACATTCATTGCGATGTACTTATACAACAAAGATACAAGCATTATACCTCCAATAAATTCTGGTGCTGAAAAAAGAGTCTCAAAGATTGCTCCATTATCTTGGCAACTGCTTCACATGTGTCCCTGCGTACTGTTTCAATACCTTTGGCATCAAAAACTGGTTCAATTTGATCAGGGCTTTCATAACAATAAATTTTTCTCATATTTTTTGGTGTTGTTGGTATACAACAATGGAAGAAATATGAAGAGAAAAAATTGCACAGTGGGTAAATTTATTAGAAAAAAGCAAATTGCCTTGCCACCACCATATACTCCACGTAAGACTTAACATTCAGATCTACTCATTTGGATAATTAAGAAATATTTTACGAACGATGATATGTTTGCAAGAAGAAAAAAAATTTAGACAGACTTTGCTGCAGAAACCATAGTCTACAATCAACATTTCTTGATGAATAAAACATGGAGAACACAATCTCATAATACTCGATTCTATTATAACACACAATACCCCTAAACGTTTCACACACCATGCATAAATCATAGTCACTTCTCATTTATAATATCTATCTAAACCAAAAATCGACTTAATATCAAATGTGTTATCAACTCTATACCACTTAATTAGACAACTTACATAACACACACTCTAGACTCATATATAAGACAACAAAACAAAACAAAAAACATCATTTTGGATACCTGTCTCACCGATTGCGATTTGTGGGTTTGGAATCTTCATTTTCACCTTTGTTTCTAGTGAAATTTGCAGAATGTTCCATCTCCTTCATGTGCCCATAAACTAACATAAATAGAGGATACAAATTAGAGAGAAAACATATTTGACGACCAAAAAAGACATAATTAGTAACAAGATTATGTTTACTCACATGCGTACTATGTGGAATATTATGTGATCTGTTATATAAAAGAGAATTTGAATGTGATGTGAAGTTGTCTACTAATGGAAATTGAGGGAAAATTGATGCCCTTTGATTTGGAACGAATTGGGGGAAATCAATGCACTTTGATTCAGAATAAATTGAGGGTGAACCAATGCACCTTGATTTGGAACAAATTGGGGAAATATTGGTACACTTTGATTCGAAACCCCATTATAATGAGCACCATATCCCACACCATTGTGCCATGTTGCATTAAAACTTTCCATTTTGATAGGAGAGTCATGTCCCATAATATTCTGAAATAAATAAGAACATGCACATAAAGGTAAATATATTATTATACCTTTGAAAACATCTGTTCCCATAAAATTTCAAAAACTAACTCCTTATAATTTCAGTATTCAAAGCGTGATTCGGAGTGACAAAAGCACTTACAGTTGGACGAGTTTGTCCATTTGTATCCGCCATGTTTACCTTTGGTCCACTAGATTTCTCTTTTTCAACCTAATAACATATAATAAACTTTTCAGCAACATGTAATGGATATAACTTACTTAGATTCAATTAAAAGGTAAACAAATTAACAATGTCACTTCACTTGTTTAGAAGTTATTTTATTGATAGAGTCTTGTGTTGAAAAAGCAACATTGACACCTTTTCCCTTTTGTTTACTACCACGAGTGTTATCTACACCCTGCACTAACAAATTAAATTGAAATTGAATACAATATAACATGAACATATAAAACTAGATAACAGTGGTGAGTGTAAACATGCCTTGTTTTTATTTGAGACTTTTAGGGAGTCTATGTCGTCATTGATACTATGACTTATGGACACCTAAGTATAAACCAAATATATATATAAATACAAGAATATAATATTAAATAATTTTTTTTAAGTATATAAATTAATTAAAATTAATTAAAATAAACCATAATAATTAACTTACATTAAAATTCATTGATTCATCAATAGATTGGTCGGATGAAACCTTATCGTCAACCTGATGTAAATCATCACGTGCAGCTAGTACCGGGCACTTCCGTTTTGTGTGATATGGTAGTTTACAATGAGAACATTGTCTTGACTTCCATGACTTTTTTTCTTTACGAATAGCACCATTTGTCTTCCACAAATTTTTTTTCTTATGAGGGGCACCTTTTGTTTTAGCCTCTACAAGATCACCAATAACCGACGGATTAGACTTACGTTTATCATTTACTTCATGACGCTTCTTTATATTTTCACATAATTTGTAAACTCCTTCTAGAGCCTCTTTATAGAAACCATAATCTTTACAAGAAACATCACACAAAGTGTTGAATGCAGCAGACATTGCGCCTCTACGACACATGAACAACTTTTCAGAATCACTTTCTTCAAAAAACACCGACGCAATGTGATCATCCTTGGCTGATTTAGTCCATCTCTTACAAATCAAACTTTTTGGAAACACATTCATATGCTCATGCCTCATGGCACAAATAATGTGAGAGCACGGAATTCCTAAACATTCAAACAGTCGACAATCACATAAAAATACAGTCTCCGTCTTCTCAAGACAAACTGAAAATTCAGAATTTGGATTGAAAAATCTATTCATCTTCAATGTCACGTTATTACCAATCTCAATTTTGTCAATGATATTCAATGCAGCTGCACCTTCTATCTCATTTTTAACATCCCTAAATTTTTTACATGTAAATATCTCTGATGCTCCAGTCTCAATTCCTTCTAAAGCACTTGTCAACACGGGTTCATAATAGAACGACTTAAAATCAGACAATAATTCGTTATGTCTGTATTCTTTCAAAGCTCTTTCAAAATTATGCATGAAATCCACAAGACTGTTTTTATTGTCCACATACCCCTGGATAAATGAATTGATTCCTTCACACATTGATGTAGTTCTTATACCACAAAAAAGTGTCTCTCGCATGTACGCACTCGACCACATTTTCTTTATCTCATAAGTTTTCTTAACCCATTTGTTCTCTGATAGACCATTATCATCAATAATCCTCTTCCACACATCTTCAAATGTCTCGGGGGTATAGTTAGCATATATCAATGACTTAAACTCTTCTAGGAACTTTGAATTCTTGACATTCTCAATAGCATTTTGATGTAAATGCCATAAACAGAGGCGATGTGACGCATTTGGAAATTCAACTCTAATAGCTTCCCACATCGCACCATCTCCGTCAGTAACAAATACATTTGGACATTTATGGAACATTGCTTCAGAAAAGGCATTTAAAACCCACTTATATGTCTCTGTCTTTTTTGTATGAAATTAAAGCACACCCAAAAATTGTAGTTTCACCATGATGATTGTACCCACAAAAAATAACAAAGGGTTTGTTGTACTTGTTCTTTTTGTAGGTCGTGTCAAATGCAACCACATCACCAAAACATTCAAAGTCAAATCGGCTAGTTCCATCTGACCAAAATAAATTTTGTAGACGGCCATCCTCTGTTGTGGTAAACTTCGAAAAAAACATCGGATCATTGTCGGCTTTAGCTTGTAAATAAGACAAAGCAGCAAAAGCATCTCCATTTTCTCTTTTAGCCTTGGCTCCATTACTAAAATAATTATATAGGTCCTTCTTGATAAATCCCAAATCTTCATGACCACCTTTCTGACCCAACATAAAACCCAAAATATGACATGTTCTAACACCACATGTATGCAAGCCATCAACAAGCGCTTTATCAGCTTCACTCAGTCGACGATACTTAGGAATAAAATGAACAAACCGCTATGGAGTTAACTTATGATTATGAGCGGATTCAAATGCAACAACTCTCCAACTTCTAGTCACTACATCATATGCCACACGCAACCGAGCAAGACAACCTGTTCGAGTGATTGGCCTTGGCCCCCTATGTCGATCCACCCTTAACATATGTTTCTTATGTCTTTTTCCCTCTCTATTACAAACTAATTGGCGCATAATAATATTTTTTTTGAAATCACGGTCAATCTCATCTCTTCTTACAGCAAACCCATGATATTCTGCATATGTTTCATAAAACTCACAAGCTTTTTTCTCTGACTCAAATTTCATATCTCTTATATCATCATCTGAGATTTCACCTATATCTTTGTAATCATCCAAATCCTCTTTTCCTTCTTCATTATCCACATAACTACCATTGTTCCTCCCGACATCATTAGCATCTTCACCATTATCCATGCTTGCTACACAATTTATAATCTTTATGAATTCAATGTCTACTTTACAATCGTTACTCCTACCGCATTTATTGTCTGCACCACATGAAAAGGTAACAACCTTAAGTGTTGGTACGCCAAAAGAAATCACGAAACTAAAACAAACAAAAAGCAAAGTGCATAGAATATAAAAACAGATGAGTAGCAAGTGTGGAGAAAAAAAATAAATGACTCATTTGTTTTCAAGTTCTGACCTTGATAATTCCTTGCTTTCTTACTGTGTTTTAATGCAAGATCACAAAGGAATGAATATAAAGTAACACTAACAAACCTATCACCAAACCAACAACAATGGTGAGCTTAGTTCTTGATGTTTTATGTCAATGCGGATTCTCATGTCATACTTAAGTAGGATTTCTTCAAACCTGTTTATAATTTAAATCGTTGCTTGTTCTTTTTTATGCTAAACAGTCTCAGTTACGTCATGCTGTATACGTGGAGGATTATGAAGAAGCTTCTAGGCTTCAAGTGGCGATTGCAGCTGCATCCAACAATGACAGTGTTGGAAAAGTGATATCTCTTCTCAAAGTAAGGATTTTGACAAATGGATGTTATGCTGTTAGCTGATTTTTATGTTTTACTTTTTCACTATATTGTGTATAATTTAAATATGCATGTATATTTTATAATCTTGCAGAGAGCCATACGAGAAGAGCGGTACAGTGATGCAGCTTTATTGGTTTAATGCCAGAATATTACATATTGTACTCAAAATTTAATATTTATCAGAATACTACATATTTCACATGAATTTATTCTTGCCATCCAAATTCGACCGAGTGAACTCAGTTATAACCGAAAAATAACAACCCATTCACCCGACAACTCAAACCGACACGTACGCATGCCTACAATTGCACTCGGTTTTGACGGTTTCGGATGGGCTCGGTTCCTTTGTCCAGCCCTATCTAGTTACACCTAACACTAACACATATTCGAACATTAATTTCATAACTGAGTGCTCAATTAGAGGAGGGTAAAAAGACCACAAAATAGAAGCATGTCCTTGCTCAACAAAATGTAGAGACACTATACCTGTTTTAAATTTGACAGGATGCTACACCAATTTGATACTTTATTGAACTCCTTGTGATGTACACTCCCATATTAAATTTAAATTTTCGTCATAATAATAGTGTGGTTTATAAAAATAAATCTAATAGTATTGTTGTAAGTAATTGTGTTGAAGTTGATAACTCAGAAACAAATTACAAATCTTATTGTAGAGGAATATTAAGGATTAAAATACTTGAATAGCAATGCTTAAGTCCAACACATTAAAAGGAATCAGCCCTCTACACAAGGTATCAAATCAGTTTTGTACAGAGAAGCTGTTTCTTTTCTCAATCCACTACTTAATCCCCAATCAAAAACCATTTGTGGGTGTTGAAGAATCTTTCTTAGATCATGGAGATCAAACAGTTATAGGATTTGAAAGATCTATTTATGGCTTTTGAATATGAACCAACCACTTAACGACATATTTGTATATCAATTCAATAGTTAATCCCTAATCTAAATCAAATCCAATAAGCTATAAAAAGTCAAAATAAGAAACTAAACACGGACCAAACTTTACCTAAATTTGCAGAGCCTTCAATCTAACAAGCTACATTATTAAAAGCCTATAACAAATCACACAGACAACAATAAAACACAGCCCAATCTCTTTTAATTAGTGTTTACTCCTATCTTCTCAAAGTTTTGTCATCTCAAATAAAAGGAGCCATTTTGAAAGAAAAAAAATAGAGTTAAACTGTACTCTTAAATATACATACAACTCTTAATGATTCCATGATTCCTTTTAGTACTGGTACATACTAGCAGAAGCCTGAGCAATTATTCTAAGTACTAAACTAAACTTCATTTTTAACATCTCCCCTAATTTTCCGGTCTATTTTATTAGATAAATAACCCCTTGATAACCCCTTGTTATATATATTTGAATAAAAACTAATTTGTCAATAGAAACTACATAATGCAGGACTAAGTACAAACAAAATAATAAACATTAATACAATTATGTGATAAAGAAATAACAAGATTTAGAATTAATTCAAACATTATACCTTGGTCATAGAACCATAAATTTAGGTTCAGTAACTCCACTTTCTAGAATCTCTTTCAGAACGAGATATTTTCTTTTTTCCTGCAAAGTAAATGATAAAACCATGAATTTCTAAACATAAACCTAAATTAAATTAAAATTATTCAATATGAGTGATTATCTCCAAAATTACATAATCAAATCTAATGCAATTGTGTCATTGCAGTGCTACTTAAAAAAACCCTAAAATTCAAAAATTGGAAAATAACCAAAACAACAATAGAAAAGTTAAAATTTTAAATAATCAAATTCAATAGTTATCGTAAATGATTTCATAGATTGAAAGAACAATAAGTTACTCACCAAAATTGATTAAATTGAAAGATGGGTGTAGCCAAAAGATGAATATACGAAAATGAATTGAGGAAGATGAAGTTAGATGAATAATTGAAATTCTGTAAAAGTGGAGATGAAGAAGAAAGCCAATTACAGGAAGAAGAAGAATAATATTGGGTTTCTGTAAAAAAAAAATAACGAGAAAGTGGAGTGGCTGATATATTTTTTAATTTATTTAATTGAATGATCTGTAATTATTAATATAACTAGTAGATGACCCGTGCGTTCGCACGGGTAAATCAAATCTTAAGATGAATAATATATTATAAACGCATAAAAAGAAGTTTAAAAACTCGAATGAAAAATGTTAAATTAAAATTCATAAAACATAATATAGATGTAATGAAGCTATATACATAGTAGCTATTTTAAAAAAAAAAGTTGAAAAGGCAATAGGCAAAAAGTTTCTTCAAAAGAACTTCGATTGTATATGACATCTTAGATTGAAGTGCATCAAAGAAATCTAAAAAGAATAGAAAATAAAGAATTATAAAAATTAATATTAAATGAATGTGTTATCGAGAAATTAAACATGGAGTATGGAGTAATAGATGTACTGAAATAGTCCAAAGCAAAAACAATATTTGGATTATTCAAAGGGTTAAAATCATAGGCAAAAGTGTATATTTATTGGGATAAACAAATATGAATATAATGTGAATGAGAAAATATACCTTTATGATTTCATGGTTATTAATGTGAGAACTTATTTTGGTTGTTTGTGTCATATTGTTACAAAGATTTAATTCCTTTTGGTGCTATGGTGACTTATGCAATGCATCAACGTTGTTTTGAACACTCTCTTTAAAGATATTCAGACTATTTCTCCTAATACTTATTACAATTTTTATTAAAAACAAAACAATCAAACTTCTGTCATTCTAGGTAAACAAATTTAAAGAACTTAAAGTCAAAACTGAATTGTGATACTGGAGATTCTATCGTTAGTATAAAAAATTCCGACTAAATTTAGTTACAAATTTGTTACGTATTGTTTGGTTTCATGGACCAACTTCATTTTTTTCTACTTCTTAAGTCGTGACCTTTTTTTATATTGTTCTGACAGTGGTATGATGTGTGGTACCGGTAGTGTGTTGACATGTTAAGTGTTCTACAGACTGCAGCTATGGCCAACCCATGTGTATTTGAGTTTAGAGGTTTTGAAAGGTCGTCTAACTTTTATACTTTTAACACAATAATCAAAGTTGTGGTTGCAATATTATAAAGTATTTTAAGTTAGTAAGAGTGATAGAAAATTGAAGAGATATTTCAAAAAAATTGACACGTGAGAAGTTAAAAAGCTCTTGTCAATTGGTAGGAGAGGATTTCATACTATATAGTGACAGTCTGAATATAGGGAGAGAATTGATTATTATATGAATAGGTGTAGAAATTTAAGTGTGACCTTACTTAATCAATTTTAATGTTATTAAAATTTGTCATAAATATTCATCAATAACTTTAAAAACACATTTTAGTTTTAATATAGATTAATTAATAATTAAAATTTATTTACTTTGTATTTATTCATTCATACATATTAGGGGTGGCAATAAAATCCATTAACACAATATCCATCCGATCCATCCTATAATTTATCCATCCAATCCATCCATTAAACAAAAAAATAATTTAATGGATTTATCCAATCCATCCATTAAATCATATGGATGGATTCAATCCATCCATCTTATTTTATAAATCCAATGGATATTATTTTATCATTTATTAAATTAAACTTTTTAATATAAAAATTTATTATATTTAATTTCTTTTGTTAAACGTTAAAACACAATAAGAAAAAAAAACATTTCAGATTCAATTTCCAAATTTCACGAATCACGTTTTCTCCAAAAGAACCCTAATTTCGTTTTCCTCCAATTTCTTCTTCCCTCAATTTCTTGATGAAACCATTTAGCTAGCAATTCAACTCAACGTTTTGGTGCTACAATCGCAATTCAACTCAACGTTTCGGGGCTACAATCGCAATTCATCTCAGCATCGCAAATTCAAATCAGCATCGCAACTCAACGTTTCGTATTCTCGTAATCGTTGGCTTCTTACTCGATATCATTGGTATTTCCCGAATTTTTCTTCGATCTGTATGCATTGTTTGATTTTTCGTTTCGGAATTCATATGTTTGATTTTCGTTTCGAACGCAAAAACTATGTATTTAAGATAATTTATATGCTGAAACCCATTTTTATTTTTCATGTTAAAGGATTTGTGGTTATGGTTATGTTATAAGTTTCAGGGTTGCTTCATTCAAAGGTTTGTGTTTCTGTGTTTTCAGGGTTGTTTATAGCTATCGCTTGACATTGCTTTGATTTCCAAGTTCTACAAAGCTAAAAAGGTAAATGTTTGTTAAGGGTTGCTTCATTCAAAGTGCTGTTTCTGTTGATTTGTTTTTGAAGGTTTGAAAGTTTGAATTACTTGTATTACGTTAAGATCTGTTACTGCTTAGTTTCTCTGATGTCTCTGATTACTTTAGGATCTGTTTATATCAATATGTGTGAGTGTATGTGTTGATTAATCCCTAAACAAAATCAATTAAGGGCCAAGTTAAAACATTCATATTAAGGTTGACACGAGTAATAGAAAATCAAAGGAACACGAGTAATACCTTTCAGTCAAAAGACCCCTTTGCTCAAAAATAGTCACAAGCGGTCCAAATGGGTCAGTCGAGAAGCAAGAAACCAAATCTTGAGATGCTTTCTACATGCATATTAAAAATCATGTTGAAACTTATTACTTGAAAAATGAAGATTTAAATTGCCACTGTAAATGGAATCAATCACCTCATATTTCCTTTTTGGTGTTTGCAGCAAATTCTCATTCATTTTATCCAGCTGCATCATCAGCCACAAATTTTAGCAGAAATAAGAGCTTTTGCATATTTTATAAAAGCATATTTTAAACTTACTGTAAAAACATATTTCAGGAATTGTAGAGCAGTAACACTAAAACTATGAACCATTTTTTATTTTAAGAGATATGCTTTTGAGCGGAAAAATGGCCCACGTCGCCCTCTTCTATCACCTAGATGCATCATTTAGTCAAGAATCTGGCCTCAACAAACTGTAAGGCCAAGTAATCACAGTCTGAATTACTGAAGCAAGTGCATAGAAATTTGAGTGTCTTGAAGGAAAGACAGTCATTGCAAGGCTGTAAATGGTAGTGATGGCTAGGAATTGTAATGGCTTTCACTTTAAAATATGAGGTGTGTGAGTGCGTGAGAGTCTTTGCGTTTATTAGTTCTAATGTCCCATGGAGAGTTACTTAGCCTTCGACTTTTCTGAAATGAGTTTTACGGTAAAATAATGCGTGGGTAAAGTGTGGTCAGTGCTCCACCAGTACCACTACTACCACCACCTAGGATAAACATCAAGCCCCCGAAAACACATATTTGAGAAGGGGTGCATGATGCATGCACATTGCACAAAACTATTTGGGGATGACAAGTAGTGTTATTTTAGCAGTTAGAATGATAGTGCTTAGACTGGCAAAGTTTAAGACAGTTACCATTACTACTTTTCTATTCAAAGATATGCCTTGACTATTAGCATGTTAGCACTGCATATCCATCATTTCAATTGCTAAAACAATGATAGTCCTTATAAATGATGTCATATTAACTTATTACGTGCATCTTTAAAAAGGTCAATTAGTTTCAAAGCTTGCCTTGTCTTCCATTCCATCTAGCTTGAGATACTCTATCAATCTTTTCCTTCTAGGCACACATACAGTAGAACCATTTTAGGAGCCCAACACTTTGAACACAAATACTTGACTTAAATAAGTATAAGGCTTGTCTTACATCCAATCCATGAAACATAAAATATGATCTGCACTGGAAAAAAGTTCACATCAACATTGGAATCACAAAGCAAGTTTTGCGTAACTAGGCAATTGTATCAAGCCTTCTACCAAACTACTCTATTTAAGTGTTGTATTTATCATGACTTATGTTTTAATACTCAATTCTATTGAAACACACTCTTTTAATGTTATGATGTTTTCTTGTGTCACTGAATTGGTTGCATGCAAATTTTAAATTGTCCATTTTCTTTTTTTCATCCACTGTTCTCCAATTTGTTCATTGAAAATTTCTTGTTATAAATTTTGGACATGCTTTGTTATCTTTTATGGTTTTTGAAATGTAGAGTATAGGATTTAATTGAAATTCTGTTGAATGCTGGTGTGTTTTGTTGAGCCTGCATGCATAGATCAGTTTTCTTAATGTTTTTTTATGCATAGAATTTCAAGATTTTGTTTGTTTTGTTTCTAATGTTGTCGATAACTACGCGTAATCCTGAGTTCAGCTAGAGCCTAGAGGCGTGTTTCGTTGAGCCTGCATGCAAGGGATCAGTTTCCTTAATGCCCCTTTTGATGTATAGAAATTGAGGATTTTGGTTTTAATGTTTTCTAATGGTTTTGATAACAATGCAAGAGGTATAGCCTGGTCGAAGATTATCCGAAAATTGTTCAAATCTGGTACTCGAGATCGATTTAACCTCAACTGAGTTCAGTCCTTGGTAAATATAAGTTTTACAATGTTCATTATCCTTCTACCAAACTAGGCAATAGAATTGATTTGAAATATTTACATGACTTATGTTTTAAGTGTTGTATTTGAGATGAAGTCATGGAAAAGGGTTTTTTTATGATTAGCATCTTCCTCTATATTTCTGTTACTTTGTATGGTGGACAAAAGGTGTACTTAAAACAACAACACGAGAAATGTGTTATTATATGTTCTCCAATTTTCAATTCTACATTAGAATTCATTTATCTATTTTTAAACTGACATTTACATACTGTTTTACTTTAGCAGAAATCATGTTTGCACGACATATATCTCTAATTTCTCATTCAACTCTTCCGTTAGCTTTTTAATTTAAACTATATTATCTGCTAACGGCATGATGCACTTTCGGCAACTCTTATGCCCATCTTAGGACAACTTTATCTTTGGCCTTTCTATTGTCATCTATTAAAATGCTTGTTAATTTCCATTTTATTGTTGAAAATATTGTTGCAAATTCATACTTATGAATCACTTTTGTATTGCAGGCAGATAGAAGAGTACACTAAATTAATTGTTTCAATCAAAGCTCAAATTAAGCTGGTACATGCACTCTGTTTTCTTCATTTAATTGAACTTTAATGTTGAATGAACTTGAATTGTTTTATGTTAGTTTCCTAATTTTAGTAAAGTCATGTGGTAGATTCTAGATATATTAGTGGTAGTAGATAGTTGGAATTCAAATTGAATTAATCTTTATCTGGAGATGAAATTAATGATCCACAATTTGGTTTTATCTGCATGCAGTAAGTTCAAATATGTCTACCGATGGCGATGAACCCGTAATTCAAATTGAGGATTCAGTTGACAGTTCAGTCCCTAGTTCGAAAAGAGCAAAAACTTCTATAGCTTGGGAATGTTTTGAAAAGTTTGTTGATGATGAAGGACTCCCAAAGGCCAAATGCAAAAATTGTAATAAAATTTACATGGCTAGAGATGGTGGTGGCACGTCAAATTTGAAAAAACATGCGGCGATTTGTGTTGGAAGAGGAAATGGATCATCTTATCCGCCACTGAATCAAGAAATGTATAGGGAAAGAATTTCTGAGGTAATTGTTAAACACAATTATCCTTTTAGTTTTGTTGAACATGAAGGGATAGTTAACTTACTTAGTTTTTTGCACCCTGATGTTAAGTCCATGACTAGAAATACTGCAAAGTCTGATGTTCTTAAGGTGTTTAGAAAAGAAAAAGAAAACTTAAAATCCTATTTGCAGTCAATTCCAGGAAAAATTTGTTTAACATCTGATCTATGGTCTGCAATAAATACTGATGAATATATGGTTCTGACTGCACACTTTGTTAATTGGAATTGGGAATTAGAGAAAAAAGTTTTGTCCTTCATTCATTGTCCACCACCTCATAGCGGTTTTAATTTGGCTGAGAAGTTAATTAGTTTGTTAAAGGAGTGGGGTATAGAGAAAAAAGTATTCACGATTACTTTAGATAATGCATCTAACAATGATGTTATGGTGAATATATTAAAAAAACATTTATCATCAGGATTAGGATTGATAGCCGAGGGAGCATATTTTCATGTTAGATGTGGAGCACACATTTTGAACTTAATAGTTCATGATGGTTTAAAGGTTATAAATGAATCTTTAGAAAAGATAAGGTTGTGTGTGAAATATGTAAGGGGCTCAGAAGCTCGAAAGATAAAGTTTGCATCTTGTTTAAAGCAACTTTCAAATGTGACTTCTAAACAAGTTCGTCAAGACTTACCTACTAGGTGGAATTCCACTTATCTGATGCTTGAGACTGCTATAGGTCAACGAGAATCCTATACGCTCCTAAGTGATATTGATCCCTATTTTGATTGTTGCTTATCAAACGAGGAGTGGGATGAGGTAAAAACCATAGCTGATTTTTTGAAGCCATTTTACGATATCACGGTGTTATTTTCGGGTAGTTCTTATCCAACCGCCAACCTCTATTTTAGTGGTGTGTGGAGAATTCACATGAAAATCAAGGAAGTTGCATGTGTTGTTCATAGTGAGTTTGAAAAACAAAATCAATTGTGTTGCATGGCTAGAAGAATGGGGAAAAAGTTTGATAAATATTGGAATTCTTATAGTGTTGTTCTATCATTTGCTGTCATCTTAGATCCTAGATATAAGTTGCAGTTTGTTGAGTGGTGCTATGTGAAGTTGTTAGGTGATGAGGGAGTACAAGTTGCAAAGTTGATCTTTGATAAGTTGAAAGTTTTTTTTCAAGAATATCTCAAGTCCTCAAATGAAGAAAGCACTTCATCTTCACAAAGATCAATTAGAGGTAGTCCAAACATTCCCTCAAATGACTTGCAAGATTTTGGGAGTTACACAAGTAAATTGTGTGAACCGTCAAGAGAAGAGTCTGATTTGGAAGCTTATTTGAATGAAAAAAAAATTGATCATGAGCAATATGCTGATTTGGATGTTTTGCAATATTGGAAAGCAAATGAGGGTAAATATCCCAAACTTGCTATATTGGCACGTGACCTTTTGAGCATTCCAATCACTACAGTTGCATCAGAATCAGCATTTAGTATAGGTGGACGTATACTTGATAAGTATCGAAGCGCTCTTAAATCTGATAATGTTGAAGCATTGTTGTGTACACGTGATTGGCTTTGTGAAATTCCAGGTTAGTATCTACAACATTTCCATTTATATTCTTTTCATTTATCTTCTTTTATAGTTAATGTATGTTAAATTATTTTCTACTTTGATTTTCTCTTATAGCTGCATTTGATATTGATGGACCCGATTTTGTTGAGGACCTTTCAACCTTCTTTTCCACAACATGAGGTTACTGGAAGTTGCCATCTATCTTGGGAGAGCATTATACAAATATGGTACGTAAGTTTCTCCCTCTTTTTTTATACAACTTTGAATGAATGTGTCTAATTTCAATTGAACTGGATAAAGAAATTTGAGACTTATGGTTCTGTTCATAATATCAATTTCATGTGAATACTCTCTTGTGCCATGGTTTCTTGTTATTCGATAGAATAGAGCAGAAAAGAAGTTGGTACTGTCTGAATGCAGATTACTAGAGCTAGCTATATAGAACTTGTTATGACACTAAAGTTTTTGGTGCTTCTGAGTGGTGTTATTGTTCAGTCTTATAAGAGTTTTTCTTTTGATAAAGTTCATAAAAGAGAGAATTGCTTGATTTTGATTCTTGATTATTGTAGAGAGAACAGTGGAGTCAGATCTCCGTGACACAAAAATAGTGAGAGGAATTAGTACCTTTTGTTTTGTATCAGCAAAATTATTTGATTTTACTTTGGACTTTTTCTTTTGTCTTCTCAAACACATTTCTCAATAAAGCTGATACCAACCATTTAGGTAGTATTGTGTGAGTGTGAGCCAATGATTTCATAATTATAACTCTATCATTTCTTATTTAGAAGTCACCATATTTTTCAATCATAAATTTCATCATTACTCTCTTCATTTCAATTTAATGGATTATTTTCATCATTTTACTTTATGGCAGGTTCTTTAACTTGAAGATGAGCAATGATGAGAATGGCATGCAAAGAAGAGGTCGAAAGGTGAAGAAATTGAGTGGCTCAAATCAGTTGAAATTCTCTTGTAGCTTAAGGACTTTGATTTTATGCAACTCGAATTCAACTTGTTTCAACTTGGGATATGTAGCTAGTAGTCTAGTACTGTATGTAATCTTGAATTTGATTCTTGTTTCACTTAGAAATTCTCTTTTGTAATTCAAGAACTTGATGTAATTGAAATCGAAAGATTTGTACTAATTTTTTATCACTTTTTCTAAACTTATTAACATTAATTATATCATTTCAGACTAGTGTATGTCTAATTTACTTCTTAGAATAATGGATTTTTCCACTTACTTAAAAGATTTGTTTATATATATATATATATATATATATATATATATATATATATATATATATATATATATATATATATATATATATATATATATATATATATATATATATATATAGAGAGAGAGAGAGAGAGAGAGAGAGAGAGAGAGAGAGAAAGTGTGGTTTTTTTACAATTAAGAATATTTAAATTTTTTATTGTGAAATTTAAATTTTTTTATGAAATTTAAAAAATAATTAACAATATTTTTTTTGTGAAATTTAATTTTTTAATGAAATTTAAAAAATAATTAACAATATTTTTTTTGTGAAATTTAATTTTTTTTTATGAAATTTAAAAAATAATTAACAATATTTTTTTTGTGAAATCTAAAAAATAATTAACAATATTTTTTTTTGTGAAATTTAATTTTTTTTATGAAATTTAAAAAATAATTAACAATTTTTTTTTGTGAAATATAATTTTTTAATGAAATTTAAAAAACAATTAACAATATTTTTTTTGTGAAATTTAATTTTTTAATGAAATTTAAAAAAAAATTAAGAATTTTTATAATTATTTGCTTGGATGGATGGATATCCATCCATTTGAAATATGTTAATGGATGGATTGGATGGATTTTATTTCTTAATGGATGGATTGGATTGGATTTTTATTAAGAGATTTTAGTGGATTGTAATGGATTAATGGATTGGTTTGATCCATCCATTAACAATCCAATCCATATCCATCCAATCCATCCATTTTGCCACCCCTAATACATATACATTTGCCTTCTATGGAAAGGACATTTCAATTGCTCGACTAATCAAAAATGGGTCTCTTGCATAGTATTCTTTTATAAGAATTGTATGTTCAAATAATAAGCTATAGAAAACATTAATAAAAATATAAAATGGCCAAGTAAATAAAAATGTGAAGAAAAAAAATACTAAAATATAAGCTATAGAAAACTTTAACAAAAAATATATGATCCAATGATAATAAACACATTAGCAATAGCTTTTGTTGGGTATTCTCCTCCTAATCTTATATAATGAAATAATCTAAAGATAAAGGAAATAACATGAGTATCAAGGAAAGCAGTAGGTATTAAAAGATAAACATAAGACCTGCACACAATGCATAATGTTGCAGTCAGTTCCAAATGAATATAAATAGGGATTGTTATCAATAAAGTTGTTGTAGAAACTGCAGAAATAAACTAAAAGATAAAGAGTAATTCAAAGACAGAGTAATCAGCAATGCTATGTGTACACTAAAGTGTACACCTACACCGTATTGGTGTATGTACGGACGGCACTGTTCATGTACGAACGGTACTATTCACCGTCCGTACATGAACAGTGCAATATTATATTAATTTTTTTTTATGTTTTTTATTTTTTTTTAAATATTATTTTTTAAAAAATATTTTTTTATATTTTTTAAAAAAATATTTGACAATACCTGCAGATTTACTTTCGGATTTACCTGCATTTAAAATTATCTGCGGATTTACCTAAATTCGTAGGTAAATTCGCAAGTAAATCCGCTGGTATTATCAAATTCGTAGGTAAATCTGCAAATAAATCCGCAGGTATTGTCAAATTCGTAGGTAAATCCGCAAGTAAAATCCGCAGGAATTATCAAATCCGTAGGTAAATCCATAAATAAATCCGCAGGTATTGTCAAATTTTTTTTAAAAAACATAAAAAAAAATTAAAAAAAAATAATATTTTAAAAAAAATGTAAAAAAAAATTAATATAATATTGCACTGTTCATGTACGGACGGTGAATAGTATCGTCCGTACATGAACAGTGTCGTCCGTACATACGGTGTAGGTGTACACTTTGGTGTACAAATAGCATTATTGCAGAGCAGCAATGCTATGTGTACACTAAAGTGTACACCTACACCGTATTGGTGTATGTACGGACGGCACTGTTCATGTACGAACGGTACTATTCACCGTCCATACATGAACAGTGCAATATTATATTAATTTTTTTTTTATGTTTTTTATTTTTTTTTAAATATTATTTTTTAAAAAATATTTTTTTATATTTTTTAAAAAAATATTTGACAATACCTGCAGATTTACTTTCGGATTTACCTGCATTTAAAATTATCTGCGAATTTACCTAAATTCGTAGGTAAATTCGCAAGTAAATCCGCTGGTATTATCAAATTCGTAGGTAAATCTGCAAATAAATCCGCAGGTATTGTCAAATTCGTAGGTAAATCCGCAAGTAAAATCCGCAGGAATTATCAAATCCGTAGGTAAATCCGGAAATAAATCCGCAGGTATTGTCAAATTTTTTTTAAAAAACATAAAAAAAAAAATTAAAATAAATAATATTTTAAAAAAAATGTAAAAAAAAATTAATATAATATTGCACTGTTCATGTACGGACGGTGAATAGTATCGTCCGTACATGAACAGTGTCGTCCGTACATACGGTGTAGGTGTACACTTTGGTGTACAAATAGCATTATTGCAGAGTAATATAGAAGTATTGTATAAAGAGATTTTCCTTAGGATACTGATCCTACTTTCCTATTGCTGCAGGTAGAAAGTACTTTTCTTGCTTTTTTTTCTTTTATCATGAAAGCCATTTATGACACTTCTTGTCATAGGTCTTATCTTTACTTTTTCTTATAATAGACATTAAAATATAATAAAATTAATTTATGTATCATTATTAAATATGCTAGTAGTATATAGAGGAAAGAACACAATTTATGTACCAGCATTTTCTTCTTTGTAAATGCTTAAAAAAAATTCTCTCCCGCGCCATTTCAACATCTTCTCCTATTCTTCTACTCTATTTTTTTACTCCTTTATCATCTCTGTTTTAATCTTCTCATCTTCTATTAAAAATATCTTCCTATGCTTACAAAAAAGAAATGTATATGAAGATATTAATTATATAATAATGAATGGACCAATAATTTCAAGTATCAGTAAATATTACAAAGGTGAATTCAAATGAAACATGATAAAGGATTTTCAGACAACAATCCTTGTAGAGGTTTTTTGAGTTTTTGTTTTAATTATTTGGCACTTTATCTAAAAGTAGTTGTATAGTTATAGACAACAATCCTTGTAGAGATCTCATAAAATGAATATAGATAGTTTATATTATGATTACAAACGAAAGCCTCAAAGCAAATTAAAGCATATTTTTAATCCAAAAGTTATTTTATTTTATTCACCTATAGCCTCAAAGCAAGCCGCTAGCTTTTCACAAGTTCTGAGTAAAAAAAGGCATCTCATAAGTTCTATACACAATTAACTTGCATTGAAATGCTGAAGCAGACTTTAGTAACATTTGCAACCCGATAAGAATTAAATGGAAGAAAAAATTGCACCAATAATTGTTTGTTCCATTGCGGGAGCTTCAGTCAAGAACAAGTTAAAGAAAAAACCATTAACAAAAAGGAAGAAGTCCTTACATTTGCTTCTGTTCACTATGGAGATAAGATTTTTCACAGTATTCTGCAGCAGAATAAAGTTGAGGCCTCAGGTTCTTAAGTTCCTGAAATGACCACAATATAAGAATAACGATTGTCAAAGCATGTTTTAAATAGTAACCACCAATAATCAAAGAGAAAAAAATCAAACAGTACCATTAGAAAAAATTAAACAGCCATGTTAATCCCTTAAACAATGATAATAACTATTAGTAAGTCTTTACATAAGCGCTTATTTTAGATAAGCGATTATAGGCCAGAGTTTTGCAACATTTTTCAAATTTCCGTTTCTACCGCTTTGATTCGCCTATTAGAAACAGTTTCTCCAGCATTAATCTTGAATAAAATCACAATCACAGAACAAAATAGACAATAAACACAGCAAAATATGCGTGATACAAACTCCACCAAATAAATCGAAACTTCATTGAAGGTCATGGCGGAGTTGTTAAGAAACGTAGTTGTTGGGTGCTCCAACTCCATGGCTAGCTATAACAGAACAGGAATCAATGAAGGTTTTTTAAAAACGAAGTAAATACCTCTTCCTCGGAATACAATGAAAAACGACTTTCTTCCCGTTTGAACGCCTTTGCGTTTCAATCTACAAAACTGAACAAGAATAACAGGAAACAAAAAATAGATCTATTCAGATCTACAACTTAAAATCGCAAAACTGAATAACATAAGAGAAAAAATAATAACCAATAAAGGTATGAGGAAGGAAGATGAAAATGGTAAGGAGAAAATCAGTGAATTTGGAAGAAGGAAATGAAGATGTTCTTGAATGTAAAAAAAAATGGTGTTCACCTACATGCAGAGGAGGAGGAAGTATGAGACCAAAGGGAAGTTGATTTATTCTGCAAAAATTAAAATGAAAAAGATGAGTTTGAGGCAATAGTTTTGAATTGTTAGAGAGAATTGTTTACCCGGGTAGAAGCATTGACCATTAGATTTTAGTGTGCTTTGAATAGAATTGAGAAAAGTATGGCCACTTGTAAGTTTCATTTGTTTTGATTGGTCAATTATTTTGTATTTAGTCAATTACAAAAAAGGGTATTTTATAGTGTAAATGAAATTTGAGTTAAAGGGTAATATAGGGTGTTTAGTGGTATCTTTCATTGATAGGTAGGTAGTTGATGACTTTTTATAAATAAAATTAATATTAATATATAATATAAGAAAATTAATGGCTCTAGAAATAACAATTTTAACCTTTCTTCTTTATCCTCCACCTCATTGATTTGGGGGTAAAATGTGTCCAAAATTTATTTTTTCTAACCAAATTGTACTATTGGTTACACCTTAAATATCTTTACAAATAATTGTTACAAATAACAATGATGTTTGATTTTAATAGTTGTATATTAACAAAATAGTAGTTGTAAAAGTACAAAATGGTTAACCAAAAGATATTTCTCTTTCTGATATTTCCAATATTTGAAAAAGTTTGATGTAAAAGTACAAAGAAAAAAGCATACAGCGCATAATTTTTTTGAAATTTGAACTTATTTAAAAATTTTGCTTTTCTGAAAATAGATCTACACCACCCTTCCATTTGTCCACCGGGTTATGAAACGATAAACCCTTATGTCCATCGGATTTTCCTTCGTGCCAATCACCGAAATGGGTATGTCGCTTCATGAACCACTTTTGTACCATTTGTACCTATCACTTCCTCTTGACCTTCCTCTTTCTTTTCTCTTTCCTCACCTATACTTTCTCCTTCAATCACCACGTTCTCTCTGCAAACCCCACAACCTCTCAAAAACGCTTCAACATGTCTTCACCTCTGCAACTTTGTTCTGTCTACGGCTATAGTTGTGAGAGTCCATCACAAAATGGACTGTTGTGTCCAAGAATAAGGAACATTTTGAGATGCTATTGTGTGATAAAGAAGTAAGTAACTTTTCTTGATTTGGTATTTTTTGCTATTGTGGAAAAAGTCATTTCTGAGTTTATGGTTTCTTGTTTTTGCTAATGGAAATGTGAAATATCTTTGGTAATAGAAATGTATTTTATTTCGATTTTTTGTTAAATAAGTTTAACTTCTGAGTTTATGATTTTTATTGTGAAATAAGTTTCGTTTCTGACTCTATTCGTTTTATGATTTTGATATTTATTTATGTTTTCGTTTTCGAGTTTGTAGTATTTTGTAGTTTTGGTTTATGAGTTTGCAGAAAAGAAAAACAATATTTTGTTGTTTTGTTTTATGAGTTTGTAGAAAAGAAAAATAGTATTTTGTTGTTTTGGATTATGAGTTTGCAAAAAAAAATAATAACATTTAGTTGGTAGTATCAGGTTTTTGAGTTTGCAAGCAACACTTTATCAGGTTTTTGGGTTATGCTTTCAGAAAATAATAATAACATTGCAATCACTTTATCAGGTTTTTGGGTTATGCTTTCAGATCTGATGATTAAAACCGTAGCAAGAGAAACACTGAGCCGAGGTATAAGCATTTCTTCATCTTTCTAATTCTTGATCAAAAGTGCATTGGTTTATGATACATGTTTGGTTTTATGTTAGATTTTGGTTTTTAGTAAACATGTTTGATTTTATGATACCTTTTTGGTTTTTGCAGATTGTTAGATTAGCCAAGCTTACTGAGTTAGGTTGTGGAAATGTATGGATCTCCATTGTCGTGGCTAAGAGGTGACTACCTTTAAAGGTTTCCTTCAACCACAATGTGTTTGTTTCCTCTTCACCTACTATCTATTTTCTCCGCTAACATTAAGAATTTTTGCAGATCTATGGCCCTGATATTAATCCTAGAGCGATAAGAATATCCCGGATAAACCTATACTTGAATGCTTTAATTGAAAATGGCCAACTCATCTATGACGATGAGAACAAAATTCTATTGGATAGGATAGAGTTTCGCGAACCAGATCTTAATCCTATTGAGAACTATTTATGGGAAGTCTAAAACAAATTTTTTTGTTTTGCTAACAAATATATGCCTTTTCACATTCTGGCCATGTTCATGTTTTTTATATTTTTATCCAATGGATCATTTTATGCAGGATGTTTGTGAGATCTCCCCATAAAAGTTTCCACATTATGATGACAATATCAAGACCTTCTTTGAAGAACATCTGCATATTGACGAGTAGATCCGTTATGTTGTTGTTGGAAGTGGTATGAACAATTTTTTTGGTTTTCTATAATTTTCTCATTACCATGCCTACCCTGTTAAGTTGCTAATCATTCTCTATTTTTCTTTAGATTACTTTGATGTAAGGGATCCCAATGAGGCCTAGATTTGTGTATGGGATTTAAACCTGCTAACTATGTTTATTTCATATTGAGTATATGCTTTTGTGTATGGTTCTTCCCAATGAGGCTTGGAAGGTGTGAAGGAAAAGCCAGTGATCAAGTTAAAGAAAATTACAGTATCATCCTTTATCAATAATTGGTGCTCTACAAATATTTATAACTTTTATGGTCAATTTGTGAATAAGTGCTTCAGAAATGATGTATGCATGATGTTGCTGCTGACTTACTCCATATTTACTCTTATACCAAGCACTTATTTAGAATACATGTATGTTTTTCCAACCGAACTTAATATGTGTTGACACATTTCTATCTCCAATTGCTAGCTCTAACTTCCTCAATTAGATAAAGATTTTCAATTGGATAACTTTTTTAACACTGTAATAGTTTATGTTTGGAACCTTTCATGCATGAAATGTGATTTTAGTTTATGCATCTAAGGTTACTCTTCTTTGTGTGGTGGTGTGCAGTCCATAGAGTTGTGGGACATGGCTCAGAACAAGAGCATGACAATTCATGCACATGTGAATGTGATATCTACATTGCCTCAATCTCCTATCACTGGAATGGTTGCCTCTGCGAGTCGCGACAACGCCGTAAAGTTGTGGAAATAAATATCAGACATTTTATGACCTACTTCCTATGGTCAACTTGTGATATTACAGTTTTATATTTTTCCTTGGAGGCACTAATTTGTCAATTAATGGTTGAGTGACATATAATCAAAGTTGAAATCATAATATAGTTTTAAAATGAACATTTTGTTTATGCATAACAGAATCAGATCTAATGCAAGAAACAAACAAAAAAAGATTTCTGCAGCATTAGAAAATTATGATTGACATGTCTAATCCTAAATGATAGGCAATTAATTGTAGTCAATAATGGGGCGATCGTGGCAGTGCGGAGAGAAGCCGCTTCATGCGATATCACATCATTGTTGCAGCTGCATCAGATACAAATTGGGAAAAAATGCAAGTTTCAGATACTTTCGGCAGCGACAACAACAACACGAGCTTATTTTGTGTCTGCAATGATTTTGTAAGTGTACCTTTTGTTTTGCAAGAGGTGAGTTTCTTGATTAATTCTTTTGACAGGTTTGTTATGGAGGTAAGTGTTTATCTTCTTCATACAAGTGCAAGTTGGGTTTTCTTAATCCAACTTTGATAGATTTAGGTTTTTCTTCCATTTTTATGGCAATGTTATTTTACAGCTTTCATAATGGAGATGATGTTATCATGCCTGACTTGATTGATTATGGAGATGATGTTTTTCTGAAATCTGGTTTGTAATATGCAGGTTGTGGTTAAAGCTTCCAGTATTTATCATGAAGATACCGAAGTTCTACTGTGTGGAGTGAATAATATGTCAAAGCTCGCGTACCTGAATGAACTCGGAGTCCTAAATAATCTGAGATCAGGACTTTATTTACACACGATTCTTCAAAGTTTTTGTCACCTGATGAGGTCATTCATTGTGCCTATTACATGGCAGCTCTCTTGTGTTACATTGCAAAGTTTCCTAAGATTTAAAGCACACCAAAATTCAATATGATGCATGTCATGCAAAACAACAATATAGTGGCCGCTGCAAACATGTTATAGATAGATGATTCATTGCTCTTTCAGCACCCTATAAATGTGTTTCCAAAAATGTTGTTAGAATGACAGAGTATAGTTATTTTAATCTTCATTTCATAATCTTTGAAATAACATATATGTGGCAAACTACTTATGATATGAATTTGAAAATATTTCTTCTTCACTGGTTTATGTAATTTGATTCTTTTTTCCTGCTAGGTACACTTATCCTAATTGGATATAGTGTTATCAAATAGCTTCTATATAACATAGAGAAAATGATGATTTGACAACAAATTGCTTTAAATATAAAACCATCATGTGTTGAGCTAATTAACTGATCAAGTTTCCGACTTTGATGTTTACAGGAATGAGGAAACGAAAAAACTCCTTATTAAAGATATTCTTACAGCATGACATCAAATAGGAAAGTTCAGAGACTACTGAACAAATTCATGGATGCTGATATTCTGGTGTGGCAATTGAAGTTGATGATTATGATGTGTCTGCTATTGCAATACAATAGGCAAATGCAGCATTCGGTACGACAATCCATGATGACTGCAAGTTAAGGTTTATGGATCTCAATAGCAAGTTAAGGTTTATGGATCTCAATACAAAAAGGACGCACAAATTCATTGTATGTAAGGGTCAATGTAGTATCCAGGAATTTTATATTCAATCAAAATTGAGAATATGGAAATGTAGTATTAATTTAATGATCAATATATATATTGTCATTTAATTTATCAATTTGCTCTGCAGTGAACCGGTAATGCCTACAATAATGTTGTTGCTCTAAAGTGATGTATGTATGTAACACTGCTATTTTATTCACTTTTTAATTATATAATAAACTATTCGTTATAATTATATTATTATTATTATTATTATTATGATGTTATTTAAGAAATGTTTTATTATTGAATATGAAAGGACAAAATTGGAAATCAAACCTAAAATTGAGTAGGACAATTCTATTAAGATTTCTACCACGCCATGTATGGCATTACTGTTATCTTATAACTTTTATATGGAAGGAAAACAATCAACTATCAACTATCTACCCTATACTAATCAATTGGCCAAACATCCCAAAATACCCTTTCCTTCATTTTTATTTACACTGCTTGATGGACAAAAACGTAATTAACAAAATATGTATTCCAAAGACCTACTTTTCTCATTCTAAGCGACACTTATCCATGCTTCATTGGTTCAAATTAAACACTCTTCCCCATTCCAGCATAATGTATGTTTCTCCTGCTCTCACGCTATCTCTCTCTGTCTCTCTTCTCTCACTTCGACAGATTCTCTCTCCACTCTCACTTTCCTTCAAACCCTAACCGTTTCTTCATCGTGCCTCATGCTCTGGCGCCGTCATCTCCACCTCAAATTCATTCTACAACTCATCAGAGCTAGCTAAGCAAGCCACAAAAACGAAAAACCATATTCATCCTAACTCAATCCACATACATCAACAAATCAAGAAGTTCGAAAAAATCAACATCAAAATTGTGTGCATTGATGATTCATCATCGTAGGAGAAAGTCGGGTATCTCTGATTTAACATAGCTTCTCATTTTTAGATTTCTTCGTATTTTCAATTTTAGGGTTTTGATTTTTCTAATATTTCTCTAATCTGTCTTCAACAGTGACTTTTTTTTGCAAAGTTTTAGTTTTTCCTCATTCAACATCAAACTCAAGGTATGTTCTCCAGCGTTCTGCATTTGACTGTGTTGGTGTTAATGTATTTCATGTGTTGTAAACCTTTCATTATGTATGTCATTTTTGTAAACCTTTTATCTTTCTTTTTTTATGATGTTTTGTTGGAATCATATGAAACTGGTCTTTACCCTTTGTTGATATGATGATTAGATTACAGACTTACCAAATTTTTTATTGTTTTGATTTCCTTGCAGCACCTTTCTTTTATGTTTTCTTTAACAACATAGGTCTATACTCTATAACAATTACATCCAGGTCCTTCTTTTCACTAGATTTAATAAGCTCATCGTCTTTACTTTGATATATTTGATGGGAACTGAGTCAAATGCAAATAAGACAATTATGCTTATTGGAAACAAGTGCAAATCTGACAATTATGCTGATTGGAAATCTTGCTCACAGACGGGCCTTAACCACTGAAGAAGGTGAGCAGTTTGCAAAGGAGCATTGGTTGATTTTCATGGAGGCCTCATTATAAACTGCTCAAAATGTTGAAGAGGTTAGAAGTCACATCATATACTTTTGTTTTCTTCATTTATTTCCTATCTCCCACAAGAATAGTCTTTTTGTACAAAACTAAGTTCTTAGGTTGAATATTTTGGAAAATTGTTTGTAGGAAAGTTTTAATACAACCTTTATACGAGAAGATTCAGGATGGAGTTTTTGATGTATCGAATGAGGTTAGATTCTTATTTCATCAATTTAGATTTGTCATTCTTTACCTCAAATGTTTCACCACTTTATTGTTAATATCATTAATGATTATAAAGAGAAAAGTGTAGTCCTTATGATTCAAGACACAAGTCATTGATAATTTTTATATGATTGTAGTTTTATAAAATAAAAGTAGGATATGGTGGAATTCCTAGACCATTTGGAGGTAGGGATGACCCTTCTGCTGCTGGTGGAAGCTGCTGCAGCTGAAGTGAAATATATTGCAAACTGTTTGTTTCAAATGTAGTTCTTTATGTACTCTCTTCTCTTTTGGGTTTCTACCTGATCCAATAGCAGCCGACATTCTGATGAAAGAGCTAGACAAGCTTAAGCAGTGATTTGATCAAGAAGGTTTGAACATCTCCTTTCAATGTGTTATGGCTTTTTGTGGCTTTGGAAAAGTCAGTTGTGACTTTGTGTGGCTTTGGAAAAGCCAGTTGTGGCTTTCCTTACACCATAGTGGTTTTAGATTTTTTCTTCATACTTCCATAAAAAATAACCTGGTAAATTGTTTCTTTTATTCATTTCCACTATCCAATTTTCATGTTAGTAAAAATCTGAACCAGATTGCTAATGATTCGGCTCGAATCAAAGTGTTACCAAGGTTTGTTAACTCAGTATTATGCATTATTAGTGAAGGGCATTTGGTTTATGATATGTGCAGTCTTGGCAAAAACAGCACCTTTGGCAACTTCACAGCACCATCAATGAATTCATGTTCAGATTCTTCAGCCTATAACATAATAATAATAGTGATTGTTAGAACTATAGAGATGGAAATTGTGTGTATTGCTTATGTTAAATAATTATCATTTAAGGGATTATTTATACACCATACGTATGCGAGTTTCACTTTATGAATGAGTTCAATTTTTTCTTCGCATTTCTACTGTGAATAAATGAAGCTTTGTGGATGTGTTTTTTTGTTGTGGTGTCAACTAGAAAAGAAAGATGGATGACCCAGACACACCCCTTTTGCTTAGAAACACATATCTTTTTGTTTTGAAATTTTTTTATTACCTTGTCATATCTAAAATGTTTATCATATTAGTTTAGAATGTCTTTAGAATCAATTTGTGTGTATTGACTTTTAAATTTCATAAGTTCAAATGTTAATGAACAAACTACTAATATATTATTAGTAAAACTTTTTTTAGTTGGTTAATTTCCATTTTATATATGCAATTTGGTCAAACTTTTTTACTTCACAATTTTCATATCATTCATAAAATACTACACCATAAATAAAACACCCGGGCGACAGCACGGGTCTCTGACTAGTATATGATGAAAACTCTATTAAATAAATAATTAATTATCAATTTATTTTTGTATGCCTCATTTTAAAAGTGGTACTCTTATATTATAATTAATTGATAAAACAAATTTATCAGATTTAAAATGACAATTTTTTTTATAAAAAATGATAAAATAATTTACACATTGCTTTATGTTGAAAAAGTATAATAAAATTTAATTATTTAAATATTTAAAATAAATAAATATTTAATTACATTTCTTCCATAAAGTACAAATTTAAAATTTGAAACTACAAAATCTTATATCTCACTGATATATGTGCTTTAAAATATTTACCGAATCAAACTTTTACCGGTATTATTTTTTTATACGGGAAAAAATATACTACTGATTTAAATATTGTTATAAATGATGTCAAAATACGGGAAAACAATCTATGATTAACCCAAATATTATAAGCGATATTATTTTAATGTGTGAGAAAAAATATGCTACTTATTTATGTATTTTTATAAATGATGTCAAAAAAGAAATATTTTTGTTTTATTATTTCCTTTATTATTATATTTGTTGGAAATTCAACTTTTCTTTTTTTTTAAAAAAAATTTCTTTTTTAATGTCACAATTTTTTTCCATATGCTTTGACTCTATTTTAATTTCTCTTTTTAATCATACATTTTAGTTGTTAAACAATTACTAAATACTATGTGACTTTATTTTCAAAAACCTGTTATAATTTACTTTGAATAAAAATATTTTTGTACTTCAAATATTATTTTTGTTCTCATTAATATATTTTTTATAAAACAACAATTCGTATATGTTAAAATAATGCGCGTGTCCGACCAGAACCCGTGCGAATGCCCGGGTTTGTTAGACCATTTACAATGGGGGTGTTGAAAAAATTATTCAATAGTTGAATGTCTACAATGGTTTGTTGAATGAGGTGTTTAATTTGATGTGGATTAATTGGTGTTGAAAAGATTCAACATGTTGAATGAGAAAAAAGTGGGGCCACATGCAACACTTTACACAATTTTATTGGTTGTTGTGATTATTTAGATTTTATTTTCTTTTAATCATTTAAAATTAATTATTTCATAGTAAATAAATTTTTTATTTATTTTTATTTGGCTAAATTACAGTTTTGGTCCCCCTGTTTTGACATTTTCACGATTTTGGTCCCCCTATTTTCTTTTTAAACAGCTTTGGTCCCCCATCCCAATTTTGAACCAACTGGTTATGTACTGTTCATGTACGGTCATGTACTGTTCATGTACGGTCATGTACTGTTCATGTACGGATCATGCACTGTTTATGAACAAAATTGGGATGGGGGACTAAAACTGTTTAAAAAGAAAATAGGGGGACCAAAATCGTGAAAATACCAAAACAGGGGGACTAAAACTGTAATTTAGCCTTTTTATTTTTATCAAAATTCATTATTTTTTTCCTCTATAAATAGAGACTTGGTTCATTTGATTTGGACTCATAAAAAAAAGTTTAAATATTAATTATTTTAATTTAATTTTAATTGATAATAGATATTAATATATAATCATAAAAACAAAACTTTAAAAGAAAATAAGAATATGATGTGGGGTTGTTTACGGTGATTTCCGGTAAACAACCGCTAGTCTTCCAAACTATAATAAATATGATTTGGTTACTTGCAGGATCGACTAGATTGATCCTAGGACACATAGTCAAGAAGATTGTTATCAATGTTTGTTCGAACCATATTCATTATTTGTCTTCTTCAATAAGCGTTGTTCGATTAACAGAACAAATAGTCTTGACAATCACTTTGTTACATATAAATGTGACTTCATCGAAGTGACATAACATAAAAAATTAAAAGGACAATTGAAACGTAAAGAATCTTAAACTGTAGAAATATAAAAGACTTTGAAAGTAAATAGCATGAAAGTAATTCGAAAGTAAATGACGTTAAAGTAAAGATGCAGAAACGTAAATGGCAAGAAGTAAACGAAATGCAGTAATTCTGAAAGATATTTAAAAGCAAAGGATAATACACATGTATTAAAATGGTGGTGTCATACGTACATTTTCTCAGCGAACTCTTTCTCTTAACGCTTGATACTTGAGTAAATATGTGAGTGATTTGTACAAAATGAACACCCAGAATCCTAACACTAAGACTCCTATTTATACTAGTTTCGACCTTAACGGTCCTATACTAATCTGCTGCCACGTTTCTCATCAGAACTTCCAGCGAAGCCATCTGTTGTTGAACGGCTACGAAACCGTCTTCGAATTTCAAATCTTCCCGCCTGAGTCCATCTTCGACGCGTGGCAGTGTATTAAACAAACACTACTAAAAAACACGCTAAGTAGTAATACTTGAATACATATTCTATGAATTTTGTCTAAGTCCCGAAGACATATGTTTTCATTAATCTTTCAGCGTTCACTTATCTTCATCGAACTTAGAAGTCTTTATTTTTCGAAGCATGACCATCAGTAGCCATTCTTTTACTTTTTAAGGGATGGCCATCAGTAACCATCTTTCCTTCGATTCTCAACTCCTTCGAAGGACAAATAATATAAAACGAAATCTTCAGCTAACAAATTGCCCCCAATAAATGCCTGTTTCGAGAATCAACAGAAATAGGCGTTTCTTGTCATTATAAGATTTCGTTTTTATGATCTTTGAAAGTTCCAAGACTGCTGACTAGCGTCATAATCACTGATAACACTGTTTCCGAAACGTCTTGTCATTTTCAAAGATGTCTTCTCATAACTTACATTCCCACGTTTTAACCTTACTTCCTGATCATTACTCCTACATACTAGGAGTGAAGCTAACTCATTCGACCGCCGTTGGATTAAATCACCAGCCGCCACGTGTCTCTCGGGCTTTACCCAAAAGATTTAAAAAGGTTTCCGTTAAACCTTTAAATACTTGATCTTGCGTCTCTATACCGCCTTTCATTCATCTTCTTCACCAAAAAATTGAAACATCTTCACTCTTTTTAGAATCTTGTTCTTTTAATCAAAAAATTTCTTCATGGCTTCATCTTCAAATGTTCTTCAACCCGCTTTGAAGCTCCAATCAACAACACGTTCTGGGGAACGAGAGTTCGTTCCAAACCCTAATACTGAAGAAATACGCGCTATTTACGCTTCCCAGGTAATCATTCCCTTTGAACTCTCTGGAAAAACTCTTGCCTTTATGGGTCCGTTACCGAGTGAAAGTACCCAATCTATGAATAAGTTTTTTCCTGCTTACTACAAGACTAGACCATTAGTTAGCAAAGTTAAGATAGATGAAGACGGTCGCTCTCCTTTAGGCAAATCTGCTAATATTGAGGAAACTTCAACCGCAATCCCTTTAGCTTTAAACAAAATTAGGTTAAACTATATGACCAATTCTGTAAAAGTGTTTAGGTCAATCCCTTTAGCCAAAGATCCTGACTTGTACTATGCCTGGCTAGAAAGGGTAGAGAAACAAAAAGGATCCTTCTGGAAAACATTAGGAATATACGATTTGATTCAACTGTCAAGAACGGGTCTAGAATACAACCAACCCATGTTAGTAGCAGCGGTTCATTTTTGGGATGCTTCTCACAACACCTTCCATCTCCCATGTGGAATGGTTACCCCCACGCTTTTCGACGTGGCCGCTATTACAGGACTTCGACCAACTGGTGAAACCTTCGATCCCAATGAAATGGATAATGACACTATTGGTTTTAACGACTCGCAAGTCACTTATACGGCATTCATCCAGAAGCATCATATTACCACTGAAGCGACAGTATCTGATGAAGAGCATATTGCTTTTCTAGCATTATGGCTTTCACGATGTGCCTTCTGTTCAAGGTCTATCCAAGTTGCGAAAAGGTACCTTTGCATGGCTAATCAATTGCATGCTGGGAAAAAGCTCAACCTCAGCCAACTACTTCTAGGGTCTCTTTATGAAAACCTTAGTGAAGCTGCAAACCTTACCAAGAATTTCAAATCTGGTAGTTTACTTTACGCTGGTCCTTTCTAGCTATTGCAACTGTGACTTAATGCTACATTCGAAACTCATCTTCCCTTTCGAGGAGATGTCAATGAGGAGGATAGCACAATCAAAAATCGAACTATAGAGGGGACCAGGTTAGCTTACCTAACTCCAAAAGAGGAAATGGGAAAGCTTCATGAACATTTCCTGGCGTATTCGATGATGTTTGCTCGGCGTGACCAGTTCGATCCTTCTATGGCCCCATTTGTACACAGAACAATAGGTCCTGAATGGTTTACTCGAAAATTTCCGCCAACATCTCAGGATCAACAAACTGAATCTATGGAAATTTGGGAAGCCTTTCTGACTCCAAGATTATTTTCCCACCGCCTTCGACCATCAAAGGGTCAATGTATCCTCATGTGCTATCAACCGAATTTGGTCTCAAGACAATTTGGGCTAACTCAAATAACACCCAAGTGCTTATATGAGAAAAGGAACCATATGTGTTTCCACACTTTGTATTTGACTGAAGAGGAATGTGAACAAAAAATCGACAAATACGTTGACGTCACCAATCTTTCTCCTATTCCTTTTGAACCTTCTTTTTACTCTACACCAGATTTTCATCAATGGTGGACAGAGTATTATAGCTCTCAAATTTTTGATGCTGATAGCCTTGCTCAGGAACTAACTGCAGCTTTCAATGATGTGCAGGAGAACTTCCAAAAAGGTACTTCCACTCATATTAAAGAAATCCAAGCTTTTCAAAAATTCTTTGAAACTATCTATAGGCCTGATGATCTTAGTCGGACTGTTCGTGAGGCTGCAGTTACTTTGCGCGAAAAGTTTTCCGCCAAACTAAATAAGTTGAAATTGCCCTCGTATGTTCGACCAGAACTACGTTATGAAGTGGCTTTCAAACTCAATCCTCCAAAATTCCCCCCACTACCAAGTGCTGATTTTGGTGTGGCTCTAAGTCCTCCTTTCCCAGACTGGTTCGTGTGTGGGAATGCTCTCAAAATTCTTCAAGAGAGTACCAAAAAACGCGCTGAACGAGTGGTTCCGACTAAGCATACCTTGGATACTTTCAAAGGACATCTTCATATAGATCTTAAACATGTTCGTGTCCTGACTCCAATACCTGAAGGTCTGGATTAAGGCAATCTTTTCGACTGACTTATCTTTTCTTTATTGATATACTGATTTCAGTCTCAACTACAGCTGTTGCACGAAGGAGGAAGATTAAGGAAGCTTCTGCCCCAAAAGACTCTGGGACATCTAAAAGCAATAAACCAAGTGGGAGTGACTCCCTCGTCACTGATAAGAAGCCCACGGTACATACTTATCTCATACTCTCAATCTTGTACAATATGTGATTAATACTCATCTTTCTCATTTTCCACTTGCCAGAGTTCGAAACCCCCAACGGGTTCGAAGCGTAAAGCTTCTTCGACCACTGGTTCGGATGGCGAAGATAAATCTCCTCCTCAAACTAGACAAGGACAGAAGAAAAAACACAAAGCTGTTACCCCTTCAAGAAAAGGGAAAAAGGCAAGTCCTTCCAAAGCTGTTTCTCCTGGTGATAAAGCGTCCTCTGAAGAGTCTCCTTTGAAAGCTGCTAGTAATGCTTTCGTTGTGGAAAGCCATAATTCAAGTCCAGAAAATATTCCACCCAAGGTATTTTGGGTTTGTCCCACATATTATCTTGTGATTTTAACTAAATAATTGTACTGACATTTTACCTTGTTATTGCAGGATGATGCTGGCACTGCTACTTCCGGTTTTAAAGACCCTGGCCTCACCATTGATGTTAACAAACTTTATGGTAGTTGTCAAACTTTAACTTTCGTTAACTAAACTCCTCAAAAGTTTATTATTATTTTTTTTGAATAACTTTGCTCTGTTTAACATAGGTACCTCTCAAAATCAAACTCGTGTTCTTTCGCCAGTCTTTGAAGACGTTAGGCCAATTGCTACCATATTGCCTAATGAACCAGTCGAAGAAAGCCACTCTACTGACGAATCCCCACCTACCCATCAAGGTAAAAATTTGGAAGAGGATCATCCATTCTCAGGCAGCGACAATGTGAACCAGCAATCACATGACAACGAAAATTCTGCGTCGGAGAAAGATGCTATGGAAGAGATTTCTCAGCCTAAAAAACCAGTTTCTCATGGAACTTCAACTCTTGACGCAAAAACCATTCCTGAGACAACTTCGACGCCTGCCCCTGCAAAGCTTACTCCTTCTGAGCTTGAACAACTTAAGCAAACTGATCCTCTTAGTTTCTTAAAGGCCATTATGAATGTGAATACTCCTTCGCCTCCGGAGCTTAATGTCTCACCAGCTGTAACTGCAGACTCTAGTGACAAGGAAGATATTCCCAGTCTTCTTCGACAAATAAAAGAAAGATTCTTTGGGGTCAATCTTGTAGATGTTCTCAACCGGGACCCTATTAAGAGCCACAACTTAAACCAACTTCTAAAGAAAGTAGATTTGCTTCAAGTTTCCACAGAAGTTTCAGAGGTAATTGTTCTGCTGGGCTCTCTACTCGAGCAGCTCCAAGCTAACATCCTTCGAAGGCAAAATGTCGAAAAAGAGTTATCTGAGACAAAGGCCTCTCATGACTCTTCATGGAATTCTGCTATGGACGCAACGAAACAAGGTGAGGCCCTCAGGCTCAAACATTCAGAAAATCAGAAGGCCATTGATGATTATGAGAAGAAAATCGGCTCTTGGAAACAAGAAATCAAAGTACTCGAGGGCAAGATAAAGGAGGCTGAAAGTTGTCAAGCAGTCCTACAAAAGTCTAATCAACAAGACTTGCTCGAAGTGGTGCAGTCAGGAATGAAACATTTCGAGACTGCACAAAAGTTAGTGCCAGAAATCGAAAGGTTGAAGAAACACTGGGCACTAATTGAACTTCGCATGTCTTCATGGGAGACTCAATATTTGAAGATCAAAAAGGATCTCCCTGAGGATTTCAACTAAATGTTTTCGATCTTGTTACTTATTGCACCTTTATTTTGTAATCGAGACCACTGTAGACATATAATATTTGTACGCTTGACTCCCATTTATCTCTATCATATTTGCCATTGTTGATTTAGCAAATCTTTCAATTTCTTGACAAGATATATCTTTAGATTTCCTACAGTGCTTTTATTAAATGCAACATGTAGAACCTGAACATCCTTCGCAGCACTCTTGCCTCTAGACTTGACGTTTCCACTTCTTCTAGCCATAATCATTATTAAAAGTGACGTCACTTTCTCCAAAACGTCGGTTTTAAGACGTGCGTGCATCAGTTTAATGATTACTTCTCAACTTCCAAGAGCGGGAAACGGCGGAAGCCATAACTTCTTTCTTTGGAAAACCAACCGCAGTCCAATCACTCATTGGCAATTAAAACCCACCCTTCAGTATTCCCCTTCTATATAAAGGGTCCAATATCACCTTTATTTCTCATTCATGCGTTTTCTCTCCAAACTAATCACATAAAAAAGAAAACACACAACTTCTCTTTCAGAACAACTTTCTTACCTTACAATGGCTGAACCTCTCTTCTTTAACGACATCAAAGCCCTCATTAGAGGCGAGTTCAGACTCTCTGAGGATGAACTTGTTCGCCATTTCATCACCATCGAAACCCTGTTTGTTAACCAGGAACTAGACTTCTACTTTGAGGAAGTCCTGGAGGGTGCTATTTACCCCAACATGGTGGCAGAATTCTGGATGAATGCGTCTTTACGCATAGATCCTGAAGGTAGGACCACCATTGATTCTGTTATTCGACACGCTCGTCTCAGCATTACTCCCACCACTATTGCCAATATGATAAAATGCAATAACTCCGGTGAAACTTTTGATGATAACAGTTTCAGCATGACTACTCATCTCATGCTGAGAACTCTTATGGACAATGACCGCTTCAGTGCCAAAGTCATCAGGATCTGGCACTAGATGCTCGTGGGGAACTTCCAACCTCGGCGGATTGACGAAAACAACATCATGGTTGAAGACTTGGAGTTTATCCTCTGTGGTCTTCGAGGGAGGAAGATTAACATCCCTTTGATGATCTTCAAGGGACTTGTTAAAGCTGTCTCTGCCGGTGTTGACCGTCGAGGGGTTGTGACTTGTCTTCCGTACGGGAGACTCCTTAGCTACATTTTTCTTAAGAAAGGCGTAGTGAGAAGGATGCGTAATTCTGGAGCCATGGATATGTTCGAGGCTGAACCTTCTCCCGTGTTGTCTTTGGACAATTTAAACCAAAGGATTGACTAGCAAGTTTTTACCTTAGGTTTAATCTTTTTATATATATTTATGCCTTCCTTCTTTTTTGTAACTTCAAATCCTATTCTTTGGATCTTTTTGTAATGAATGTACTCCCATACTTGAAATGAAAAGAATATTTTGGTGTCTTCTTTGATTTTTCTTTCCATAATTCTTCCTGATTGTGAAGCCATTTTGGTGCCTGACCATTTTGGCTTTTCGTAGTACCCTGGGTATCTACGTCTTTGCAATCCTTACTTCGTGCATACTTGGTTTATATCTCTTCAAATATTTCCCGTTTACTCTCAAGATCCTATGATCTTCTGCTAATTCTTCAATTTCGTAAGCATTGTTCGAGAATACTTTTAAGATTCGAAAGGGTCCTTCCCAATGTGGGGACCATTTACCAAGTGCCTGATTCTTTCGATCTATAGGTAAAATAACTTTCCAGACTAAGTCATTATTAACAAAAGTTTTACCTTTCACCTTTTTATTATAAGCTCTGGACACTCTTTCCTTTTGCCTTTTTATCATTTCCAGTGCTCGAAGTCTGTCTTCGTCCAAATCTACTAACTCATTCATCATTAACTCCCAGTATACGTTGGGAGGAATGTCTGTTTGTCTTTGTATCCTTACTAATTGCAAACATATCTCAATTGGAAGTACTGCGTCATGTCCAAACGTCAACTAGAAAGGAGTTGTATTCGTAGCTTCTTTTGGAGATGTTCGACAAGCCCAAAGTGCTTGATCTAAAGTCTTATGCCAATTCTTGGGTCTCTTTCCTACATGCTTCTTGATAAGGCCAATTATTATTTTGTTTGCTGCTTCAACCTGTCCATTTGCTTGGGCGTAATAAGGTGTAGAAGTAAATAACTTGAAACCTATTTCTCTGGCAAAATCTTGCATTTTTCGTCCAGTAAAGACTGATCCCTGATCAGTTGTTATACTTTCTGGGATTCCAAATCTATATATAATGTGTTTCTGAATAAACTCAATCACCGCCTCTTGATCCACATTTGCCAGTGGTATTGCTTCGACCCATTTTGTGAAATAGTCTATTCCTACCAAAATGTATCTTTGCCCTTTGGATGACTTGGGGTGAATCTCTCCAATCAAATCTAGTGCCCATCCCCTGAAAGGCCATGGTTTTACTATTGTACTTAGTTCGTTTGCTGGAGCGTGTTGGATACCTGCATGTTCTTGGCACTCTTGGCACCCTTTCGCGAACTCTATGCAATCCTTTAGCATCGAAGGCCAATACATCCCATAACGAAACAAGAGCCATTTCATTTGTGCCCTGCTTGATGTGCACCACATGCCCCACTATGTACGTTCGACAGAGCCAAGTATGCTTCTGCTTCTCCCAGGCATTTCAACAATACCCCTTCAGGAGTTTTCTTGAACAATTCATTTCCCATCAGAAAATATGACAGGGCTCTATACTTGATTTTTCTGTCTGTATCCGTCGAAGGATTTTTCAGATAGTTAATAATTGGATTCCTCCAATCTGTGTCAGCCAATGAATCTATATTTAGTACCTCGAATTGTTCTTTATTGGCATAACCCAATTGTGAATCTTCCAGATCACTTGGCGAAAGTTTAGTAAACGTTGCTTTTCCTCTTACTTCAATCAACTCTTCCAACTTTTCTTTTGATACTTTATATCCCGAAGCTAATTGAACCAAGTCGTTTGCTTCCTGGTTATTCACCCTTGGTACATGTTTTAATTCCACGTATTCGAATTTCTTGAGCAACCTATTTGCGATGATAAAATACATGATCAAATTCTCTTTGATGCACTTATACTCCTTTGTCAATTGTTTGATGACCAATTCGGAGTCTCCTTTAATTTCGACTCTGGTTGCCCCCAATTCTAACAAAGCCTCAAGTCCAGCAATTAAAGCCTCGTATTCAGCTTCATTATTGGAGCAAGATGGACCTTCGATTTTATACTTGAGCTTTGTTGGAATTCCATCAGGAGAAATTATCAACATTCCAATACCAGTTCCCTCTCTATGCGTTGAACCATCGAAATATAACTTCCAAGGTTTCAAATCTACACAATGCTGATGATTCTCAACCACCGCATGGTCGACAATGAAGTCTGACACAATCTGACCTTTCATTGCCTTGAGAGGCTGAAATATTAATGAATATTCAGTAAGGGCTAAAGCCCATTTGCCAATTCGACTATGTAGTATTGGCTTAGATAACATATGTTTAATAACATCATAATGAGATGAAACGTAAACATCAACTGGCTTTATATAATACTTGAGTTTGATACAGGAGAAATACAAACAAAGGCAGAGTTTTTCTATATCAGTATATCTAGTCTCTGCATCATTGAGTACTCTACTTAAGTAATAAATGGCTCTTTCGATGCCATTCTCATCCTCCTGGGCAAGCATGTTGCCTATTGTTTTATCTGATGCTGAAATATATAGGCGCATGTGCTTCTTCCCATTTGGGGGAGATAGAATTGGTGGACAAGTCAAGTATTGCTTTATCTGATCGAAAGCTTCTTGATGTTCAGCACGCCATTCGAATTTTCCTTGCTTAAGCCGAAGTAGAGGTGAGAAAGCTTGCGTGCGTCCACTTAAGTTAGAGATAAATCTTCTTAAGAAATTTATCTTACCCAACAATGATTGTAACTCTTTCTTCGTGGAGGGAGACTTGGTCTCCATAATGGCTTTTGTCTTGTTTTGGTTGATTTCTATCCCTTTTTTGTGGACTACGAAACCCAAGAAATCGCCTGCCTGCACAAAGAAAGCACATTTAAGGGGGTTCATCTTCAAGCCATATTTCCTTATTCTTTCGAATGATTGGCTCAGATGATCGAGATGACTCATATCCGAGGTAGATTTTACCACAATGTCATCTATATACACTTGCATGAATGTTTCTATGAAGTCGTGAAATATAGAATTCATTGCTCTTTGATAAGTTGCCCCTGCGTTTTTTAAACCAAAAGGCATCACAGCCCATTCGTAAGTGCCTATTGCTCCTGGGCAACGAAATGCTGTCTTGGATACATCATCTTCTGCTATAAAAATTTGATTGTATCCCGAATATCCATCCAACATGCTCAAATACTCAAAACCTGCGGCCGAGTCTACTAGCATTTCTGCTATAGGCATGGGATACTCGTCTTTCGGAGTAGCTGCATTAAGGTCACGAAAGTCTATGCATACTCTTAATGAGCCATTCTTTTTAATTACAGGTACTATATTAGCAATCCACTCAACATACCTTGTAGTTCGGATAAATTTGCACCGTAAGAGTCTTTCGACCTCTGCTTTAATCTTCGAGTGAATCTCTGGCGCGAATCTTCTGGGAGTTTGCTTTATTGGCTTCTTCCCTTCTTTTATTGGTAATTTTAATTCGACTAAGTCTCTTTCGAGACCAGGCATCTCATCATAATCCCAAGCAAAACAATCTCTATTGTCTTTCAACATTTTGATGACCGTTGCTTTCAATTCTGGTTCTAGTTTCGCGCTGATATATGTTATTCTCTTTTGATCATTGTCTCCAAGATTGACTTCTTCAAGTGGATCTTGGGCCAACATCTTTATGTTCGACGCCATCGGGTCTTTTTCAAATCCCAACGGTTCTTTGTCGTATATTGCATCTAACCTTTGACTTGGTTCTTCTCCTATGATCTCTTCAACTGGAACCGTATCTTCAGGGAGTTCGAAACTCGTACGTATTTCCAATTCTGATATTCCTTCTTTGGTTAGAACTGTATCTATCTTTGTATTTGATAGTTCGACTTCGAGAGCCGTTTTTCTTTTGTTCTCGGCCACATAGGCCGAAATCTTTTCGAAGAACGCAGACTCAGACATGATTAATGTCATCGTCCCAGCCCGTTGGCCGTACTGCTGGATAATTCTCCGATGGTGCTGGATCTGGTGGACCATCCATGATCTCCCTATCCCATTGGAATCCATTTGGGTGTAAAGTCAAATAATACATTGCATTTTTGTTTGGGGTATACATCTCTTCAGCAGCATGACAAGGGCCTATGTTTGCCAAGTTCCTGTCGAAGTTGTTTTTGTTCACCTGGTTGACCTCAGCCATGTAGTAACTCTGATCACCTTCGATATTCTCCACTATACCATCTTCTCTCCAAATTGTCACCCTCTGATGCATGGTTGAGGGTACAGCCGCTACTCCATGAATCCATTCCCTACCAAGCAAAAGGTTGTAGTTTGCCTTTGCTGGTATAACCATGAACATGGTTGGCCTGGTAACTGAGCCTACTGTCAAATTGACTTGAACAACTCCCAGAGTTTGTCCTATTTTGCCTTCGTAGTTAGATAAAACCATGTTATGTGGCCTTATATCCGTATCGAACATACCAATTCTTTTTAGCATGTATTGAGGCATTAGGTTCACTGCTGCTCCCCCATCAACTATGACTTTATTTATGCTCACGTTCTCAATCTTAGCCCTGATATAGAGTGGCTTCAAATGATTTCGCATACCCTCATCAGGCCTTTCGAAGAAAGCATTCTGTTCTTCTACTGCACCGTTATTCAGCACATAGTAACACACGGGTTTGTGTTTTGCCATTTCTTCGATATCAGCCTCTTCACAGTCTTCTACTTCAGTTTCCTAATTAAACTCGTGAGGGAGTATAGAGACAACATTGCAATTCAAGTTTATAGATGACACTCCATCAGAGTCAAAATCATTTGTCATTCTATCCTCTTCTTTCCAAGAATTTGAACGCATCTTGTCTTCTTCATCCAAGAGTTTTTCAGCTTCGAATAGTCTGCGTTCCATCGGAGGTTTGTTCGACTTTGCCCCCTGGTATGGGACTTGGTTGCTACTAGAGTCTCCAGCTTCTCTTGGCCTGTATTCCTTCTGAGCCTTTTTTATTCTCTGATGCCTTCTCCACTGGGACCGAGACATAGGATTTTTTCCTTTATAATTCTCCAACCGATACACCTCTCGATTTGATCTTTGAATTTGTTTCCTATATGCCATTGCAGTTCTACCACCTTGGTCCCAACTTCGCCATTTGTTGGTTCTTGCATCAGCTTGTACCCACCTATCCCTGGGTGCATTTGCAGGGACTTTGAACGTCACCCTTTGAGTCCTAGGATGTGGGCTATCAGGCCTCTTTGTTGGAGTCCAAATGTCGAAACCGTACAGGTTGGGGGGCAACCCCTGAGTTTCTTGACTCATGTAGCAATACACACGTTCGAATGATCGTGCTAGCATTTCGTCATAGGCTGCCCCACATCTTGGGCAGAGAGCAACTTCAGTGTTTTCTTTGTGGCATCTGACCAAAAATCCTACCAAGCTTTCCTCCATCTTTGGGTACAGTTGTAGTAGGGGATTTGGCTCTCTTCCTGGGTGATCCCACCTTTCGCGTCGAACCCTCTCGAAGTTGGCTTCGACCCTTTGATTCAGCATGATCGAACACCTTGGACACATCCATTGCTTACCACCATTTCTCTCGTGGCAATTCCAAAGATATTCTTTGAGGCTTTCGGTTCTAGGAGGAACTTCGATGCCCCCATTTTTCCTCGTCAGCCATGTCTCTAGTTCGCCAAATTCAGACACTGGTCGTCTGGCGCTGACCATGTTAACCGCTACTGGAGGAACTTCGGAGATTTGTATTTTCTGGAGTTTCATCCTGAGGTCTTCAGTGGCCTCGCTGTTTTCTTCCTTCGAGGCTTCAGTTATTTCTGCCTTGGAAGATTCTTCAACATCAGTATTGAAGATTATATCACCATTTAGGCTTTCAGTAGCCTGCTTTCCATGGAACATTGCTTTAGTCTCCACAACTTCGACTTCAGAAACCTCCACCATGTTGATATCTTCTACCTCGCAGAGGCTAGCGTCAGCAATGTTTAGGGGATTGGTATCGACCCTCATATGACTCTTGGTCTTGTCAGCAAACTTCAACCTTCCATCATTGAGAGCATTTTGAATTAGATCCCTGAAAAGAAAACATTGAGAAGTTTTATGGCCTAAAAACCCATGATATTTACAAAAAACTCTTTTCTTCCGTTGTTCCAACGGAGGAATTTTTGAATTTGGAGATAGTATCATTTGGCCATCTTTTACCAATAAATCAAATATTTCACCACACTTGGTAATGTCGAATGTATAAGTTTTCTTAGGGAACCTATCATTCTTATCGTTTTCTACTGGGTTTTTTCCATTGGCAGGATTTAGCAGTTTGCAAGCATAAGGTGGCGCTTCTTTCAATTCAGCCAAGTCTATTTCGACTTCTTCAGGGCTATATGAGTCATCGAAAGACTCATTCTCAGCATCCTTGGCTTCGACGTATGCCACTCTTTCTTTCTTATAACTTTTATTTGCCCTAGCTTTTTCTGCCTTCAGGCGTTCGACTTGTCGAACCCTATCTGATAATTGGGCCATGTCCCTAAGGTATTGGGTATCTAGTTTCTTTCTTATTGAATAATCTAGACCACCTGCGGCCATTTCAACAAGTTCATGCTCTGGGACTGTTGTAAAACACCTTGATTTCAACAGACGGAACCTATTTAAATAATCATCAATTGTTTCTGTGAATTTTCTTTTAACACTGGCCAATTCTTTCAAACTTATCTTAGTTTGACCCATGTAGAATTGCTCATGGAAAAGTCTTTCCAAGTATGCCCATGCATCTATCGAATTTGGTGGCAAAGTAGTAAACCAAATGAAGGCATTTTTTGTCAGTGAACTAGGGAAATACTTGACCCTTAAATCCTCGTTTCCCGCTAAGTCTCCTGCTTCCGTCAAATATCTAGCAATATGTTCCACCGTTGACTCGTTCGTTTCGCCTGAAAATTTTGTAAATTTGGGTACCTTAGTGCCCCTAGGCAATTATGTCTGCATGATATAATCTGATATAGGGGATGTATAGTTTGGACGCCTAAGTCCAATACTAAGGCCATTATTGGCCATAACCCTTTCTATCATGGCAGTTAAGTTATTTTCTGTAGCCAGATTTTCTCTTCTGACTCTTTGAACAATCTCATCTGGATGTTCGTTCCTACCCACAATCCTTAATCTGGGTTGCTCCTCCTCCGTTTCTTGTCGAACGGGGACAGTTCTTTGATTTGAAGCTTCTAAGTTAATTATTGGAGTTCCTTCGAACACCTCCGTTCTTCGTGAGGGGCCTACATCCCTAGTAGTCGTCCTAGATGATGGAACTATGTCTTGTACACGTTCTAAAATGGGCCTCTCTTCTTGATTCGAAGGCTGTTTGTCTTTCCTTTTAGGTGGCGTCACTCCCATGAATTCTGCCATTCGATTCATCTGAGATGATATCTTTTGGAAAGTCTCCATGTTTTCTCTATTTGTAGTAGTAACATTTGCCATTAGTGGGCTTAAAACTGAAGTCAATTCTCTGGCCAAAACCCCTACCATATCATGGTTGCTCGCATCCATTTCTTGTCGAAGTGCTGCTTGGTTATTTGTGGTAAAGTGAGGCATCTGGGTAGAGAAACCAGCGTTATGTGCACTTCGACCCACTGAACTAACATTTGGTGAAAATGTCGCATTGTTAGTTGGGGCATATATATGTCCTGCCCCTCGTACGCCTGTTCCATATGGGTATGGCATTCCGTATGGATTATTTGGTCTCCATTCGAAAGCGGAGTTCGTGCCTTGACCAAATAAATTGTTTGCAGCATTTGTCGAGGCGAACAATACGTCCTCTGCGCTTGTGGATGAGGGTGCGGTTGTCGACACTGAAACTGGAACAGTCCCTGAGGGTGCTGTATTATTTTCTGGCATAGTCTGGGAATTATCTGCAGGTCTCGATCCATTTGGACCCGTTGCATCTCGTGTTTCTTGAGTAGAAGTCGAATTTGCCGCTCCTGATCCTGAACCTTGTGGGGGATCTTGATTACCCCCTGCACTGGCCGTAACGACCATTTTCCTGTTGTACCTTCGTTTGGGAATCGGTTGTGCACTGTTCTTTAATTTACCGTTCCTAAGGTTCATACAAGATCTTGATATTGTCTAGACAAAAATAAAGCAATTGATTAAAACAATCTGCTTGACACTGTCCCACCGGGTGTGCCAATTTGTTTACGGTGATTTCCGGTAAACAACCGCTAGTCTTCCAAACTATAATAAATATGATTTGGTTACTTGCAGGATCGACTAGATTGATCCTAGGACACATAGTCAAGAAGATTGTTATCAATGTTTGTTCGAACCATATTCATTATTTGTCTTCTTCAATAAGCGTTGTTCGATTAACAGAACAAATAGTCTTGACAATCACTTTGTTACATATAAATGTGACTTCATCGAAGTGACATAACATAAAAAATTAAAAGGACAATTGAAACGTAAAGAATCTTAAACTGTAGAAATATAAAAGACTTTGAAAGTAAATAGCATGAAAGTAATTCGAAAGTAAATGACGTTAAAGTAAAGATGCAGAAACGTAAATGGCAAGAAGTAAACGAAATGCAGTAATTCTGAAAGATATTTAAAAGCAAAGGATAATACACATGTATTAAAATGGTGGTGTCATACGTACATTTTCTCAGCGAACTCTTTCTCTTAACGCTTGATACTTGAGTAAATATGTGAGTGATTTGTACAAAATGAACACCCAGAATCCTAACACTAAGACTCCTATTTATACTAGTTTCGACCTTAACGGTCCTATACTAATCTGCTGCCACGTTTCTCATCAGAACTTCCAGCGAAGCCATCTGTTGTTGAACGGTTACGAAACCGTCTTCGAATTTCAAATCTTCCCGCCTGAGTCCATCTTCGACGCGTGGCAGTGTATTAAACAAACACTACTAAAAAACACGCTAAGTAGTAATACTTGAATACATATTCTATGAATTTTGTCTAAGTCCCGAAGACATATGTTTTCATTAATCTTTCAGCGTTCACTTATCTTCATCGAACTTAGAAGTCTTTATTTTTCGAAGCATGACCATCAGTAGCCATTCTTTTACTTTTTAAGGGATGGCCATCAGTAACCATCTTTCCTTCGATTCTCAACTCCTTCGAAGGACAAATAATATAAAACGAAATCTTCAGCTAACAGGGGTAGGGTGTTGAATTTTATTAAACAAAACCATTGTAGTGAAAAAAAATTGAATAGGTGTTGAATTATTAGGTGGAAGAGAGAGAAGATGATGTGGAAGATAAAAAGTGAAAAAGTAGGGTGTTGAATAATGTAACCATTGTACATAGTCTTACTAGTTAATATTAAAATTGTATAAGTGGATCTATCAAAATTGAACATGTGCGGTATCCAATAAAATTGAATGGGTACAGGAGTGTTCAGCATCTCAATTCGCAAATCCCCAATTCAACTCCAACAATGTCCACATCAAAAACAATCTCAGAAGCACTGAATCTCATCGACACGAAGAAACAAAATCTCAAAAAAGCCTTCGAAAATCTCCAACCCCACTGTCCCTTCCTTCATTCCCTTCCTCTTTCATGGCTCGAACTCGATTCCCACTTCACCTCTCTCCAACACTCCCTCACTAACCGCTTCCACATCCTCCAATCACTCGAACAATCACATTCAAAATCCCAATCAAAAGCCCTAACTAACTACGCTAACCCTAACAACCGAACATCCAAACACGCTAACTATCCGTCCCACCCATCTGATGCTTACGGCATTTTGTCGAACCAGAACAAATTGAACATTCTGTGTGAGAAGATGGATGGTGTCGGGTTGATGAATTACGTTATCGATAATCTCAAGGATAAAGTTAGGGTTCAGGAGGAACTGATTGAAGCATTTCGATATGCGCCGGATGTAGGGGTGTTGGTTCTGCAAATGCTGGAAAGGTTTCATGGGTTGAAATTGAATGGTGATTGTAATGATTGGAGATCGAGGAGGATGGGGAGGGTTTGTGTTATGTTGTTAAGGGTTATGAGTTTTGGTGGTGTGAATGTGAGTTATAAGGCTAGGGAGAAAGCGTTGAAGGTGGCTGTTGATTGGAAAGGGAGTTTGATGGGTGATTGTGGAAATATTTTGAAGGCGTTGGGGTTTATGTATTTGGTTTATGTGTTTGGTATTGTTTCTGAGTTTAGCATGGATGAGCTTGTTGAAATTTCTACCGTGGCTGCAGTTAATGTCGAGTTCATGCAGCTTTGTCGTGATGTTGGTTTGACAGATAGGGTTCCTGGTAAGGCTGTTGAATTTTTCTAAAGAGTTGGTTTTGTTTGATTGTTAGAATAACACTTGTGTTTGTGTTAGAATAAGAATAAGAATGTAGTGTGTGTGTTTGTTTTATAATAGGAATTAGGATATTGTGTGATAAAGGGCTGGGACCTCCTATTAGGAAGGTTTACAGTAGGAGTGATAACAGGGATAATGAACTAACTGATTGCAGTGTAACTAACGAGTTAAAACACTAACTGATGGCTGATAGTGAGTCATAGATGTTAGGTGTATGTTGCATTAGGTTTTCTATATGGAGACACATGGTCAGTAGAAGGTATCAAATATCAATAACGACCATTCTTGTGGAGGATATAGGTCTCTCAAACACTGTTATCGGTGGCGGATGGCGATCCATGGTAGAGAGCCAAAATCCCGCCCTACAGGCTGCTTTGTGGTGCCGTCATAGCGGATTATGGCGGAAAAACAAGCAATATTGGCCAATATTTACCTTTGAGGCCAGCCCAAAATCCGCCCTTGATATTCGCCATAGTATGGTGGATATTCGATAACACTGCTCTCAAATACCTAACATTCTTTTACATGCATTTACCGTATAGATTCAATAGAAATTCAATAAAGATTCATATTTTCTATTCATACTTGAGATAGAAAGTATCAGTGTGTTTGGAAAGATATTGACAATAGATTGCACAAACGTTCATTTGGCCTCCTCAACCAACTTCAAAATCAAACACACCCATAGTTTAATAAGAATAAGGGGTATAAACTGTAAGTGTAAATTAGTTTTACACTGATATTCAATGAGAGCCCTTTATTTTGCCATTTCGTAGAGGTTATCTTAAATTCTTAATATTAAGTTGCAGGAGTGGGATGTTATAATGGTGGATTCTCATTAGGTGCATGCATATAGTTGGTTTACAATGATGGTGGCCCCCCTTTTAACTCCAGTTTAATTGGGAACTCTGACACGAGTTTCAAGCACGTACGTCTTTATTGGGTATTAAATTGTTACCATTGGTATTCATGATTAAGAGAAAGATAGACAAAAGAAAAGAAGTGAGTGGCAATTGAAATTATATCCGATGTTTTTAATGTGCAACTAACATGTTTTTGAAATGCGATTCTTAATTTTTGCTTGTTTTATGTTTTCTAGGATTTGGGAAAAATAAATTCCTTCACATTCTTGAAAAATGGAAGTTGATATTTTTTTAATGAAAACATAACTGAATATTACCTCTCTTTGATAGGTAGTGATAGAACTTCAAAGTTATATGTCAATGAAACTGTATCTTTTATTGAATGGAAATTAAACTAGATGCTCTTACACCAGAGCAGTAAACATAAATAAACCAAAGCTTATAGCTCCTACTTGAAAGAGATTCTCCTAATTGACCACCAACTAGAAAATACCTTAATGCCTCTCTTTTCCACACTCACCGATGATACTCAAAATATACTCTCATCCTCTAGCAAACTATCCTAGAATCTAGCTCCCCGTCACTAACTACCTAACATTCTCTCCCCCATGGCCCTACTTTCTTCTAGGATATACTTAGGTGTCATATCATGTAGGCTCTAGAATATTTTGTAACAAAGATGGCGTGTACAGTATACTTAGCTCCACTTCACCATTACATGGATGCTAGCATCTTCCAAGTTTTAAAATGGACATGAAGATCATTATAGTAAATTGTTGGATAAGAAAGTAGTTTTATGTTATGACAAAAAGTTGAAATACTTTATCAGCCCTTTGATTGCTCATGCTCAATTCCCCACTCCTAAGCTTCTCCGAGTATTCGCCCAATCGTCCTAGGGCTATGACTTGCCCAAGACACATTCTCCCACAAATTCAGGTTTTGTCGTCTTTAGTAATTTGAAGTGTGTAACTGTATATGACTATAACATATCATAGCTTAGTAGCTACAGCTTATCAGACGTGTTTGATATTGACACCTACAGTACTTGTGCAACATTTCGGATATTCGTTATAAAGGGTCTTGTCAAAGAATTATAATTATTTTCTATTTGCTTGGACATGCACAACACACTTATCCAAGACTTCAATAAGGTACAATACTTAGAAGAAATAACTCGTATAAATAAATTTCCTTTTGTTCAGTTATCTATCATAAGAACCACCATAGAAATTTAATATATAATTTTTTTTTGAGATCTAAAATGATAAGAAAGATATCCTGTAAACATCATTTAAGAATGTCACTACGTTCTCTATTTATCCTTGTTCTCGCGCGAGTTTTCACCATATGAACATACATGGATAGTTACGATTATCTTTTTTCAATTCACTATTATGATTTTTTTTTAAAAAACAAACAATATCTTGGTTTCTTATATTGTAGACATTACCTGCACGGGCTTCTCTGTGTTGTATCCGCTATATTTTTTGCCCATTCTTTGTAGCTACTAAATCTCTTAATCAGTTGTTGCATTTCCTTTTCAATGAACGCTCAGTGAAACAAACCAATGTTTAGTAAATTATATTAATGTTGAGGCAGTCATCATGGTTTTGTCGATGAATTAAGCCCTATTATTCTATTGGAGTAGGAGTAGCAAAGAAGTTCAGCCACCTTCAACTCCTCTATTAATTACCAGCCATAATACTTGGTTGACTATTGGAAATTGGAATCTTCCACTTCGATTGACAGTTTTAATCTTAAGCAATGTTCATTATGTTAGAGATAGTTAGTAAACTACTAGCTTTGTATTTTCTCTAATACTAAAACTGTAACTAACTTGCTGAGCTGTAAATGAGTTAGTTACTCATATCTCTATATAAAGAGATCTCTTGTATTCTTTCAAATTAATGAATACACAATATGAAATTCTGAACTGATCATAACAAAATTCTCTAATAGATTTCTACTTTTCTATCATGGTATGTAGAGCTTCTTTCTTGATCCAATAACTTGCATCCATGGAGAATTCTTCTTTGTTCACCACTGAGAGCTCGTTTTCCTCTTCTCATGTCAAACTTTCACATCTCATCTTTGTGAAATTTGATGACAAGAACTTCAAGCAATGGAAACAACAAATTGATGGAATTATTCGTGGTCACAATCTTCAGAGATTCGTTATTGCACCTTCGGTTCCTCAACGCTTTCTTCCTGGTGCCAATCCTGTGGCTAGCAGTGCAAATCCAGAGTATCTTGACTGGGAGCAACAAGATGCTCTTATCTGCACCTGGCTTCTTTCTACCATCTCTAATTCGCTTCTTCCCAAGCTTGTTGATTATACGTATTCATGGCAGGTTTGGTCTAAGGTTCATCGGTACTTCAACATCTTGCTTACGACCAAGGCGAGACAACTTCGATATGAATTGTGAAGTCTCACGAAAGGATCGCGTACGATAGAGGAATTTGTTGTTCGTGTTCGCGAAATCAGCTAGTCTCTGATTTCGGTTGGAGATCCAGTTCCTCTTAGAAACCTAATTGAAATAGTTCTTAATGCGCTTCTTGAGGAATACGATTCTATTGTTGCTCCTCTTTAACAGTAAAGAGGACCTCTGTTCGCTTGATGAACTAGAATCGTTTCTGCTTGTGCATGAATCACGTCTTGAGAAGAATGAGAAATCTGTACTCACTGAGCCCGTGTCAGTGTAACGCATGCTCATTTTTGAGAATTCACCCGCTAATACGGAGTTGAGCCCTAGCTTTCCACATGGATGCTGTTGTTCGGATTCTAAGATACATTAAATGTGCTCCAGGAAAAGGCCTCGTGTATGAAGATAAAGGACATACTCAGATAGTTGGATACTCCGATGCTGATTGGGCAGGGTCACCTATTGATAGACGATCCACCTCTGGGTGTTGTGTACTTGTTGGAGGAAACCTTATATCCTGGAAAAGTAAGAAACAAAATGTAGTTGCAAGATCAAGCGCCGAGGCAGAGTATAGGGCCATGGCAATGGCAACATGTGAACTCACTTGGTTAAAACAGTTGCTTAAAGAACTTCAAATTGAAGAAGCTAGACCAATGACACTTGTTTGTGATAATCAAGCTGGATTGCACATTGCTTCAAATCCAGTCTTCCATGAGAGGACCAAACACATTGAGATAGACTGTCACTTTGTCAGAGAGAAGATTGAATCAGACGACATTGTCACAAGCTTTGTCAACTCCAATGATCAATTAGCAGATGTGTTTACAAAATCCCTGCGAAGTCCCAGAACTAATTATATATGTGGCAAGCTTGGTGGATTTGACTTATATGCTTAAGCTTGAGGGGGAATGTTGATATTTGTAAATATATACTGTTAAGAATATTAATATATAGAATAGTCACACATCGACTATATCATGTACTTAGTTGTAATCTCTCTATATATAATAAAGTCTCCGTAGTGCTTTACAAAATACACGGTTTATTCAAATGTCTCTTACTTTCGTATTTCAACATATACATAGGGCTTGCAGTCATCATGGAAGGATTGAAGGAAGCTCTATGAGGAAAGAAAATAGCAACATTGGAATTCAAATATCTATGCTAACAGATAGATGCATCATGTCCAAATTTGTCAAAAAATCTAGCATTGAGTTTTGCCAAAACTACCTCCTCCATGGCCAAATCGGCCACCGCCACGGCCAAAACGACCACCTCTTGAGTGATAACCATGATTCTCAGCGGTGGCAGTAACATGACTAGTACCGAGAGGAAACGACTCCATACTAGTGGCGGAGTGTTCAGTGGTGACCGACGATGATGACGGCAGAGCCTGCATCAAATTCACTGACATCGGCTCCGTGAGTACAACTTTCTGATGCTTCTTAAGTCGTGATTCATGCGTAAGGAGACACGATTCAAGCTCATCAAGAGAACCTAGATCCTCTTTACTGTTCACAACATTAATCGGATCGTATTCCTCGGGAAGTGCATCAAGCACGATTTCAATTAAGTTGCGAAGAGGAACGAGATCTCTAACTGAAATCAATGATTCACTAAATTCGCGAACACGAACCATAAATTCCTCAATCGTAAGCGATCCTTTCGTGAGGCGACTCAATTTCGATCGGAGTTGGCGTGCCTTGGCGGTAAGTAAGGTGGTGAAGTAACGATGAACTTCAGTCCTAACTTGCCATGAATGTTTGCAATCAACGAGCTTCGAAAGAAGCGAATCATAAATGGTGGATAGAAGCCACGTACAGACAAGATAAGTGCATCTTGTTGCTCCCAATCAAGATACGTAGAATTAGCATCATTGAGTGCAGAATCGGAACCGGACGAAAACCGCTGAGGAATCACCGGTGACAAATCGCCGAAACTTGTGACCGCGAATTACACCATTAATTTGTTGCTTCCAATGCTTGAAGTTATTGTCATCAAGCTTAACCGAGATGAGATGTAAAAGCTTGACATGCGAAGACGGAAACACACCTTCATTGCGAAATGGAGGATCCATGGAAGAGTTCTACTGGACCAAAAAAGAAGCTCTAGATACCATGATAGAAAAACATAATTCAGTTAGGAAACTATTATTGTATTTCATGATTGAAAGAGATACAAGGGACTCTTATGAGTGAGTGTTGTAACAAAATGCTGTAACTAACTGTTACAGCTCAGCAGCTAACTCCTATACAATAATGCAAAATGCTAACTAATACACTATCTCTATCACTTCGCTCCCTGCTGTTGAAGACTGTTCGGTAATTAAATGTATAAAGAGCCAAGAGAGAGTGCAAAACAAAAAGCAATTAAAGGGTATACGAATTAACATAGTATTCCAAATTAAACCCTTTATAATTTGTATTTTCAAATTTAGTTTTTATCCAGGTGAAAACATAGAGGTGGCTAACCCGCTTGTAAAAATACTAACACACATGTGAAGAGTTACTAGACTACTATGCAAGTAATAAATAAAAATGATTAATGAGTTAATTTGTGATAATGTGACAGTTTTGTTTGTCTATAATGGTGTATATGTAAGCGCACATGCCCTATTTCTAATTTTACCCTCTTAACTATTGTTATCAGTAACACAACGTATTTTTGACGTTTACAGAGATTGTTCAGAAACTTGTTGATAAGGGCAAATATGTTCTGGCTGTCAAGTATGTTTTTGAGTTTAATCTTGTTGATAAGATTCCACCAGTTCCTATTTTGAAAGCGTGTGTGGATGCATCTAAGAAACTTGCTATAAGACTTTCCCAGGAAGGAAGGCCATGGGTAAGTGTCACCTTGATTTATAACTTAATGCATAGTTCCACATCCTATATTCACCGAGGTATTTTTGCAGATAGAAGTTACTGATAGAGAAATGCGTGTACTGAAAACGGTAATTGAGACTATTGAGAATTATAAGCTTGAATCTGAATATCCACGAGCTAGCCTGGAGCAGCGTATAGAGCAGTTGAAGGGGAAGGGTGCAAATATGAAAGACAGATCACCAGCTTCTATTCTAAATAGACATACACTACAACGACGGCAACGAAAGAGAAGAATGAAGAAGCAGCAGCAAAATGGGATCAAGCTTCCTCGAACATTCACTTCAGTTGGTCCAGAAGCTGTCCTCATGAGTGTAAGTGATAATAATTCAACAATATGCCAGTACGAACAACCTCTTGTCAGGCCCTCAGGTTTGCTTCCAAACCATCCAAATCCATACACAAGCTCACCAGCCACTCCGCTTGGCATCGTCGCCCCTACGCCAACCATGCCTTCTTACACGAGTCCTTCAGCTGGTCCCAGCGGAAACCCCAACCTAGGTGGTTCTCATCTAAACTCATCAGAGCCAAATGTGCCATCTGCTTATTATGATGGTAATAACTTTACTTACAGTGGTATGAATCTGCGACATCATTACCGAACACTTTATTATCCTCAGTAGATCAATAACTTCCTTCTCTTGTCAGTACTAAACTCATGTGCTGGTATTCTAGCTTCTCCCTGACTTTGCATCTTGATTGTTTGGTTTTAAAGTGTAGTTTGCTACTTTGCTTCATTAACCCTGGTTTTAGGACAAAGATTTGATTCAGTATCTGAGAATTGTGAAGGAATGCTTAGTTTCACAATTTTAATTGCTTGAATTGTTTTGTATATATAAAATTACTTTTAGAGGTTAATTATAGTCTTTCATCTCCCTTCACCCTCATCCCCGCCCTCACACCCAAACCACAACCTTTGTTGTTTTCGCTAAGCAATGGAACATCGTCTGATTGGCTGACTACGTGGACCTATCAACTTTTTTCCTTCTTCAGAAGAATATACATTGAAGTCTTTTTTCAAGTTTTCCCTTAATGTGCTCTTATTCGTCTTGCCTATTTTAAATGTTTTTTAGTTTGTTCCATTTCATAAATTATTTAACAAAATTTATGTTGGCTAATTAATTGCCTTATGCAACTCTCCTTTTCTATCCAAGCATGGGTAAAGTTATAACTGAAAAAGAAAGTTTTTCATTATCCTCTCGGTCCAAAAACTTAAAGGAAGTCCATGTAAAAACTTAGTGGAAATGTGACGTCATCCACAGGGCGCAGACAAATTGTTTGCGTTAATTTATTTTACTAGCTTTTATATATTAAGCTAAATCTCCCCTTTTAATGTCAAATGCTTTAACCCAACAACATTGTGCTTGTGCATTCCTGAAAGTCTGAAACTAGCACGAGGGTTTGAGGAGCTGTGTTGAAAGTTGTCATCCCTATGCATTACATGCTATCCTAATGGGATGGCAAAGGCCAAATGTGTTCTGTTGTAACCGTTCTTTTTATTATATCTTTCTTTTTATGCCCCTTTTATTTTTCACTTTTATCATCAGTCATATTTTGTTAGAATCCTCTTACTAACAGGAATGATATGCAGTGCAGTTTCTCATCTCTGGTTTCTCTGTTTCAACCATTTTTATTATCTAGTTTAAAATTAAAAGTCAATCTGTTGGAAGTAATTTTTGGTTTTTCATGATCCCTTCACAGAAAAATAAAGTGTTTCTGAATATATCACCAAATACAATTGCATTTGCTTTCTAGTCTTATTGAGTTTATTCATACACTTTATGATGATGAAGGCTGCTTGTTATGGATTATGGATTGTTCCGTATTATGTTAGCCATCCGTTTACATGGATTATGACTAATGATCTAACCAACAGTTTAGCTGCTGGTTTCTAATATAATTTTTACTAATTGCTAATGTGTGCCAGAAGAACTAATTCAAATCGAGTAATTTGAAGCTTTTGTAGAGGTATATGATCTGATTTTAGATGTTGTCATTTGAAGCTTTTGTCTATAACAGTTGAAGTCTCATTTTAATGTTGAAAGCAGACCAATTTTTGACATGTTTTGGGTTCCCATCATTCACATATTGATTAACCATGGGGTCAAACCCTTTGATTTTGAGTCCAGGGGAAGTGGCGTGAAAACGTCAAGACATAAACTCTTGACCTCTCTGATTCTGGCTACGTTTTGTGTCATTTAAGCAGCTGAAGCCAAGGAAAAAAGAAGAACATCAATGATAGAAAATAGAAAAAATTTCCCTATCAATGGTGATGATTGCATTAACTTAAAGAAAATGATTATTTATTTGGCACTTAAATTTCATGTGAATGCTTCTAGTTCTGTATTCTTCAAGTTGATTGTGCTAGTCTTATGGTGAAGGTATGATCATTCATGAAGCTTCTATATTCATTTTCATTAGCTGCAAGTAACAAGTTGCTTCTAGTTTTTATTTTAGTTTAGTTTGCACTAGTTGTGATTGAAAATAGTATTATAAGTTTTAAGTCAAGGTATTAGAGAAATTGGAAACTATTCTACCTAAGAAGTGATATTCTACCTATGAAAGGATGTGTCTGTATTACATGTTGCTGTTGTACATATTGAAATTTATTGTAGTTGTGCCTCTCACCTTTATATAACCCTGATTTTGATGGTTTTTGTAATGTAACATGTAAGAGACTTTGTTATATATGTGTGGAAATGTTTACTTAGGTGTTTGCTTGTTGAGACGTATACTCAGTGTGTTCCTATAAAATGGGTCATGAAAGACTGGCCAGCTTTCTTGGTTTTTGCTAGTGACTGCTGAGAATTTAATTAGAACAAAATAGACAATTCATCTTAAAATGCAGAAGAAAACAGGAAGTTCTTTTTACTAGCTTGTAATAATGAGTGAATTGTTTTATATTTTAAAGTTTCTGTTATTTTCTTGTTTGATGTAGATAAATTATGTAATTCGTACTTCACAAAATTAAGAGTTTCTTTTATCAACTGATAAAGTTAGGGAAAAGTAAAAGAAGTGGAGTTGTGCCTTTTTAGAAATTATTAATCAATAAATATTGAAAATAACTGTTGTAGTATTGATTTATTGTAGTTTTCATGATGATTAAATATTAATGTGTAAATGATATGGAATAATTTGCACGTCCATATATGTTGACAAATGTCAGCGGAAGTATTGAAGCTAAATTGAATGTGAAAAATCTGTGATATTTTCCATTAATTGAGCAATCGGTACATGGGTCAATATATAGGTTTTTGTACAAAACAGAATTGGGCCAGGATATAAAAAGAATAAGTAAATGGGCCTATGACTAAGTGGGCTTATGTTTTAACACCCCCCCTAAAACTGGAATGGATATTGAGCATTCCCAGTTTTCAAAACAATGATTGAAACGGGCCAAAGTGAAGAGATTTTGTAAATAAGTCAGCAATTTGATTGTTGGAGTTGATCGACATCAGATGTATTATCTTGGACTGGATTTTGTCGCGAACTAAGTGACAGTCCATTTCGATATGCTTCGTTCTTTCGTGAAAGATTGGATTTGTTGCGATGTGGATTGCGCTTTGATTGTCGCAGTAGATGTTGACTGGTGCGGGATGATTTATGTTGAAGTCTTGAAGTAGATATAGCAGCCATTGAGCTTCACAAGAAGTGTTGGCTAGAGCGCGGTATTCCGCTTCTGAAGATGAGCGAGACACGACGGGCTGTTTCTTTGATTTCCAGCTGACAAGGTTGTCACCTAGGAAGAATGAGAATCCAGTTGTTGAGCGTCTTGTAACGGGGCAAGCTCCCCAGTCAGAGTCGGTGAAGCCAGTGAGGATGAGAGATGAATCAGCACGAAAGAATAGACCCATAGATGGTGCATTTTTGAGGTATCTGATGATGCGATGGGCTGCCTGAAGATGCGTTTGTGTTGGGGTTGACATGTATTGGCTGAGCATGCAAACAGAGTAGACAATATCAGGGCGTGAATGTGTTAAATATAGCAGCTTACCGATGATTGTTCTGTACTGTGTTGGATCTGTTAGGGGAGGTTCAGCAGTGTTATCCAGTTTGTGGGAAGGATCCATTGGTGTGCTGGCCGGTTTAGCTCCTAGTAGACCTGTGGTTTCTAACAAATCTAAACAGTACTTTCTTTGGCATAGTGTGATGCCTTTTGATGAGCGAGCAAGTTCGAAACCAAGGAAATAGCGGATGTGACCCAAGTCTTTTATGTTGAATTTGGCGTCCAAAACCTGCTTGATATTTGCAATGTGTTTAATGTCGGTACCTGCAAGAATCAAATCATCGACATAGACTAAAACAGCAGTAAAATCAGTGTCAGATTTATGAGTAAATAAAGAGTAATCGGATTTGGATTGTATAAAGCCAAGCTGAGTCAAAGTGGTGGTGAGCTTAAAGTTCCATTGACGGCTGGCTTGTTTCAGTCCATATATGGACTTTGTAAGTTTGCAGACCAGATTTTTTGAATTTGTTAGACCAGGGGGACATTTCATGTATACTTCTTCGTCGAGATCTCCGTGTAGGAAGGCAGTGTTGATGTCCAACTGATGGACATGCCATTTAAGTGAAGCAGCAATGGAAAGAAGTAATCTAATAGTGGTCATTTTGATAACTGGGCTGAATGTTTCTAAATAGTCAAGGCCTTGTGTTTGATTGAAGCCTTTGGCCACAAGGCGGGCTTTGTATCGGTGGATAGTGCCATCTGGATTGAATTTGTGTTTAAATATCCATTTGCAGCCTATGGCCTTTTTGTTGTGGGGTAGGGAAGTGAGTACCCATGTGTTTGTGTCTTTAAGGGATTCTAATTCTGCCGTGATGGCTTGTTTCCAGTTAGGATCTAGGATAGCAGCAGAATAAGAAGTTGGTTCCTTAACAGTAGTGATATTTAAATTAAACAGTTTGTGAGAACAAGATAAGTTATTGTAATCAAGGAAATCTGAGATAGGGTAAAGAGTTTTACCTGTTGTTGAGGGGATGTTAGGGTTGGTGGTACCTGTTATGAGTGAGCAGTGGTAGTCCTTAAGGTAGGTGGGAGGGTTTGAGATGCGAGAGGATTTTCTGGTGTTGGTGTTTGGAATAGGTGTTTGGTGGGAAGTAGGGGCATTTGGTGTAGTGATTGGAGTAGGCAGTGTGGGGGGTGGAGATGCTGCAACATTAGGTGAGTGCTGTGGGGATTGTGTGGCAGGGGTGGGTATTTTTGGTGATTGAGGTGGAGTTGTAGAGTTATAAGGTTCATTTGTGTCATCAAAGTTAGTGTGGTGTATAGGTTGAGGTGTGATATATGTGGAGTCAGAGGCAGTGGCCAGAGGGAATATAGTCTCAAAGTGAACCACATCACGAGATATAAAGATATTTTTGTGCAATATGTCATATAAAATACAGCCTTTAACACCATTTTTAAAACCAATGAAGATGCATTTTCTTGACCTAGAGTCAAGTTTCGTTCTATTAATGGGTTTGCTGCAAGCAAAAACGAGAGAGCCAAAGGTTTTTATAGAAGCATAATCAGGGATAGTATTGTACATGCGATAAAAGGGACAGTCATGCTGCAAAAGTTTAGAAGGTAGGCGATTAATTATGAACACAACATAGTTTAAGGCATATGACCAAAAAGATTTTGGTGTGTGAGATTGGAAAAGCAGAGCACGTGTCACCCCAAGAAGATGTTGGTGCTTGCGTTCAACAAGACCATTCTGTTGGGGTGTGTATGTGCAAGAGGTCTGATGATGAATACCCTGAGATTGGTAAAAAGTTTTTAAGGAAAACTCAGGGCCATTATCAGATCTTATAGTCCTGATTGTGTTTTTAAACTGTGTTTGAATGTGTTTAACAAAAGATTGTATGAACATAGATGTTTCAGATTTGTTTTTCATTAAGAAAATCCAGGTATATCTACTGTAGTCATCAATAACAGTCAGAAAATATTTGTGTCCTTGCATAGAAACAGTAGAAATGGGACCCCAAATGTCCATGTGGACGAGGTCGAAACATTTGTGACTAATGCTGGAACTATCAGGGAAAGATAAGCGTTTTTGTTTGGCATAAAAACAAGCATCACAGGGCATAGTGCATTTGGATAATTGAGGCAATTTGAAAACTTTATTGATATGTTGTAAAGTGTCATAAGAAGTGTGACCTAGGCGATTATGCCATATAGAATTTAACATATGACTATGGGGAACATGAGTAAGGGGAATTTTATTCTTCAAACTATTGAGATTGAGGGAGTAAAGCCCGTGTTGCATCCTAGCAGCACCAATCGTCATCAGGGTAGGGATCCCCTGTATGAGACAGTGAGTAGGGGTGAATTGCAGTATACATTTCAAAGAAGTGCATAGTTTAGAAACAGAGATTATGTTGGTGAAAAAACTTGGTATGTAAAGCACATCATGAATATGCAAAGTTTCAGAGAAATACACGGAACCAGACTGATTAGTGGTTATTAGAGTCCCATTGGGGAGTCGAATGTTTATAGGGGGAATAATTTTTAGAGATCGAAACATGTGTTTTGAGTGACACACATGATCTGTGGCCCCCGTGTCAAGTAACCAATCGGAAGATCCTATATTTCTAAGAGTGAGGATAGTAGGTTGCGTACCTGAATTTGATGTTTGTAGGTGTTGCACCGTATTGTTGTTGGTCGAAACGGTTTGTTGAAGGAGAGCCAAAAGGGCAAGCTGTTGATCTGGAGTTAAGACGGATTGACTTGTGGAATGTTGTGTGTCACTTGCTGCATCCTGGGGCTGTTCTTCAGTTGTGGTTTGAGCAATGACAGGTTTCTTCAGATAGGGGGGAAGGCCATGCTTTTTGAAACAAACTTCAATAGTGTGCCCTGTTTTGTTGCAGTAGGAACAGACTTTGACACTCTTGGACTTGTTGCTAGAGGGATTTTTGGATTGGTTCTCAGGAGAGCGATTTTTTGGATAAGATTTGCCAAGTTGAGCAAGAAGCTTGTCTTCTTCGACAGGTTGAGCAATTTGGCGTTCTTGTTGAATGAGAAGCGAAAAGACCTTGTTGACAGGCGGCAAAGGAGTCATGAGCATAATCTGGGCACGAACCGGAGCATAGCATTCATTGAGCCCTTTCAGGAAGCGGATGACATAGTCGTTGTCACGATACGCTTTGATGGTGGTGGTTAACAGACAAGTACACGTAGTATCACAAGTGCAATGTGGAATAGGGCGAAAATTGTCGAATTTTTGCCAGAGTTTCTTGAGTTTAGTGAAGTACTGGGTGATATTCTGATCACCTTGCTTCTGAGCATAGATCTCTTCTTGGAGATCAGAGATGCGAAATATATCGCCTTGGTGGTAGCGTTCATGGAGTTCATCCCAGATATCTTTGGCCGTGTCCATCCATAAGACGCTTTCAGAGATTTCTTTCTCAATAGAGTTGGTGAGCCATGCCATTACCATATTGTTGCAACGATCCCAAGCTAGGTATTTCGAATCAAGTGAATTTGGGCGAATTAGGGTTCCATCGATGAACCCTAATTTGTTCTAGGAACGAAGGGCGAGTTTGATTGCACGAGACCAAGAATGGAAGTTTGAATTGTTGAGTGATGGTGAAACGATGGAAAGGCCGGGATTATCACTGGGGTGCATATAGAATGGATCAAGCATATCGGTTCGATATGTGCGATTGGTTGATTCAGATTTCTTGGTTGAATTGGGACGTGGAGTGGTTTTGGGTGTATTGGGTTCATCGTCGGAAGCCATGGAAGGTGAACAAGAACGACGATGAAGCAAGAAAGGAAAGAAGAAGGAGAAGAAATCGGGAAAGAGAGAAAAAGGAGAAAACGAGGAAGAACAGAGAGATTGAAAAGAAAATCTGCAGAGAGAAAAAGGATAAGGAAGGCGAGGAAAAGTGGGTAGCCACGTAGAGATTAGGTAGAACCCAAAGAACGATGAGAGAAGATCTCATGTGAGAGAAAAATCAGAGTAATCTTTACTCTACTGATACCATGTTGACAAATGTCAGCGGAAGTATTGAAGCTAAATTGAATGTGAAAAATCTGTGATATTTTCCATTAATTGAGCAATCGGTACATGGGTCAATATATAGGTTTTTGTACAAAATAGAATTGGGCCAGGATATAAAAAGAATAAGTAAATGGGCCTATGACTAAGTGGGCTTATGTTTTAACAATATATATTAGATGACTCAATGTACTCATGGACATAATTGTATAGAGCTTAATCTTGGGATAATTTAACCATCAATAAAAGATTAAATTCTTCTAAAATATATTGCATTTGACTCAACCTTTGAGCTAGGGTTATGAGGGTGTATAAAGCGGTTTATAATATGATTAAATTATAGTAAAAAAAGTTGTATTTCATGGTTAATTTATAATTAAATAAGATATTTTAAAAAGAGGAGAGATCAAACTACACTTGAAGAATTACACCATGAGTTATATTAGTTAAATAATGAGTTACATTTGCTTAATAACTTTGCATCGGATAAATATTTTTTAAAATCAACTGTTGGATTGAAACATAATATCATATAGATTAGGGGTGGCAAAATGGGCTGTCCGCCCCGCCTTATGTCTGCAACAAAAACACGGAACGGACAAGCCTGCCAAGTGAAATAGGCATAAAACTCAAGTCCGTCCTGTCAAGGTGGCGGATTGGCGGGCTTACCCGCTTATTTATTTATTTATTTATTTTTAATAGATTAATTGTCTGTTTTTTATCTTTCAATTAAATTTTTCAATTATTTTTTAGAATAATTTTTTATATTGCATCTTTTAAACAAATTTTGTTAAAAAAAATGTTGCATATATTAACAAATAAATATACAAAATAATACCATCAAGAATTGAAATTATTAGAATTAATTAAAAAAAGACAGGTTTAAGGTGAGACAGATTGAACAAATGGGTGAGGCGGGCTTTGGTGGGCGATGGGGTTTGAAGGAGCGAGTAATGGTGGGCGGCGGATTTTGGCAGGGCGGATCCAAAATCTCAACACAACCCGTCATTTTATGGCGGTTGCGTGAGTCGGCCTGGAAGGTCACGACCCGTTTTGTCACCCCTAATATAGATCATACATATAAAGTTTGAGTTTATTCTATAAAAATTTACTATACCATCAAGATATTCAAAAATTAATGTCAAAATAAATTTTGATATAACGTTAATTTTGATGTAATTCAATGACATAATAAATTATAATTGAATTGAAGTTAACTTTAGTTCCTTCTCAAAAGTATCAAATGTATATTTGAAGAATCGTTGAAGAATTCATTAATCATGTTGATGTTGATGCACACAAACATATATTTTATGTAACTTCTATTCTACTCGTCACATTTGTAAAATTGATTTGTTAGTGTTGTTTTTAGTTTGCAATAGTTTTTTAGATTTGATTTTTCAATTGTATTTTTAATTAATACTTTTAATTTATTTTTTTCCGTCTTATATTAATGATAATTAAAAATATTAATAATCAATAAAAATAAAAATAATTTGATAAAATTGGTATTCTCTTAATTTCATTTATTACAATTTTTTTTAATCCGTAAAAAAGTGTTTACAACATCAGTTATTTTAGATTTTTGACAAATAATGGGTCACTTTTTCCATCTTAAGTGGTGAGGAGTCACTCTATAAAAACTCTTTTTTTTTAAAAAAATTTATTTGTAAGTGTGTTAGATTCTTATTTTGTAAAAAAAAATAATTCAAAAATATACTTCAATTGATTTAAAATATCCAAACATAAGGCAATGTGATATCAAGTAGGTGCTAAAACAAAGTACGATGATTATGTTTTAAGGGTTTGTTCCTGCTTGTTTTTTCTTTTGTAAGCGTTTGTTCCTGCTTGTGTTATCAACTCAAAACACAACACTTGTATTTTGAATTATATTACAACATGAATTTGTTGGAATTATGTTATGCTATAGGCTATTTGGAATTGAATCATGTGAATATTTTAAAGATGGTTAATCTTTGAAATATTTTCTTATTTGATGTTGAGTGATTGCACTGACTTAAGAAAATGAGAGTATTAGGGAGCTTATCAAAATTCAATTCTAAATAGGGATTTTACCAACATTTGTTTACGTTTCGAAAGTATATTTATAATTTTTTTTAAATAAAATTGTGATCAATGTTTAAAAATATATTTTCGAATTGACGAGGGAGAATTCGAAAAGTAACCAGAAATAATAGACTAATGAATAGTTTTGTTTATATATTTATTATTAGTGGATCATATTAAATCTAGAACAAAGAAGATGCTGTTATAAGTTTACCATAAATGATGAAGAAAGAAAAGACGGGCTGATATGATTAAACGACATCATTATTGAGTATTTGAAATTCAGTGGTACCAAACTTGGATGAGAAGTGATTACTAAAATATGAAAAAAAATGTTAATACTATATTTTGCTACTTTTTCCATTCTATTCTTTATTTTAAAACAGTAATATACTATTGTCTAAAAAAAGGCAAGAGTTCAACTAACAAATTTCAATATTATTAAATTAAATATTATCATTCAAATATAAACCAGCAACTTCACATGTGTGTGAGGTTTTTGTAAATTATTATCATTTTATATATATAAAAGTAGTAATATATTTACATGGCCGGTCCAATTAAGCTCCCGTTCTAATTTTAAAAATAGGTTTAAATTTAAAGGTTTAAATGTATTTTTGGTCCCTGTAAGTTAGCGAGTTTTTAATTTTCGTTCCTATAAGTTTTTTTTGGCTTGAGTCACTATATCTTACTTTTTGCTTGAGGTTTAGTCCCTAAAGCCAAAATACGCAGGAAAATTTGCAGGTTTCCTACGGATCTTCCTGCAAATTTTCCTGCGGATTTTGATTTTAGGGACTAAAACGAACGCAAAAGTGAAATATAGGGACTCAAACAAAAAAAAAACTTACAGTGACGAAAATCAAAAACTTGCTAACTTACAAGGACCAAAAGTGCATTTAAGCCAAATTTAAAATATAAATTCAATTATAATAATTAAAAATAACACATAAAAAATACAATTATGTATTAATCAATAATATATTTAATTATAATTATTTTGAGTTTTGATCTATAATGTCGAATACATCATCAAAATAATATCGAATACATCATCAAAGAAAATACAAACACAAAAATAGATCACATGAATCACTACTGTGTGTGTCGGACATCATCTTGATGCTCTCCACCACGGCCTCCGCCTCTGCGTCCACCACGGCCTCTCCTGGCTCTGCCTCTAGTGTCAAGTGCCCCACTAGTCCTAGCACGATTTCTACAGTATAGAAATGCCTTATGCGCCAGCCTAATCATAGTATCCACCACACGCCCGCAGACCCCTCACGGAATAAACCATCTGCAATGGCTCCCAAACCAGTGTCAGCTATCTCACGACACCGAAGAAGGAGATCGTGAGTGTGGTCCATCTCAGCCTGATGAGCCTGCAGAGTCTCCTCGTGGACTGGTCTGGGCGGATCTCTAGGTGCAGCGGGCAGCATGTACGGGTGTGACACCCTGTAGTACCAGGTGATGTATCCCTTGATGCAGCTCTAGTTGCTCTCTGCACTCGTTGCCCGAGCCTCCTCTGGAACCATGTGATGCTCCCAGTCTACAAAGACCTCATCTAACTGCCGACGGGTCATGGTAATAGGAGCGGAGGCTATATGATCGCGAGGTATTGTCTGTGCGTCGCCAAACTGACGCATGACACGCCCCAAAAGATATCGTACAAGGATGGTTGAGCTGGCGGCCAACCATCCAGAATACAACGCTATCTCATCAAAGGGAACCGTCTCCCGGTGCTCAGCATAACAGTCATATCGTACATCCTCGGCAATAATGTGATCAAGTGCGCGCCTGTAGGGTGAGGCTCCTGGTTCCCTCTGCGGGGGCTGAATCTACTGGCACGCGACATGAGCTCAGTGTAAGTCGGCACCTCTCCCCAACCAGTAATGTCTGGAAAGTGTTGTAGTATCCAAGCCTGAGAAAGTGTTGATAGGTAGATGCAGGAGGCATGCCACATCATCTAAAGTGATGGTAAACTCCCCGTGAGGAAGATGAAACGAGGAAGTCTCCGAATGCCATCTCTCTGCAAATGTCATCAGCATCCCATTATGTATCGTCGTGTAGCCCACCTGACAGAGGTCCCTCAGGCCAGAAGCTGCTAGTACATCCTGGAACCACGACTCGTCAGGCTGCGCAAGACCTGCAATCTTCCGGCCGTGGTTGTAGAACCTCTGGGGATCCCTATCCTGATTTTTTTTTATAAAAATAAACACAATGCATAATAATAAAATTCATAAATTGAAGAAAAAAAGTAATTAACAAAGAAAATTTACCTCTCAATCCCATATATGCCTAGCTGCACAATCAGCATACCCTGTCAAAAGGGATGAGTCTATAGGACCCCTAGGGTACCAGATAGGCTCTGGCACCGACTCATCCTCGTGTCCCTCTGGAAGTGGCACAGTAGATCCTGGATCGTCCGTCACTGGCACAGTCACAAGAGTAGAAGTAGAAGTAGTGCCACGACGACGTCTGCGGGGAGTGGCATCTGTGAGGAACCCTCAACATCATCCTGAGACCTCAGTGAAATAGTAGTAGACGGGGAAGGCCCCTCAACTGGGACAGGTGTAGAATGCCTGGCTGGAGCAGGTGTATCAACTAGAACAGCAGCAGAGAGCCCCTCAACTAGGACAGATGTAAAAGTCTCGGCTGGAGCGGGTGTATGAACTGGAACAGCAGCTGGGAGCCCCTCAACTGGGACAGATGTAGAAGGCCCGGCTGGAGCGGGTGTATCAGGTGGAACAGGAGCTCCATCAGTCACCTGAGATACTACATGCACCCGTTCACACCGCACGGATGCGTGTTGTGCAGTCCTCTCATGTATATCTAGATCCGGACCGTGAGTCATAATTTCTGAATTGTGATAACATCTACTTAGCTACTATGTATCTATACAAACAATGATTTATAAATAAACAAGAAATTTTAAAAAAAATACTCTTTCCGTAGATGCACCTACGGAAGCATCTTAGTTTCAAAATGTATGGTGCTTCCGTAGATGCACCTACAGAAGCATCTTATTTTCAAAATGTATGGTGCTTCTGTAGATGCATCTACGGAATTCCCTAACGTTCATCTCTTTCGTAGGTGCATCTACGGAAGCCCCTGAAGCTCAGAAACGCAACAATGGCGTAACTGCACTATTCAGTCACCCAAAAACCCCATTTTTTTGATTGATCGTCCAAAATAAACCACAAACAACACCTACATTGTCTCTAAACAATATCTCCAATCCTATCTAATCATTTCTACATCTAAATATCATATTCTAATTCGATTTCAAAATACTCTAAAATAAGTCAAAATTTCAAAAACTTACCGGTTAAATAGCGATTTGAAGTTGATGGATGTCTTGAGAGTGTTTGGGGTTTAGAGAGTTTGAGAGAAAGAAGTTTGAAATGAAGAGAATGAGGGAGGGGATAGGTCTGACACGAGTTATAACGTCAAACCGTTACGTAGATGCATGTACAGAATAGTTTCATAAGTGCATCTATGGAATAAACCAACGTAAAAAAAAAGGGTGCTTTCGAAAGTGCATCTACGGAAGTACAGGAGCAATTTGGTCAATTCAGTGGTGCATAAGAAGGCCTTGGGTGGGATAAGAAGTTGGCATAATATTTATGAAAAAAATTAAACTTTTTAAAAATTTAGGACCTCACAAAATTTGAGACCTATACTGTGGCACATCATGCACATGCACAGGGCCGACCTTGCATATTTATGATGAATTGTTTGTAGATATAAGTTGAATTGAATTTTGTGAAATTTAAGTGTGATATAATTTTAAAAAGAAGATATATCAGATTGATTATTTGTCATAGATTAATTTTTTAGATGAATATGATATATTTAAAATTTTAAAAGTGACTTATTAATTCATCTAATAGCTTATTTCATATTAATTTCTTGACATAAGTAATATGACCTATATATTTCAATCGAATACCAGACTAATAGGTCAATAAGAGGATTATATACTTTATTTAACATCATATTTAAAGAGTATAATTTTATTTGACAAATTATTTTAATTATATTAATGGTGATATATTTAAATATGTAAAAAGTTATTGTAAGTGAAAATTATTATTTTAATGAAAATAATTTCTATTAAAAAAATGAAATATCTTAACTCTAGTATAATAATAAAAATAAAAAAAATATTATATTTATGGGACATGCGTGCTTCGGGAGCACCCTTTAAAGATATCAAATAAAAAAAATATTATTTATACAAAGTTAATTATTTTAATTTTTAGTGTATTATATATTTTTAAATTTTTTTACCACTTCAAATACTTAAAAAGAGTACTCCTAAGGTATTTGTTAACATTTTTTTATATTTATTTAATTATAATTTGTTGCACATTAAATATTATTTATTATTAAATAATATCAAGAGATTACTCATCTTACTTAAATGTTGAGTTCTTAAATGATTAACCAAGACAATTAAGTGTGTTACTGTTGAATCTAAACCTAAGGTTAGTAGGTCCATTCACTATTCATGTAATCAGAGCATAAAATTCTCTTGCGACCACCATCGTAAATAGAGTCATTCTCATTATATATTTACAAGTACAAATGGTACTCACCGTGGAGTCTCGATAAACCTAACCTAAGATACACTTACATCTAATTTTCACTCGCCTAGGTCATTTCTCTTTAACATGGTGACACAACGAGGTTCTCTAACAATTAGAAGCACAAAAAATGGTAACAATGAGGCCTTAACAAAGATGTGTGCCGCTATGGAAGATTTTCACAATTCCAACTAAGCTTTACAAGAGAACATCCTAAACTTCATGAGCAACACCAACAAGACGTCCAGGTCGAAGACGAGGTCTTGGACCCCAACCCCTCTCTAGTGAGATTTGGGGCGCTCAAGTACCAAAAAACTTCAAACCATCATCATTGGTGAAGTTTGATGGAAAGAGTGGCCCTCAGGAATACATGGCTTCCATCAATACTAATATGACAATCATAGGCGCCCTAAATATTTGAAGTGCAAGCTCTTGTCCAACATGTTCAAGGATGCAACCCTCAAGTGTCTCATGAACCTCCCCATTTTTCGGTGACCAGCTATCAAGATCTCTCGAGAAACTTGGTCTATTTATTTTCGAAGAGAAAATATCGAAATGTTTCAATAACCAACATGTTCAATATCCACTAGGGGCATGCCGACTTGCTCAAGGAATACCTCACCCATTTCAACAAGGTGAACATCAAAGTGATACATTCAAACCAGAAGATGTTTGTGGGAGCATTCCTAAATAAGTTGAATGTTTCTCACCTAGAAGCCTTTCATATCCGTGACTGAAATCATAACACGAGTTGAATGCTTAAAGGATAAGAGTAATGCGGAGATGAAAGTCAAGGACATCAAATATGGTTCCTTTGCCAGATCGGATTCATCGCAGCAACAACGGAGAAGTGACTACACCTCGGTTGTAAGAGATAAGGCGACTTCCAAACATAATGTAAGGTTTATAGATAACTTCACGCTCCTCAATACCTTATGAGAGCAAATATGGCATGAAATACTCCACACCAAAAAAATACTTAGAGAAGGATAAGATATAGTTCTTTATGCACCAGCCAAAACTCTTCACTCAATCACATATCCCCGACCTTTTGATCACTGGGGCATGTACATTTTGGGTTCTTTTCCCTTAGCACCAGACTAACTAAAGTTTCTACTTATGGAAGTGGACTACTTCACGAAGTGAATAGAATTTGTTTCTAAAATCACAACTAAAAGAGTTAGGAGCTTCTGCTGAAAGCAAATTAATAGTAGGTTTGGTTTACCAAGATGTATTGATAACAGGACTTAGTTTGTCAGCTCAACTTTGGTGGAATTCGACCAATTGGGAATTCAAACGATTTTATGGGGGATAAAAATAAGTTAGATTATGCCAAGGTTCTTTGGGCCGAACTTATACACACGATATATTTTTTTGGATCTAATTAATTTGACATTTTCTCGCCCAAACCATATAGTTGTACTTAAATACAGTTTCTCCAAAGGTTTCGTGATCATATCATACGACACCCCACTCCATCACAAAGGAAACACCATCCAAGATGGTTTATAACACATACACCATGTTACTAATATAAATTGACACGCTCACCTAGCGGTGTGAACATTTCAACGAAGAAGGTAAGACAACACCATATTTTCTTTATACTAACACGACATGTAACAATATTAAACTAAATTCATTTAATTCTTGTGCATAAAGAAAATGAAGCAGGGATCAGATGTACGCTAGACATGACCGACGGGATTAGAGAGACCACACACATTCATGAATTTGCAACAAAGAAAATATTCACCAGAAGATTCCATTAAAGAGGGCCAAAGAGAAATGATGGAATAATATCTCGTGCTTAAACAAGTTTTTGTACCGAGTTGGATTAGAAAGTTGCTTCATAAATGGGAAGGCTCGTACCAGATGTATCAGAAATTGACACATGGTGTGCACAAGCTCAAAGAACCGAATGAATGATTCATCTCCAGAACCTAGAACTCGGTGAATCTGATATATATCCTAAAGTTGATTATGTTGTTTTTCCTATTGAATAAGGTGTGTAAATTTATCCCACCAAAGTATAAATCCTCGAGACTTGATTTTATGATAAGAGAGGTAGGGTGACACTTTTTTCTCTTGAAAATGCATGAGTTTTTAATGGAGCGCCCCATTTTATTAAATTATTGATGCCATGAACTCATTATATGTTACAAATATTGTTGTACCCTTACAAAAGGATCTTTTCCTATTTATTAGTCAATAATATTGGACCCTTACAAATAAATCTTTGTCGCCTTATCAAACAATATTGTTGGATCCTTACAAATAAATAATTAGAGCCTTATTAAACATTCTGTTGGGGCCTTATAAAGTGATCTTTATCACCTTATCAAACAATACTGTTGGATACTTACAAAGTGATCATTGTCGCATTATCAGACAATACTGATGGACTCTTACAAAGGGATCGTTGCCACCTTATTAGACAATATTGTCGGGTCCTTGCAAAGGAATCATTATCGTATATATAACAATACTATTGGACTCTTACAACGAGATTATTATCGCCTTATCAAACAGTACTGTTGACCCGTACAACATGTTTATTGCCAGAATTTTTTATTTGCTAATGACTGCTATCTATACAATTTCATGATCAAAAGAGGTAAAAAACTTTACAGCTTATATTTAATTCGAATAAAGAGAGAAATAGTTAGTCATAATATCCCTGGTAAGTTTTTAAATTGGGTCATGGCTGTTGTAACAACTGTTTCCTACATATTCTCTATTAATGGCAAACCATCTGAGTTATTGCAGGCCAAGAGAGGGTTGAGGCAGGGAGACCCCAACTCCCCTCTTATTTGTGTTAATCATGGAATACTTTCATCTTGTACTGTAGAAGTTGAAAGAAAACCCTGACTATAATTTTCATCCTAAGTGTGAAAAGATGAATATAATAAAGCTTAGCTTTAGTGATGACATTTTACTGTTTGTTAGAGGTGACATTGGCTCTATTAAGTTGATCATGGAGAAAGTGAAGGAATTTTCTACTGATACTGGTCTGAACATGAGCATTCTAAAGAGCAAGGTATATTTTGGAAGAGTAGATGAAAACAGTCAAAGAAGTATCCAACAGGAAACAGGTTTAGAGAAGAGGCATCTTCCTTTTAAATACTTAGGTGTTCCCCTTGATAGCAAGAAACTGTCGATTACAAACTGTCGGCCACTGATTGCAAAAATGCTAGTGAGAATCACACATTGGAGTACTAGATTATTATCGTATGCTGGCAGAGCCCTCCTTATCAAAAGGGTCATTTTTTCCATAGAAAATTACTGGATGCAAATCTTCCCCTTACCAAAGAAGGTTATTGAACATATTGAGAGCACGTGTAGACGATTTCTATGGTCTGGGAAGGATAGCCCCAACAAAAATTGCTTGGGAACATGTATGTGATCCTGTTGAGGCAGGGGGACATAACATCACATCCCTGAAAGAATGGAAAAAAGCTACCCTTGGAAAAATGTTGTGGAACTTTGGAAACTTAAAGGAAAATATGTGGATACAATGGATCCACCACTACTATATGAAGAAGACACCCTATCAAGTGTACCAACCTACAACACAATTTCAATACTACAGGGAAATACATCACCAACCGGGTATACCAAATGATAATAGGGGAGAAATAGAAAGTAGCTTGGAGAAGTATCATGAGACAGAATCTTGCAAGACCTCATGCCGTATTCACACTATGGCTGGCGTGCCATGGCAGACTGCCAACAAAAGACAAATTAGCCAAAATTGGAGTGCACACGGATGGAGCCTGCATATTCTGCAACAGTCTGGAGAGTGCCAATCATTTGTTTTTTGAATGTAGGTACACAAAGGAGGTATGGCAGCAAAACCTTAGATGGATGGGGGAAAACCATACAGTTGGACATTGGCAAGGAGAACTTGACTGGGTGAGCAAAATAGCAAAAGGAAGAAGCTGGAAGCCTAAACTGATAAAAATTATACTTGCTGAAACGGTCTATGGCATATGGATGGTAAGGAACTAAGTCATTTTTCAGGGCGGGGATCGAGAAACACTTTGCACCAATCTTATCCTTGATATAGTGAGGAAAAGGATGGAGATTGACAAGAAACTTGTACAAGTGCAGCTTGATATGTATTAGTGATTGTAGCTTTATTTCCTTTGTGTATCTTGTCTTCTAGAGGCCTGGATCTACGGATCGGCATTGTATGAACTGTTTTTTTGGATTAATATATATTCCCTTTTCCAAAAAAAAGGTGTAAATAAGTTTAGTAGAAATTTTCCTTCTCAATTTACTTTTTAACACAACTTTTCTTTCCCTTCTATCTTTCTCTCCCCTTTTCCAAATCCTTCAATACCAATATGTAATGGCTTTGCATTTCATCATAGATACATGCGAGATAAGACTACAACATTTCAGTATGAAGGTCATGAGCATTGTTGGAGCTTCCATAGACTTCTTAGCATTTAAGCCAACCATGTATGTTGCAAACTGTTGTGATGAAGATGATATTGGTCGTAGGAATTTAAGTTGTTACTTTGACTTTTATCTTTTCTATTTCTTCTCCACCCGTTTAAAACCATCTGTTACACCTGTCAATCGTTCAACCCGTTATTCAGCAAAACTGAACTTTGCAACAGACGAAAATGAATTCTCGTTTGTGGATCATGGTTTTATTCAAATTGGTAGTTTTTCTTCTCAAACCGATCAGATCCGATCGTTGTCCAACCCTAATATTAATATATGATCGATTCATTCTTTTTACTATTATCAAAAAACGAGGGAAATATAGATTTTAGGCAACACTTCATTGAAATAGATTTTTCATTTGCAAAGTGTGTTGGATGTCACATGTTTCAATATAATACAATTCGTTTTATATTTTAAAATTTGATATTCAATTCTAAGACGAAATAATATGAATAATTAATCTATTTTTTTAGATAGATAAAATGATAAGAATGACTAAAATTTCACAAAATTGAGAGTATTTAGATTCAAATTTCGGTAATGAGATTCAATCTAACAATATCGATTTCTTTCGATTAAATTAAAATTTCATTTTTTATTAGTGGATAATCTAATTGAAACATAAGCAATATTAGCAATATGTAATAAAAAAAATAATTTATTGACACCTATAATTTAAATCTAATATTTTTTTTATATATAAAAATTATGCTATTAGATTCCAAGTTCTCATCACCCAACAAGATCATACCATTACCTTTAAATAGAAATAGAAAGTAGTACATAATTTGAAAACCAATCACAACTATCCAACCACATCTCAAGCCGTTAAAAGCCTAGATTTCCGGTTATCTTTTCCATTTATGTTCATCTAATCATGGCCATAAGTACATATTTCTTTTTTGTTTTTCATCTTCTGTCTCAACTATTGAGGGGGGTGAGGAAAGGAACGAAAATAAAATTTCATTGAAAATGTTTTTATAGCTTTTACCCTTTTCTAGACCAAATTTAATATATACATTATTTTTAGAAGTGGACCAAACAATGATTCATTTTTAGCAACTTGATGTTTTCTTCATCATGATCAATAAAAAATAACTAGTCATTCAATAATGAGGTGACCACATGTCAAGTTGCTCTTTCCAAATTGTGCAATAAAACACATGTTCTTTCCAATTTGTTTGCATAACATGTCATGGCCATAAACATTAACAACGGTCTCATTATTTAATGTTGATTATAGTTCCTCAATTAGGTTAAAATATGGTGTTCAATGTTATGATTCTCAAACCTCTTCATAACCCAACAATATTGTGAAGAAAATTAATTTAATTTTAAAATAAATTAATATAAAAATGATATGATAATAATGATTGAATGATGGAAACATATCCAAGTCCAAGTTAATTGTTTTTTCTTTTTGTATTGGTATGCACTTGATGTATAGCAAGTTGGACTGTAAACTGATGTTTTCTCTTTTGGGATGTCTTTTGCTTGGGAGAGCTTCTTTTTAGTAATTAAATTTTATCTTTTCAATAAAATTAGGAATAAAATTCTTTTGAGAAATAATTAAATAACTGTTTTCTTTAAAGTAGAATATTCTTTTTAAACTTGTATGATTTAAACAAGACATTTAATAAAATCAATTCCAGAACACAGTAATAATAAGAAAAAAAATTAAATAGTAAGGATACCAAAATTTAAATGTTAAAATATTTTTTTTAATTGAGAGAATAAAAATGAGACTTAGTCCAATATATTCCACTATTTTTTCATATAGGTATACAAAAAAGTTTTCCTAGTAACAATAAGGAATAAGAATCTTTACCAATAAACAACCAATAAACAATAAATGTGAGAATTACATTCACTCCAAACAACACCTCCACAAAATTGTGAGTATACCAAAACAATTTGAAAAAAAGATAAAACTACTCAACATAAATATAAATAACATTAATTAAGTGATAGGAAGAATATACTAAATTTGTAGTTCAAACCGATAAAGTTTGCTACACACATCTATTACTCGAAGTTAATTTTCTATTCTTCTCTCTCACAACAGTCGTCGTGCATTTCACTTTTCTGTATTTTTGGTTTTCTTCTTCTTTAAAATCCCTATTTAGTTGCTTTTGTTGGAACAAGTTTGGTTCGCCAACTAATCCTTGATGTTTTGATGACAACAAGTACATTTGTATGACGAACATTTTTGTTCTCTAACGACTCTTCAATGTTCATATCTAAAAGAAAGCAACTCAGATTTTGAAGAAGTCAAGTTGAAATGCACCCGATACTGAGCTAAGCAAATGTTGAGTCTGAAGATTGGCGTTATCAGAAGCAAGCAAAATCTTATTTAAAAGAATGGCTTTGAACTCTGAACAAGCTTCATCATTATGTATCCGAAGCCTCTGATTCAAAAGGATAACGTCTGACAGAAGTTCTTGAAGAAGCATCAAATCAAATATGGAATCTGGGTTATCAAGATAATGCTTTTACAAGAATCTATCCAGAAGACATCTGTGAAAGATTCTGACTCTTTACTACTCTGATATCTTAAGCTTTGATAAACTTACTCTGATCAAACTTCATCATATCATATCGGAAGCCTTTGACTCAAAGTTAAGTGAAATACATTTGACCTCTCTGATCAAGCTTCGCCAAACTCTATCAAAATCCTCAGACTAATGATGTTACCTGTAACTGGAAGAAGTATGGGAATAATATTAAAGTACATCATCACGTGACTACAATACAACATCATATCCACTACCCTGCATATCTAGATAAAGGACTATACATTGTACTGTAACTGTGCACACGTCTCATCATGGTGTTGCTACCGCCACTTTAGTCTTGCTCTTGCTAATGTCTCCAACAACTATCTATTGTGTGGATACCCAATCTCTCTTTCTTCAACAGATATATTTTTCTATATCTATTTAAAGAGAAACTGGAAGATTAAAAAAGAGAATGTGCATACACATAAAATAGTGATAGACAGAAAGGGATAAAAATACTTGTGTATTTTATTATTGTTGTATACTTTGTGTATGAGTATTGTTTTTAAGTTTGGGTGTTCGAAATGATTAAATTCATGAAACCCAATTCAAATCCCCATTTCTTGTGTTTTATTGAATCTTCAGCTTTTTGTTGTATTGCTTTAGTGTCATGACCAACAATAAACATATCATCAATAGATGACAAGAGAATACTAAAATCACCATTAGAGAATTTCTTCACAGACACACAATGATTAGTAGTAGTTTTATCATAACCATTTCTTTCCATGAAAGAATAAAAAATTGTGTATCATTGTCGCAAATCTTACTTGAAACCATATAAACTTTTCTTCAATCAACAAATAAACTCTTATATATCTTCCTCCAAATTACTACGACAAAAAGCAGTCTTCACATCAAGTTTTCAACCTCAATATTCAAGGTAGTTGCTAATCCCATCATAAGTCGAATAAATATCATCTTCACCGTAGGTAAATTTTTTCTCAAAGTCAATACATTTTCTTTGATTAAAACATTTCACAACCAATCTTGTTTTGTATATTGGTTTCAATTTATTCTCTTTAAACTTTATCTTGTATACCCATTTATTTTTTAGTGTTATTCTACCCTTAAGAAATTTCACTAACTCATATGTGTGATTCTATGCAAGGAATTCATATATTCTTTCATGGCCTTCAACCACTTTTCTTTATCAAAATTTGAAATGACCTCTTGTTAGTATTTTGTCTCTCCACCATCAGTGATAATCACATACTCATGTGGAGGATATCTCTGAGAAACTTGACGCACTCTAGTAGATCTTCTCAATTTTGGCTTAATCGGTGGCTTAGGTGGAGCCTCTTCAACTTGCTCATAATGATAACGTTCTTGGTCATTGATTACATTCTCATCATCTACATGTATTTCTCCTTCATAAAAAAAAATTCACTACGAGATTTAGGCACAACATCAATGTAACTTCTAGCATCAGATTATGGCTTTATCAAAATCTTCAATAGTTTGATCTTCAAGAAATATCACATCACTAGTTCAAATAATTTTCTTGTCAAATAAAACCTACAATATTTAACAAAATCTTAATTACTATAACCTACAAATTCACACTATTTAGACCTTTTATCAAACTTGGATATCTCATCTTTTGGAATGTGAACAAAAGCCCCGCAGGAAAACACTCTTAAGTAAGCTTAAAAGAGATATTTCCTTGTGCATACTCTATTTGGAACATCACCATCAAGTGGAAAAAAAGGAGAAAGATTTATCAAATACGCTACAATTGTCAATTTTTCACCCCAAAAGGATTTTGATAACTTTTCTTGATATAGCATACATCACAATCTTTCATTAATCGTATAATTCATTCTTTCTGCAACTCTGTTATATTGAGGCGTCTTTGAAACAATCTTCCCAAGATTGATTCCATGATATTTTCAATATTCTTATACCTCTATGTTCACCCTCATTATCATCTCTGACACATTGATACTTCCTTCCTTTTTCTCTTTCAACACTTGCATGAAAGTGCTTGAAAACACCAAATACCCGGTCTCTAGATTTCAAAACAAAATCCACACTTTTCTAGAATGGTTGTCGATAAATGTAACAAAATATGATGTATAACCTAAATATTTACCATTCATTATGAAAATATCAGTGTGAACTAAATCAATAATATTTGGCCTCCTATGAGGACCATTACTATGAAAGGAAACTTTATGTTGCTTACTAGAAAAACAATGAGTGCATGTTTTTAGAGAATTGTCTTTCACCTGAAGAAAAAATTTATTTGCATGAATGTTGAGTCCTTTCTTACTCAAGTGACTAAGTTATGTATGCCATAAATCACTAGATGCATCTTCACTGCATTCATCTCCTTATTGCATGGCTTTCCAAGCACCATGTAAGGAATCGTGAGGCTTTGCTCTGTTGCTACCACTAGTGACCATTTGGTGATCTTACATATTGCCACCACTACTATTGTAAGTGTAATAACCTTCAATATCCATGGCTTTAACCTAAATCAATTTTAGACAAATATAAGGAACATGTTTAACATTATTCAATTTAAGCTTGCATCCAACACCAGTTTTAACCGAAACATATCTCATACCAAAAATTTCACAAACTTTCTCATTTCCCATTCGTGTCGTTTCACCAACAATATAAGATGAGAAGAGATAATCCAAATTGAATCTTGACATACAAATTTTATGGAATTATCCTCATAAATAATGTAGATATCACTATCATGTGCAACTGCTCCCATGTCTTTATCATTTTTCTTCTCATTGCCTTCACATATTTCCTTTGAATATTCTTTTTAAGAAACCTGCAATTCATTTTTATTCATCCTACCTCGCCACTTTTGTAGCATATAATTTCTTTTCTAGCTCTTGAGTTGCCACAATTCTTAAATTTGTCACACTCACACTTACGAAAAAAATGTATGATTTAACTTCTCCCATGTGGCTCTATAACTAGAGCTTCAGATTGAGTATGAGTAATAATTAAACAACACTCCTTTCTTATAACTTAGTTATTAATCATATTATCTTTAAACCTTGAAATTACCAACCTCCCATTCAGAGCTAAATTAATAAGTGTCATAACAAGAACTTCCTAGTTATCATGCATGGAACTAAGAAATTATAACACTTGTAACTCATCATCCAGCTTAATATTAGTAGCTACCAATTGTTTCATAATATTACAAAACACACTCATATGCTCTACCATTAAGTCACCATCCTCGTATTTCATGTTAACTAGCTTTCTGATCAAATATATTTTATTTTTGCACGTTTTTATGCGCATACAACTCTTTTTGATTTATTCCATATTTTATGTGCATTAGTTTCAACTTCAAGATGTGGATATATACTCAATTTTAACCATTGTCTGATTATAATAATTTTATTCTAATTCATCTGCTTCCATTCGACATATGATCTATCATTCAATTTACCTTTTTTTTCCTTCAATATGATCATACAAATCTTTGCTCTACAACATGTCCTCCTTGAGAATCTTCCAGAGTGTATAATAAGTAGATTTGAGCTTAATCATATTGGGCTCATGATTTTTCTCCATTTAAAAACATTTTTATGCGCATACAACTCCTTTTGATTTATTCCATATTTTTTGTGCATTAGTTTCAACTTCAACATGTGGATATATACTCAATTTTAACCATTGTCTGATTATAATAATTTTCTTCTAATTCATCTGCTTCCATTCGACATATGATCTATCATTCAATTTACCTTTTTTTTTCTTCAATATGATCATACAAATCTTTGCTCTATAACATGTCCTCCATGAGAATCTTCCAGAGTGTATAATAAGTAGATTTGAGCTTAATCATATTGGGCTCATGATTTTTCTCCATTTAAAAACATTTTTATGCGCATACAACTCCTTTTGATTTATTCCATATTTTTTGTGCATTAGTTTCAACTTCAACATGTGGATATATACTCAATTTTAACCATTGTCTGATTATAATAATTTTCTTCTAATTCATCTGCTTCCATTCGACATATGATCTATCATTCAATTAACCTTTTTTTTCCTTCAATAGGATCATAAAATATTTGCTATATAACATGTCTTCCATGAGAATCTTCCAGAGTGTATAATAAGTAGATTTGAGCTTAATCATATTGGGCTCATGATTTTTTTCCATTTAAAATGCATACAAACAAGCCAACCAAAGCTCTAATACCACTTTGCTGGAAAATAATCAAATAATCATTCTCTTTAAAGCTGATATTTTTACTAAACCTGTGTAATTTAAACCGACAACCAACAAAACCAATTCTGGAATATAAAAATAATAAAAAATAATTAAATAGCAAGGACACTAAATTTTTAATGTGGAAAACTCCCCCCTAAGATAGAATAAGAATCACCGGACCTAGTAATCTATATCGTCCAACTTAAACATGACTTTTTTAAGAGCTTATGATGTAACCCTACAAAATAGACTAAACCATATCTATTAATAAGAGCTTACTACATAATCTATATCGTCCAACTTAAACACCACTTTTCATAAATAGAGAATGTTAAAGCTTTTTTTAAAGAATATTTATCTATAAAAGCAATTCTACAAGCTAATAGAAAGCTTTTTAAGCAAAATGAAAGGAATTGAGTTACTAAGATTAAGTTTTCAATAACCTCAACAAAAATGAACTAGGACAAATATTTTTTGATGGCAGACCAATTGCATGACAAGGTTATAGTATTTGAAAATGTGGAGGGATAAAACATTCTTCAAAGATGATTTTGAAAGATCGAACAATTCAACTTTATGATTATAATATTTATTAGCAAAATTGAAGAATGCAACTTAGAGTCTCTCCATAGAAGTCCTCAATTGAAGGACATTATCAACATAGAATAAAAGCATTGCAAGAAGGTTAGATCAAGCTCAATAATGACTATGCATGTAATTATAGAGGAGAAAAGATGGGCACAACCTTCTTTTTTGGGATTCTGACAATAAATGAATTAAAGGATGTACTAAAAAGATTGGAGCTTGAAATGTCTTATATATTGAAATGTGGGGTTTGTATTTTGGTTGGAAATGACTTGCATGATTCATTTTTCTAATATTGAAATAAAATGTGACTCGAAGATTTTGATCGGTATTGTTTCTAAACTGAATTATAAATTTAATGGGAGTATTCCAATTCTACTTCTGCGTATTCAAAAATTGATGATTTTGAGGTGGAATGTGACAATCAACCATAATTAGCATAGAGGAAATATGAGTGTTGATCGGCTAGCAAATTTTAATATATCTAAATATAATTTAAATCTTTATGATTTTAGAGTCTCATTTTTTTATGACATTTTTGAAACTTCTATGTTTAGGAATGCTTTATTTTATAGGGTGCTACATGCTTTTGCGAAATTTTTTTAAACCTACTTGTACTTGTTAAACGTATGATAAGTGACAACCCCTAGTGATTAAGGATTGTCAAAAACTTTTAGACTTTCTTATGAGAATTTAGAGATAGCTCAGCCAGGGAGGTGAAAAGCTTTGTATGTAGTATTTTCATAATGATATTGGATTCCATTTCAATATCAGGGTTGAGGCATTTATAGCAGTTCGTAGGCCTGGGTCTCAGACTCCAAAAAAGAAGAAACCACTTCCAAGAGATCTTGGAAATGGGGAAGTTAATCTTGTATTCTTTATAAGAGCATGGTTAGTTTTACCCTTGACTCCTTGTTTGCACCGTTGTGGACTTCGGATATGTCACTTCCCATATTCTCACGCTTCAGGCGAGTTATCTAGGAAATGGGCAGTGTATTTGATAAATGGATGGCCCATTCGAGTAATGGGCCCTAGAACTAATAAATGAGTGACCAAGAAGTTGTTTGGGTGATACATTATGCCTCTCACTTTGTCCCTTAAGGGCCCTTTGCTGATATTCCAATACACAGTCCCTCAAGTACGATGGCTTAGAAAGGACAGAGTAATTTATCTTGGTTTCCTCTCATAATCTAGATGAGTCCCTCAGGAAAGAATAGGGCGAGTCTCTCACGAATGAGGCAATTTCCCCAAGCTAGGGGCAAATCCCTCAATCTTGAAGAGATCCATGTGAGCATATACTGAGACATACCCCTAAGTGTCGATGAGGCGAATCATAATACGTCAATTAACTAGGGTAAATCAAACGTCAATTGAGGGAAAAGGTGTGTTGCGTTGAATGTGATTGAGGATGATTTTCCTCGGGAAGCTCATTTTGTCCTTACTCGTTACACATGTCTCTAACGTGGGGAATATTTCCCGTTTATTTTAACTATTGAGATGCATAGTGGGTGACAGTAGATTGCCCCTACAAATGATCTTCCCATTCATATAAAAATATTTCAGCTTTTCTCCTTCAATCTTTTTTTTGTTGCATTTTTTCATTCAAAACTTATATCCACTTCATTAAGAGATCTTATAGGTGCATAATGAATTTATTTCACAAGTTCTTGATTGTGATTCGAAGTATGATTTTGTTATTAATTCACTCTCTTTATTCCTAATAATAATTATTAGAGTTTAGAACGTTTAAGTAGTGGTTGCACACTAACATCATGAATTAGCCCTCTAAATCTGTGATAGCCTTGGTAGTTTTGATAGTGATTTTGTTGCTCTACATGTTCTTACAAGGAATCATTGGTGAAAAAAATATTAAATGTTTCAACGTCCAATGTTAGATAAATGGTTTTATGATTGGCATAAATTTTTCTAAAACACGGTTCTTAACTGATGTTGTGCAAGATATTATAATGTGTTTCACACAAATGTTCTACGAGATGTTGTGACATGCTATACGAGAATATCATAATAGTACAGCTGGTTTAAATTCTTGAAGATTTGATTGAAAAATATGAGATTTTGGAAGATTCTAGTGCTCATACATGCGCAACCAATCAAGGATATTTCAGGAACAATGCGGATTTGATTTGGTTTCATAAAAAGGATCTTGGATACTTTTTAGGAAATCTTGAAGATTTGTTCCTATTTTTATGTGAAGATCTTGCAGCTAATTTAAAAGAAGAAGATTGGATTTGATTGAAGAATCCAAGCCCATACTGCAAGAGTCTATAAATAAGGACTTGCTAAACCTAAAATAGCAAGCGTTCACAATAACAAATTGTGGGTGCAAAATAAGGGTTTAGTGTTTTGGGAGTCTTTTAAGGTTTTTGTGCTTGCTTTGTATGTCACCCATGTTCTTTTGATACATTTAGGTAGACTGATTGTTACTTGATTGTTTATCAAATTATTGTTCTCCCTCATGAGCTTTTAAGCAGAGAGTTGAGTATTGTTCTTATTTGAAGCTTTTAAGCAAAGTTAAGTATTGTTTATTGGAAGTATAATTTTCTGTTTTAGTTGTTTTGACACAGTCACTGGGTTGTGACTGGTTTTTATCACTGGAGTGATTGTGGGAAGTGAGACGTGGTTCTCATATCTAGGAGGTTCCTTGGTAGAAATTTCATAGAAGTAGTGATTAGGTGATAAGTGGTAAACTAGGATTGTTAAGTCTTTGAACTAATACTATTATAGTGGATTTCCTTCTTGGCTTGGTAGCCTCTATAGTAGGTGAGTTGCACCGAACTGGGTTAATAATTGATTGTGTCTTTTACCTCTTGCAATTTATTTCTGTATAATTTCTATTTTGGTAAAAGTGTTTTCTGACAGCAGATGATGTCATAACATTTGTCTTAATATTGTGTTTTGGTGTTGGGACATCTGTTTTGAGTATTGCAAGTGCCAGAATTTCATCTAAGACTTTGCGTCTCTATATTCTAATGAGGAGATCATCGCTGCTTTTCAATGGCAAATCAGATTTTCCAATACTAGACATGAGGTCAATGTGTTCTTTGAACCATGTTTTGGGGGGGCTAATATGGAAATCTTGGATGGCTCTCCCACCCGCTACTTCTATCTGCATCTCCATGTTATTCATGATTAAGAAAGGGTTTTGATACCTTTTACGATATTCGAAGGCAAGTTTCTAGCAACTGCAAACGTTGCTCCTTCTCATGTTATGTCTAACGTCTAGGGTATCGTTAAGGATTTCAAAGTTATTTGTCGGCGTCTGGGAGTCTTTCATACTATCAGGGTATTCTTCTCTTTATACAACATCAAAATCAACACCAAAAGTGGTTGCGCGACCTTATGCAGTTTTTCAAGAAGAAAATTAGTAAAGCCCCTCTCAAAACCTTCAAGGATTGGAAATATAAGTTCGAGAGAGTCAGAGGGTGTGATTGTTCCTTAGTGGTCGTGATTGGAACGACTAATACCCCTCACTTATCCCTGTCTTGGCCGAGTGACCCGAAGATCATCATTGGCTTTGACTTTAATGAGCTTACGCTGGATGAGCAAGAGGTGGTTAAGGTATTAAACAACTTCAGATTCATGAGTTCTCTTTCCATGATCACTTTAGATTGAGGAGACGTGTCATACCCCAAAATTTGCCCATCTCATTTCACTTTTCAATCTCAGACAAAGGTTCAAGATTCAAGGATTGGCCTAAGACACACTCTCCTAAACAATGGCTTACTAAACTAGGGTTTTGAATTCTTTAAAGGAAATTGATGGATCAAGATATCCAATGGATTTCATATGGCTTATGATGTTTCAAACTATCTCTATGGCAAAATACAAACTTCAATTCCAAGGATTGCTCATTCAGTTGCTCAGAAAGTCAACAATCGACTAGTTTGACCTAAAAGTCAACTGTGGTCAAAGTACAGTCAAAATTCCTGATTTTTGGTCAACATCCTCATTTTGAAGTACCATTCATGATCTGATCAAGGATTGATCATGAGTCATCAAGGAAAGTTCAGAAATCAACAAAACCCAAAGTTTCCAAATTAGGGTTTTTGACTTAAAAGTCAACTAAACTTTGACCAGCCATAACTTTCACATGGAACATCAGAAATTTTCCATCCAAAGCTCATGTTAAAGGAAATTGAATTATCTACAAATTTGTCTCTCACATGCCAAGTCTAAAAATGCTTCATTTCAGAGATATGGATCAAAAGATTATAGGTCCTTTTTGAAAGTCAACCAAAAGCAGGTGTTTTGTCAAAGCCCATATCATCAAGATAAAATCCTCAAATGGAAAAAAGGTTCCAAAGTGGCTTGTAGAGGACATCTTGAGGTTTCCAAAAAGTCCTAGAACTCTTCCATATCTTAAAAACTGAGGGAGATATGCCTTGTCAAAGTTGGACAATTTTGAGAGAAAAAATGTGAAACAAAAGGCTTCAAAATGGATTTGTTTGAAAAGAGACCCAACTTTTTATGATCCAATCTTGATCCTCAAGTTATCCAAGGCCTCAAATCTGATTACCACGAATTTTTTTATTTTATTTGATTTTATATGAAGGGTTAATACCTATTTTGCCCTCTGCCATATGGGGTGTAGTTGAAAAACCCCTGCCAAAAAAAAAAAGTTTCAAGAAGTGCCTCGTAAAATTTCAGAAGTTTGATTTTGAACTTTTTTCACGCCACCTCATTAAAAAGTCTGATGTGGCAATTTTTTTTTATTTTTTTTTTATTTTTAATGACATGGTTGGCTTAGGTGGCATTTTTATTATTTTTTATTTATTTTAATTCCACGTGGCATTTTTATTATTATTTTATTGTTTGGTTTTAGAATTATTAAATATGAAAGCTTAAAAAAATTGGTCCTAATGGGTGTTAAACCCAGGAGACAAAGCATACATGACCAGAACAATTACCACTAGGCTACGTGTTTCTCTTTGTTATGTAGTTGCCTTAGCTAAGTTATAATAGTTACTGTTAACGTTAATAGCATTAATAGTTAATGTTTTCATAATTAATTAATATAAATATTATTAGTTAATAATTACAGTATTTGTTATTAGTTAATATTTATTCGTTAATGTTATTAATTAATATTAGTTAATTATAAAATAATAATTAATATTTATTATAAACTATTAATTAAGAAATTCATTATAAAATAATAAAATAATATTTTTTTACTAATTAACGCTAATATTTATATATTTATATAAAATAAAATATATAAATATTAGTTAAATTAGTAAAATAATATTTGTTTAATAATTAACGCTAATTCTTATGCCCACGTATTTTCTCTATTAATTAAACTATATTTTACAATTAGTTAAATTATAAAATAATATTTATATTTAATTTAAAATATAAGTAATATTAATTATTAATGCTTAACGTTAACAGTAACTAAACAAATATTTAATTTACAATATTTATATTATTTAATTAATATTTGTTTAATTAATATTAAATTATAATTATTAATGCTAATATAAATATTAATACTAATAACGTAAATTATAATTTACAATGATATTAATTGTTAATAGTTAAATTATGAAGACTTATTTTTACAATAACAGTAACTATTTGTAAAACATTTTTATAATATTAACGTTAACTGTAATAATATTTGTTTACAGTTAATTATTAATGCTAATTATTATGAAAACAATAACGATTAGTTAAGTTATAAAATAATAATTAATATTTATATTAATTTAGTTTATATTTTATAATTTAATTAACATTAACAGTAAAATAAATATTAATTATTAGTTTATAATTTAAGTAATATTAATTAATAACATTAACTAATAAATATTAACTAATAACTAATATTGTAATTATTAACTAATAATATTTATATTAATTAATTATGAAAACATTAACTATTAATGCTATTATGCTATTAACGTAAACAGTAACTATTATAATTTAGCTAAGGCAACTACATAACAAAGAGAAACACCCATTAGGACCAATTTTTTTAAGCTTTCATATTTAACATTTCTAAAACCAAACAATAAAATAATAATAAAAATGACACGTGGAATTAAAATAAATAAAAAATAATAAAAATGCCACCTAAGTCAACCACGTCATTAAAAATAATAAAAAAATTAAAAAAAATTGCCACATCAGACTTTTTAATGAGGTGGCGTGAAAAAGGTTCAAAATCAAACTTCTGAAATTTTACGAGGCACTTGAAACTTTTTTTTTGGCAGGGGTTTTTTCAACTACACCCCATATGGCAGGGGGCAAAATAGGTATTAACCCACCCTTATATGAATTATTAAATCATTTAAAAGTGATAATTAACTCATATAAATCATGTGAAATTCAAATATTCAATTAGAGATCTTATTCTAATCAAATCCAATCAACATTAACTCCAAAAATCAATCAAATTTCGTGCACCAATTCATTGGAGGATGTTTGGATCAAATTGGACAAAATTAGAAAGATTAGGAACCAAATTCCAATCAAATTTTCATAACTTCCAATCAAAGATTCAAATGGATTTTCTTCAATTTTTCTAACCTAATTCATTCTATGATAAATAGTGAGCAATTGCAGACCCCTAGGAGAAGTTTTTTTCAGCATTTGAAACCTTGCCCGAGCTCTCTAAAGATCAAGAAAATCTCAAGATCGTTTTTGGAGTTTGAGGCTGATTCAAAGCATTGTGAGTGTTCCAAACGATTCCCAGGAGATCATTGAAGTTGTACCAATCATCACGAGCCCCTGAAGCCTCAAGAACACGAGTCAATACTCTACGGTTTGTCAATTTTTAATTTGAGTCGAATTGCATTATTCATACATCATTGGTGTTATTTGATTGCATATTATCATTTATAACAATATATTGATTGTTTCTGGAAGTTTAATTGGATTTCTGTGCGTGTTTACTACCAATTGCCATTTTAGGGTTCATACCTTAAATTCAGGGATTTTTGATTTAGAAGGATTTGGACTGTGATATTGACACACATGTGTTCGTATGAATGAGGTGATCATGAATATGGTGTTAGATTTTGTTTTCTGTGCTTGTATGCAATTTTGGCTAGTCGTAGATTTTGTAGTGACGGTTCAACAACCGTAGCTAAAAGTTCCAGGGGCTAAAACGACGGCCCAAGGTTGAAGATGACCTCGTGTCATCACGCGATAGGCCGGTTTCAAAGAGAAAAAGCGCGCGTCCCTCTTTTAAATCCAGACGGATCTGGCGTGCTCTCGCCCACGTGCATAGGATGCGCCTCCTCATATCAGCCCTCAGATATTCGCTCCATTCCATCCAATGCCCCTGAATGCCCCAGTCCACCATGCATCTCTAGGGACGCGCCACACCAGATTATTACGCTAAGTTTCCTTTTTTTTTTATTGCATAATTTTTTTATTTGTTTGTTTTCTTTTTTTATTTTTTTATTTTTTTCCTTTTTTTATTTATTAAATTACCTTTAATTGAATAATGTACTATTTTAACAATTATTTATTTTTTATCGGAAACCCGACTTTTTCCACAATTTTATCAATAATTGTTAAAAATTCAAATTTTTTGCCTATACTTTTAATCAATTAAATAATTATAATTTAATCCAATAATTATTAATTTATTATATTTAATCGAACATTCAACTTTCTTGACCTTATAATGGTTATCTAAAATATTCAATTAATTGTTTTGCCTATTTTCGTTTAAATTTGGGTTTGTGTAAATCATCAATGGAACTTTAATACACTAACCTTTCTCTTCTTCATTCTTAATTTTCAGGGTTGATCAAGGATCGATGAAGGCTCAAGCCATCTGATTTTTTTTAAATTAATAATCCTCTTTTTCTTTGTGCCTTTTCTTATTCTGCCCAAAGGTGTTTATTGTAATAGTGTAGGACTATTAAACTGCTTTATTTTATGGTTAGTAACCCTAGGGAGTGCAAGCCTGTTAATTAAATTAGAATAACTAATTATAAGATAAATATCTGAATTTAACCACGTGATTGTGCCACACACACACCTTTAGGGTAACCTCTCTTGTTGCCTTGTTGCTTGCTGCCTTATTATCTGTTGCCTTTAATTATGATTCTGAATAGTCAAGTCCCTCGATTCCGAGGATACCTAAAGCAAATGTTGCCCTCAGTTCATTCATCATCAATTTTGTCCCTCGTGGTTGCCTTATAAAAGATGATTGTCTCCATTGCTAAGGTATCCCCGTCTGTTGCCTAAAAGATTAAATGACTATTATATCCTTCCCTTAGACTACCTGCCCTCTTTATGGCAGGGACAGTCTTGTGGCGAACGATAATTTCGATGACCCTTTTCAAATTCAATGAAAGGACTACCTGCCCTCCTTATGGTATGGATAGCCCTTTCCCATTAAAGTCTAAAACAATTTTTTTAACTTAAGGGTAATTGCTTTTTAATTGCTTGCTCTTTTTTCAAATTCAAATCTTTTCCCACTCCTTTTCAAAATCAAATTAAAAAAGACTACGCTTATTTACAAGCTAAAGTTCTTCTTCAAAATCTTTTCTTATTCACACTATAAACTTTTTTTTGAAAACAAAAAGTGACTAAGCAATTAAGAGCGCATGGATAGCCATGGATACAAAGGGTGCTTACACCTTCCCTTTGTATAACTTACCCCCCGAACTCAATCTCTTTCAAAAAGGTTTTTTTTCTGTTCTTTTAGCCTTTCTATAAATTGGATAAAATAAAAGTCGGTGGCGACTCTTGCTCACCGCAACATTGCTTGCTTAAAAATAAAAGTCAGTTCACCGTATTACAAGACAACAACAACTTAGGTGAGTTTGTGGTCCAGAAAACCCTTGCTTTGATAATTTCTAAAGCAGGTAGGATTGAAGGGGAGTCTTTTCCAGCGAAAGATAATTGTCGCCCCCGGCCATCTTTGTGGAGTGATCCTTCGATCAATTCTATCAATTTTATCGGAGAACGCCTACCCTTTCTCGATGATTTTCCCATAGATTACAAAGGCATTCATGATAAGTCACACTTCGAGCGGTCGAGGATGGCATAAAACCAACTGCTAAGGGGCCAAGGGAGCAGAAGTATATTCAAGTAAGTTGGTGAATTGCAATCTATGCTTGCAATGGCCCAAGGGAGCATCTCTCAACGTCAGGAAAAAGTATGAAACATGATGGAAAAGAAAGAAGAATTAAAGATCCTTCTCAAAATGGTGGCGCTAGAGAAACGGGCCCACACTACCGCATAAAAGAACCTAAGGGGGTCTCCCTAAACTCTTTTATGAAACTCGAGGGGCGACTATATAAAATAAGGGATGACCTAATGGAAACTTCCAACCAGTACTTTGAGTGGGCGAAGGAGACGATAACCTTCCTCTATTCAGAGCTAGACTTGAGTCAAATGAATATGTTCTAGGTAGTGTGTAGTGACCAATTAGTGGTTGACGAGAATGTCCCACCAGTTAGGGAGGTTGTCTTAACTGATCACAAGGAAACAAAAGGCGTTATTCTCCCAGGGGATACTTTGAAGGATCAATGAGTTAATGGATTACATATTCATTGCTTTCGTACCTTTTTTGTAATGGTGCTTCAAAAAGGGTTTCCATAACTATTTTCCCTTATAGGCTCTTCAGTACTCCTTTTCCCCTAGGTGTCTTAATTAAATGACGTGTTTGTATACTCTCATATTTTTTACGTGACTTGGAATTTTTTGGCGAGGATTATTTCAAACAGGTTTTTGTTATTATCTTAGAAAACAAGGATTCTTGCCTGGGGATGCCAATGTTGGCAAGGATTTCTGCGTGAGGATCTAACATGTGTGATCGCCTCGAGGGGCAGAAATGATTACTTCGTGAGGATCCAGCATGTGTAATCTCCCCAAAGGGAGGAAAGGATTATTGCATGAGGATCTAATATATATGGTCGCTTCATTGGGAGATTTTGATAAGATCTCTTTCGCTTTTTCAGTTTCCTGCAAATAAAGAAATAATATTCCCAACTTATATAATAATGCAGTCTTCTTCAACTTCAAGCCCTCTACATATCACTTCTTGGAGAAATCTCAATTTCCCTATATGATCCAGTCTCGCCCATCTAGGAGTGGATACTTCATGCAAAGATACAATGTAGATAGGGAGACTCCCAATGGATGAAATTAGGTTGCCCTATAATCATGTTATATAAGGAAGGTGCATCCATAACAAGGTACCTCGCCTTAATCTGCTTTAAATTTTCCTTTGCTCCAAATGTGGTCTTTAGTGTTATATAACCCTTCATCTACACTTTTTCACCTCAAAATCATACCAATGATCCTCATAAATATTTAAGATCGTCCAAGTCCATGTGTAGCCTCTCAAAAGCAACACAATAGATGATATCTACAGAGCTTCCTTGATCAATCAGTACCCTCTTAATCTCCCAATCGTCACACCTTAGAGTGGTGATTATGAGATCATCGTTATGTGGGTGAATGCCTGCTGTCTCCTTCTTAGAAAAGGTGATCTCATATTTTAGGGCTTCTAGTTCGCCCAAATTAGAGCAGGTGGCAGAGCCTTTAATGGTTAGGATTTATCGAGAGTATCTCTTGCGGGAAGAACTTGTCTCTCTACCACCCGTGAATCCTCCTATGAAGTTATTAAGGTGTGGTGTACAACTTTGTCGTCGCCTCCTCGACTCGCCTTTTTTTCCCTTTTTGGACCAAGGGCTCCCAGAAGCGTCTCGACCATGAGAGCTAGATTTGTATGACCTTTGTGCGGAGTTTCCCTTAACATATTTCTTTGCGTGAACTTCTCGGGTCAAACATTTTATCTCCTTCTTGAGTTTATGGAAGTATTCTATAGGGTTCCCCTTGACTATGTAGAACTTGAACCATTCGTTAGACTCAGGCCCCATGACATACGACTTTGGAGCGGGCAAATATGGAGAACTTCTCGCCATATCTACTCACGACGAGTGTTCAGAGGTGTGAAATTTTCCTTATGTTTTGTGCTTCGTATGAACGTCGTGATGTCTCTGATAGGCGACGTGTAGTGATTCTTCAGCGACTGATGTGAGATGTCAGGATTAAAGGTACATTATTTTGTATCTCTAGCCTTTTTTTAACATTGCTTTCCTCTCCTTTCATATAATATTTCGCATGTGTCACTACCTCGACCAGGCAAGTTGTTAGCTTTTAGGCAACAGACTCATTAAAATGTCGCATCCTGAGCCCATTTTAAACTGCTCCTACAAATATTTTCTAGTTAAGGTGGACACCCTTGATTGTTCGCCTCATTAAAATGGGCGAGTTACTTCCTCGAAGATTTAGAGGGGTCTTGACAAATGTTGAAAAGGCTGATGGCGATCATCTTTTTATGCTTAACTCCTGTAAAGTGGTGGACTAGTTTCTTCATCAAGTTCTGATACCTGGTGATAGATAACCGAGGAAAACCCATGTACAACCTCAGGGCCTCATCTTTAAATGTTATAAAGAGGAGATTACACTTAAAGGAGTAAAGATCCCTAATAATTTTCATCTGCGTGTTGATGAAGGCGACATGCTCATAGGAACTGTTATAAATACCTCAACCTTGAGATTAAGAGGGGATTCAATCTGATGGAAGTGATTAGGGCTCCTTATTAAGTCTCAAACTCCAATAAAGTAGAAATCGCTTCCAAGATAACGGGGAAATGAGTTAGTTAATCTCCCATTATTTAGGAGAGAGTGGTTAATTTTCTTCAAATTCCTTCTCTGCACCGTTGTAGACTTGATACACGTCACTTCCTACGTTCTCACACTTCAGGCAAGTTATCCAAAAAATAAACAGTGTATCTAATAAATAGGCAGACCATCTAAATGATGAGTGCTCGAACTAATAAATGAGCGACAAAAAATTATTTGGGTAATACGTTATACCTTTCACTTCGCCCCTTACGGGTATTTGCTGATCTTTGCTGATATACAAATACAACACCTATCAGCCCTACTAAATACAAAATGATGTTGTAATTATTATTATAATATATTTTCTATTAAATTACTCCCTCCGTTCCTTTTTAAGTGTCGTTTTAGCAAAAAGCTCTTCAACCAAGATAGTGGATTATTAGAGTTACTTTTTCTATTATACCCTTATTTATTTTTCTCTTTCCAAATAAATTCAATCATACACTCTCTTTTTCCAATAACTAATTGAAAAATTTGAGATGGAGTTATTGAAAAATAAGGGTATAAATGACAAATTATAACATTAAGTTATGAAACGACACTTAAATAGGAACAAAAAAATTCTTCTAAAACGACACTTAAAAAGGAACGGAGGGAGTATAATTTTAATAATTTTTGTAATTAGATATATATATATATATATATATATATATATATATATATATATAATTTTTTTACATTTAAATATATTGAAGGTTCTCTGATGGTTGGCATGCATTTTGCTAAAACATACTGAGGAAGATCATGGTAAAATAAATGCAAGATGAACTAGCACTCAGACTTCAACATGTCGAACAAGATGTCATAACATTGCTGGTATGACATCCTGACTGCAGGAGCTGATCTGGCAAGTGAATCAGGCGGTTTTAATTGCTACAAGAATCTCTGTTTCAACTCAGAATATTTGGAGAAATCAATTAGTTGATATTTTTACCAAGATTAATTCAATTAAGAGATTTCCATACTTTCTATTATTGGAGACAATATAGGAAAGTTGGGATTAAAGACCTATTTTTTTGGAGAACAAGTAGCAGATTTTGGGAGCCTCTTTGCTGCAATTTGAAGCCTAGTCCAGTCGAAGATATATCTATAAATAGAAGGGTTGTAACCTTGTTTTAGGTGAAACTGGTATTATATGTTTTTGTGTTTTAGGAATCCTTATTTTCTATGAGTTCCATATGTGTACATTCACAAACCTATAGGTGTTGAATAATGTGTGATCTCCGAAGCTGTTAAGCAAGGAGAGTATTTCATCCTCGTAAGCTTTTAAGCATCGAGAAGTGTGTGTCTTGGAAGAGTGTCTTCTGGTTTTCTTTGTTTCTTTTATTTTTTCACAGGGCATTGTGATCGAGGGGATTTGAGGAGGGCCTCATACCTAGGTGAGCCTTAGGTAGAAGTCATAGGAAGGGTAGTGATTAAGTGAGAAGTGTAAACTGGGACTGTTTAGCTTCGTATTGATACTATTGTATATTGGTCTCATCCTTGGCTTTGTAGCCCCCAGAGTAGGAAGGATTGTTCCGAATTGGGTAAACATATCGCTGTATTCTTTACTTTATGCACTATTATTATCACTGCTATCAAACTTGTTCATAACTGTTAACGTGCTCAGATATTGTGTCGTAACATATCGTTCGACATCACATATCTGATACCCGAATTTCAATTGGTATCAAAGCAGACACTCTGCTCTGCATCTTAGTGAGATCTAGGGAGGGTACTTTCTGGTACAATGGACAAGGAAGTTAGATTCTTGAATAGACCACCTGTTCTGGATGGAAGCAATTATGACTACTAGAAACCTCGCATGGTGGCCTTCTTGAAATCCATAGATTGTCGGGCTTGGAAAGCGGTTTTGAAAGGATGGAAACATCTTGTCATTATAGGAGTAGACAAACAACCCACGAACACACTCAAGCTTGAGGAAGATAGGGACAAAGAAGACGATGAGCTTGCGCTTGGAAATTCTAAGACTCTAAATGCCATATTCAATGGAGTTGACAAGAACATCGTTAGGCTGGTTAACACATGTGAAGTAGCCAAAGATGCATGGGAAATCCTTAGAACAACATATGAAGGCACCTCTATAGTAAAGATGTCAAGACTTCAGCTGTTAACAACTCAATTTGAGAATGTAAGGATGAAAGAGGATGAAAGTATTAATAAATTTCACATGAGTGTCCTGGAGATAGCAAATGTATCTAGTGCATTGGGGAAAAGATTCCTGAAGAAAAACTAGTGAGAAAGATGCTCAGGTCCCTTCCCAAAAGATTTGACATGAAGGTGACTGTTATCGAACAAGCTCAAGACATTAATAGGATGAGGTTGGATGATCTAGTAGGGTCGCTTCAGACGTTTGAGTTAAGCATCAATGATAGAGCCGAAAAGAAGAACAAAAGCATAGCTTTTGCTGCCAACACCGAAGTTGGGTTGGAGGAATGTGATCTGGATTCAGATGAAGGTATATCTAATGCAATAGTTTTGCTTGGAAGACAATTCAACCGAGTGATGAAGCAGATGGGCAAAAATCCAAGATCAAATGTTCAGAACAACCCATCTGACATTCAAAATTCACATGATGCTGGAAAAAGGAAGTCTGAAGAGAAGCCTACTCATGAAAAAGGTATACAGTGCTATGAATGTGGAGGTTTTGGACACATCAAACCTGAATGTCCTACATTCCTCAAGAGACAGAAGAAGGGTTTATATGTAACATGGTCTGAAGAAGACTCTGACAGTGACCTCGAAGATGAATCGACCAAACATGTGAATGCTTTAACCAGCATGTGAGCAGATGATGAGGATGATTCAGCATATGATGATCTACTTGCATCATACAGAGAGCTGTGTATCACAAATGCTGAATTACTCAAAAGAGGAGAGAAACAGAAGGATCTGGTGCGACAATTGAATGAAGAGAAGAAATAACAGTTGAAAGGACTATCTCTGAAATGGAAATAGAGATTAGATCCCTACAATGTAAGCTCAACAAAGCTTAAAATCTAGTCAGAATACATGATACTGGGTCCATCTCCCGTGAGGAAATTGCTCAAGTAGAAATAATGACAAGGGACATGAGTATCTTAGGACTGGATGGGGAAAGAAAGTCAACTTTAGACTCCAGTCATCCCCTGACCAAATAAAAGATGTTACATCAAATGTCTCAACATTCTGACAAAAGAAGTATGGACTTTGCCTCAACCTCTAAAATCAAAAGGGAGATGACCCCTGAAAGCTCATCCGACGATCTGACTGTGTTGAGAGAACAGTTCAACAACATAGGGAACTCCAGGCTGAATCATGAAGGGTATGAAAAAAGGAATAAAATCATATACCTCAAGAAGTATGAGATCGGCTCAGTCGTGTCATGGTCAGGAGAAAGGGTTAGACAAGAGAATGGAGTAACTAGAACATGGGGATCGATTGTTGTATCAGATGAGTCTGTTATTGAGACATATATAGGTGAACTTACTATAAGTGAAATGGCAGCAAGATTCTCAGAAACTTGCTTGGAAAACAAAAGGCTTTGGAAGAAAGTAATAGAGCATAGAAATTCTAAAGCTCTACTACAAGATGAGAGAAATGAACTTTTGGCAATCATCGAGGATCTTAAAGAAGATGGTGTGATGTCTAAATCAGACCAATGCAACATGACTCAAATAAGAAGAAGATCACTCACAGGGACCTCCGTGAAAGGAAGGAATCATTGGAAGGGAAAGAACAGTAGAAAGATCAAGAGTCCTAACTCAAGAAGCCCCAAAATTGGGGAGGCTCCTCAAAGGAAGAAGCAAAGGATGTCAAGACATGAGTCTCAACATCTAAAGACGGCAAATAAAAGGTATGATAACTCTCAGCATAAACACATAACTTGTGATCACTTTGGTAGGTCTGGTCATTCAAAGGCTACGTGCTACAACTTGACTGGATTTCCCAAATGGATGCTGTCTCATCAAGAGAATCATAGTAAGACACACTCTGTGTCAAAGAAATTTTCTGCTCCTAGGACAAGTGTGAGAAATGAGTCTCAAGACACATTCCATGCTATGCATGGAAGAAAGTCCAAGGTAACAAAGGCTGAAGGCTCAAAAGGAGGGAATAATGCTGGCGCAATGAGTATTGACCTCTCTAAGGTCGAAATGATGAGGAAGTCTGCGGATTCGAGTGTTATAATTTGCAAGAAAGATAACTGTGATCCAACCAGATTCAAGGAGATTGTGGAATCCACTAATGTGATCATCAATGATCCGGTCAGAAAAGAAAATAATGTCAATACAACTGCATCAACAACTGAAAGAAGCTTAACTGAAGATGTTTCAACATCTGAGATCAACTCTGATGGATTTAAAGCAAATGTTGAAGCTGAGGAAAATCAGGTTATTGTCAAAGACCTAGGTGTTAGAATGAAGCAAGATAGGCACAATGTTCCTATCCCAAAAGCTACTTCCCAATCAAGTGAAGGTTCATCAAGTCTCAGTTGTAGTTCAGAGCATGATTCATGGGTTGATCGCACAGAAGCTTGTCTCAATAAGTACATGAGGAATGATACAGAGAACCAGGTCTCAATAGATTATGACAGTGGCCTCAAGGATGAGGAGAGTCTTGATTACCAGATTGAATATCCAGGTGAATTTTAAATTGAAGGGGACTGTATGAGTAATTGGTTCTTGCTTGATCTCATACTCTAGCAAAGAATGTGTGTGGATGAAACTAACCAAGACCCAAGGTTGTGGGATATGATGTTGACTGAACCTCAAGTCAGTCATGAGGATAAAGGGAATGAAGCTGGCAAAGCTCTCTATGACGAAAAGAACTCAAGAAACTGTGCTCAAATGTATATAAGTATCAAAGGGATGTCGGATAAAATGATCCAACATCTTGTCAAACAGATACAACCAAAGATTGAAAAGTCTATAAGGAATGAAGAGTGGAGACTCAACTTGAAAAACATCATTCATGAAGGAATTTCTGTCTCCTATCACCACAAAGGATTTGAAGATGAAGGTTGTGTTGAAGATTCTGCAAATATTTCTAAAGAAGTTTCTATCTCGGAAGATGAGGTCCTTGAGTTCAGTGATGAGCCTGAGTATGCCACCGTGACAGTGGGTGAAACTGGTGTCACTCAGCAGATGGTGACTAAGTATAATGTCTCTCTAAATTACATAACATTGACATGTGACATCTCAAATACTTACAAGGATCCTAATCATATCAACAAAGATATTGAGGTTGTGGCTCTAGAGCATGGTGATAGCGAAATGATGTCTACAACTACTTCTGTGAAAGACCTGAATGATACTCATCTCAAGAAAGATCTTAGGGGTAGGTATTCATGAAGAAGTATAGCAATTATTTCATGAGCCACTAGTGGAAGGGTTGAAGACAATGGAGTTTCTACTGTGGCTGTTGGTGTATGACAGCTGGTCATGAGATTTTATTTTGCTTTGCATTTTGATTTTGTTTATTTTGGTTTTTGATTTTGAAAGGGTGAAATGCCCAGGATTTTTTTGTTAGTCTTCTGAAGAAAAAAATGATGATGAATAGGTACCTTGCTTAGTTTTACTACCTTTGTCACTTTGTGGCTAAAAAGAGGGAGTAGAAGTTGAGTATACAGGAGGTGCTTGTACTGAGGGGGAGTTGTTTTGGAGCTTTCGCTGCTGGCTCTAATGGATGGTTTTAAGGGGGAGCTGCTATCCCCACATGGTTTTCCGCTGCTGTATTTTTGTTGACACGTTTATTTGGTTGTTTTAGCCAAAATGTGCCAAAGGGGGAGATTGAAGGTTCTCTGATGGTTGGCATTCATTTTGCTAAAACATACTGAGGAAGATCATGGTGAAATAAATGCAAGATGAACTAGCACCCATACTTCAACATGTCGAACAAGATGTCATAACATGGCTGGTATGACATCCTGACTGCAGGAGCTGATCTGGCAAGTGAATCAGGCGGTTTTAATTGCTACAAGAATCTCTGTTTTAGCTCAGAATATTCGGAGAAATCAATTAGCTGATATTTTTACCAAGATTGATTCAATCAAGAGATTTCCATACTTTCTATTATTGGAGACAATATAGGAAAGTTGGGATTAAAGACCTATTTTCTTGGAGAACAAGTAGCAAATTTTGGCAGTCTCTTTGCTGCGATTTGAAGCCCTATCCAGACAGAGATATATCTATAAATAGAAGGGTTGTAACCTAGTTTTAGGTGGAACTGATATTATATGTTTTAGGGTTTTATGAATCCTTATTTTCTGTGAGTTCTATATGTGTACATTCACAAACATATAAGTGTTGAATGTTGTGTGATCTCCGAAGCTGTTAAGCAAGGAGAGTATTTCATCCTCGTAGGCTTTTAAGCATCGAGGAGTGTGTGTCTTGGAAGAGTGTCTTCTGGTTTTCTTTGTTTCTTTTATTTTGTCACAGGGCATTGTGATTGAGGGGATTTGAGGAGGGCCTCGTACCTAGGTGAGTATTAGGTAGAAGTCATATGAAGGGTAGTGATTAAGTGAGAAGTTTAAACTGGGACTGTTTAGCTTCGAATTGATACTATCGTATATTGGTTTCATCCCTGGCTTGGTAGCCCTAGAGTAGGAAGTATTGTTCCGAACTGGGTAAACATATCGCTGTGTTCTTTACTTTCTGCACTATTATTATCGCTGCTATCAAACTTGTTCATAACTGTTAACGTGCTCAGATATTGTGTCGTGACATCTCATTCAACATCACATATCTGATACCAGAATTTCATATATTATTACAAATCAAAATTGTTGAGAATCAAGTGTGAGGAAGAAGTCCCGCATTGGTTAGAAAAGGGAAGAATGGACATTTTATAAGTGAGAGAACCTACACACCTATCACCTTAAGCTTTTATGTGGACAAGTGGTGTGTCTCCCACAAAGTTGTGTAACGAGGGAGCATGTTACACTTGGGACAAACTTTGTGAGAGACCCACCACTTGTCTACCTAAAACCTTATCAGGAGCTCTGGTTTATTGATCAAGGGAGGAAGAAGAAAATCACGATGGTGGTGAATTATGGGAATGGAAATTATCCAACAATTCTACAAATTCTGAAAGTAGATAACTATGAGAATTGGTGCAAACAGATTAAGGTTCTATTCAAGTGTCGAGGTCTTTGGGATCTTGTAAAGGATGGAGTAGAAGAGCTTGAAGAAGACGCTTCAGAAGAAGAAAAGGAAGAAGACGAAGAATTGGAGAAGAAAAGTTATAAAGCACTCTTCATAATTCCCCAATGTCTGAGTCCAGATAATTTCGAAAAGGTTAGTGATTCTGAATCTGCAAAAGAAGCTTGGGAGATTCTCGAAAAGTCTTTTGGAGGCGCTAAGGTGAAAGAGGTGAGGTTACAAACTCACAAAGGAACGTATGAATTTCTTCAGATGGAAGATAACGAAAGCATAACTGATTTCTTCACCGAGTTACGAAACTAGTGAATCAAATCAAGATATGTGGAGAAGCGCTAACAACAAGAGTTATAGTTTCGAAGATCTTGATGTCTTTGGCCCCTAAGTTAGACCACGTGGTAGTAGCCATAGAGGAGTCGAAGGATTTGTCGAAATTGACAAAAGAAGAGCTTCAAGGGACGCTTGAATCTCATGAACAACGAATGGCTGAAAGAGATGCAATTAAGTCGAAGAGTGATTTGGCTTTGCAGGCTCAGTCGGCAAACAAAAATAAAGGCAAAGGAACCAACAGTGGTATCATGAGCCTTTGGTTCGAGAAAGGGACCGGCTTACTTGTAGTTGAAGAAAGTCAACGGATATAAGTGAATGTGGAAGAGAGAGCTTTCATATGAGGTGGAGCATTGCATAAACTCACACTTGAGGGGGAGTGTTGAAAATCAAGTGTGACGAAGAAGTCCCACATTGGTTAGAAAAGAGAAGAATGAACATTTTATAAGTGAGAGAACCCACACACCTATCACCTTAACATTTTAGGTGGACAAGTGGTGTGTCTCTCACAAAGGTGTATTCCAAATAGAATGCTCCCTCGTTTATCCCCCGAGTCGCCTCCAACAAAAATTTATATAAAGTCATATTCTATAAAATATCTTGTTAAATACAAAAAAAAAAAGACAATCTCACTCATCTGTGGGTTTGTTAGTGTACTTACAAATACTCAAAAATATTAAAATAAAACATAAATTTATATAGATTTACAAATCATACTCAACTTTTAAAAAAGTCGATCCTCATCTTGGGTTATGAAAAGCATACTGAAAATCAGAGATGAAATTTCCACAAAGCAGGAATGGCAGAACAATTTGCAGCAAGATAAATATTATACCAGGAAAATATACATGAGTATGAAATAGGTACAAGATGTGCAATGGAGGAAAACTATGAATGATAATCTAGCTCGCCCTAAAGTTACCCATACTTTATGAATGGCCTGCCATAATAATCTTAAACCAAAGAGAGGATGTAAAGGTTTGGATTATTAGATAATGTTGAATACTGTTTCTGCATGGAAAATGAGACTTTGGATCACTTGCCTTTTGCTTGCCCATGTACGAGAATCATATGGGAGGACATACTGAAATGGCTGCAAGTATCACATAGTCCAAAAGAGTGAAAAGATGAATTAATTTGGTTCATCAACAATTGTAGTAAGAAAGGATGAAGGACATCTGCCCAACTATTCCCTTCTTTAAAAATGTAAGAAAATCACTTGTAAAGTTTTTTTAATCTCAATAAAAATTATTTCTTTTGATTAAAAAAAAGTCAAATCAATACAAAAAAATAAACTTAGAACATATAATAGATCAGACTTTAACGTTATATATTTTAATTAAATTAAATTTAGATTTTATAATTTAGAGTTTATAAAGTTTAATTAACCCGAACTCTTTTCACCTCTAGCAATCAATTGTTTTGTGAACTACTTGCTTTTTTTTTTTAAATCATAAATTCATGTATGTTTGGTTTTGCTATAGTGAAATAGATTTTGGATGAACAAGCTTTACTCAAAATTCAAATAAATATATTTTAGTAAAAAGAAATTTGAAAATGAAGTAAATTTTATTTAGTATTATTTCTAAAATTGAAATTAAAAAATAAATTTATTTTAAACAATTTAATTTTTCTTTGAAAAACTACAAAATTTATTTGTAAGTTAAAATTCTACTTGAAACTCACATAGATATATCAAATAGTGATTACAATAACTTTATTTTTAGTTTTAAATGTTATTCTTATATCATATTTATACATCTACACCGTATTTAACTGTTTACTAATACAGTGAAATATTATAATAATAACTTTTTAAAAATTAAAAAAAAATTTATTTTTTATAGATTTAGTAAGTACAAAAACAAAATTATATGATTAACCAATTTCATAACTTTATTACTCGACATTTTAAATTTCAACAACCAACTTCATAACTATTAAAGTTCTAGGCAGTCTATTAACCAACTTCATAATTTCATCAACCAACTTTTTATATTTTATTAACCAATTTTATTTTACTACTAAAAATAATTTTAAATATTTGAGTGTTATGCAAGTATTTGGGTGTAGAATTTTGCGTAAGAATAGCACATCTCTTTCTAAAATCACTGTTTTTTTTCTTTTCAAAAGGGGATACGATCAACCAATTGCAATTGAGTTTTACTTACTACAAGATCTATAATAACTTTAATTTAATTACTTGATTTGATTTTGAGCGTAGATGCCAATTTACAAATAAATATCATTGCAGAGTTTTAAATAGGATATACTATAAGTGAAAGGAACAAATTAACTTTAATCACAATTTTTAATATAGTATCAAGAATTTAACTTAAGATTTATTCGACCATCTATTATTAAGTTTTTATTATTGGGCTATTATTTATTTTTATCTTCTAAATTATTAATTTTAGAACTGAGAATTATGTTAAAAAATTTACATCGGACAATACATTATCTGAATATATATTTATAAAAGAAGATAATTTATATTTTACAAACTGGTTTTATACGGATAATTTAATCCAACGAAGATTTTTAACATATTAATTTTGTTTGAATGCTTGAGGTTGACTCTCATATCCAAGGTGATTAAATTATTTGAATCTAACCCTTTGTGGAACCAAATTTGGTGTGGCCTAAGCTTTCAACTCGAAGAAAGGGATTTGTAGTTCTGCACCAGTCTCTTCACTGATTTTTGTGTGGTAAAGAGTAACATAGAGTTGGTACTTTCCCTTTAAAATCTCACCTAGCTAACTCAACAAAATCACATACACAAAAGAACTTATTTTTTAATCGAAATTAGAGCATGAATTTGTTACAAAATCTTTGTCCAACAGTGTGAAAACTATTTCATTACAAAATATTCACCACATGCACTACTTTTTCAAAAGTCTAAAAGTTAAATTCATTCTGACACTTTTCAATCGCTCTCATATTAAGTACAATTTAAAATAAAAAGATATACTTAGGAATTTAAACTAGGGTTAAATATGTTTTTAGTCCCTACAAATTTACCAAAAATAGCTTTTAGTTCCTATAAAAAATATATTGATTTTTAGTCCTTATAAAATTATTTTTGCACTCAGTTTTAGTCCCTGTAGAGGGACCAAAAGTGAGTGCAAAAGTAATTTTATAGGGACTAAAAGTCAATATATTTTTTATAGGGACTAAAAACCAAAATTAAAATATTTATAGGGACCAAAAACATATTTAACCCTTTAAACTAATAGTCTAACTTATATTTTAATCGACTAACAAACTTATATACTAATATTATTAAAATTTATTTTAATATTTAATATGGCTTTTAGAAAACCATATTAAATATAATATTATATTTTAATTATAACTTAAATATGTGAAAATTTGATGTAAGTTAATAAGTATAACTTAATTTAATAAGTTTATAAATGAACAAAATAATAAAATCTAATATATTAATAATAGTAATGTAAGAGTACTATTTAAATTTAGTTAAGTAAAATGACTTTGTAAATTTTTAAAAAATTCTTATTTTTTCTATTTAAAAAAATCTAAATCATAAATTTTTATAAATAAAGCTCATATCTTATATTTGAATTGGTGGTATAAAATATAATAGAAATTAAAATGCAATGAAGCAGTAAACAATAATATTCTATTGTTTATATTTATAAATAATGGATAAATAATATAAAAACACATTTCATCTCAAGTCAAGTCAGTTGATAGTTATGCAGGAACAAATGAAAAGTGTGAGTTCGAACATGTAATATCTCATTTGTTCACTTTTAAAAAGTGAATTCAAGCCACTAGGCTATTTAATATATATATATATATATATATATATATATATATATATATATATATATATATATATATATATATATATATATATATATATATATATATATATATATATATATATATATATATATATATATTAATAACTTGTTTTAAAATATAATATATACATTTATTAATAACTTGTTTTAAAATAATATTTATCTCTAAGGAACTTATTTTTGAAAACAAATTTATTTTTTGAAATCAATATATTATTTTAAAATTTAATACATTTTAATAGATATTAATTTTATTTGAAAAATTATTATTATAATATATCAAATATTAATTTTAATAACAATATAATATATACTGAAATTAAAATTAACATCATAATTTATTGTTAAAATGTATCAAATAATAAATTTTAATATTTTATTAGTAACTTGTTAAAATTACTAAAATCAATTTTTTTTTAGAATAAATTGGAAATTTTTAATATTTTAAAACATACTATATACATTTATTAATAAATTATTTTAAAATAATATTTATCTATTAAAAATAATGTATACATTTTAATATATATAAATTTTATTTGAAAAATTATTATTACAATATATTAAATGTTAATTAATAACAATATAATATATACTGAAATGAAAATTAACATCATAACTTATTGTTAAAATGTATCAAATAATAAATTTTTAAGGTATCTTATAATAAAATTTTAACGTATCAAATAATAAATTTTTAATAAAATATTAAAATTACTTTTTTTAGAATAAACTGAAATTTTTTAATTTTTTAAAACATAATATATACATTTATTAATAACTTATTTTAACATAATATATACATAATATTTTAAAACCTAATATATGCATGTAAAATTTATTAGTTTAAACAAAAATTATAATGGAAATATGAAATATAGCAAATATGTAATATATACTTTTCAGGAGCAATAAAAATCATAAGGAACAAGTTGGTCAAGTGGTAGTGCTTCTTTTTAGTGTGGGGAGGTCATGGGTTCAACACCCATTATGCACAAAATTTTATAATTTCTATCTTTTAAATTTTGAAAACTTAAAATAATAATAAATAAAATGTCTACGTGGCAATTAAAATAATTTAAAATAAGTATAATAAAGTCATATCAGCATATTTGTATTTGAATTAAAAAATTAAAAAACTATACAATCAGCGTGCCACATAACCAAATGGCATGTGCTATTTCCTAGGAAGGTCTAAAACGACATAATAACCCTATATATATATATATATATATATATATATATATATATATATATATATATATATACACACATATATATACTAGTAAGAGACCTGTGCTCCCGCACGGGTAATTGAATTACGATTTCATGTAAATAATTAAAAAAAATAGTAATTTAACATCTTTAAATAATAATCATGAAATAAAAAAAACAACAAAATATTTGTTAGCGTGATGACACGTGAATGTATCTTAATGTCATACCACATATATAGTATTAAATATCAATGTAAAATTTTAAATATAAATGCAAAATTCTAAAGTTTACATTTTTTAAAATGAACAGTAATTATATAAATTTAATTATATTAAATAATCATACACACAAAAAAAATAATATTATTGTAAGATGGAAAAAAATTAATATTTAAAAATAAAAATCTTATCTCTTAAATTAAAATAATGGTTAATTAAACTAAATTAAATATTGTTTTGTTAGTGACCCGTAAGATAAATATTAAATATTAAATTAAGAGTTAAGTTTAATTTTAATAAAAAGAATAATGGTTGTTTATGATCGTTTGAATTTATACAAAAATATATAAACTAAGTCATTCTTCAATCATGATTTTTGTATTTAAAAAAATTAATATCATTAATTATTAATTAATTCGTATTTATGTTGAATTCAAAATACATTAAAATTCTTATTTATTATTAATTTAATTAATTATTATTTATCAAAAGAAAAAAGTTTGGTTTGAGCTGGCATTACATTTCCTTTTAAACTTAATTAACTTTTTTATGGTAAAACTAAATATATCTATTTACTCTTATTTTCACTTTAGTAAATTTTTTTTATATAAAGTATAAGAAAGACATAGAACATGTTAATTGCCCCCTTCGATGCCCGTTTTGTGAGGATATGATGGAGGATTCGTGGCATGTGTTCTTTGGTTGTAACACTACTAACCGTTGTTGGCAAATAACAGGTTTGTCAAATATTATTGATCATCGTTTACAAAATTTCCATGATGTAAAATCCTTAATTCTTGATATTTGTAGTAAGGAGGATAGTATGACTGCGGGTAGAGTTGCGGTTATGATTGATACTTTGTGGAAAAATCGGAACAATATGGTTTGGAACAATGAAAGAGATGATTATTCTAAACTTGGGTTGAATGCTTTTTGTAGTTGGCAAGAATGGTTTCTGGCACAACGGTATGGTACTAATGTGGAGAATAGGTCTCTCATTCAAAGGTGGGAACCACCGGAGGAAGGGAGTATCAAATGTAACGTGGATGCGGGTTATAATAATTCTCGAGGTACTACTAATCGAGGCTGGTGCATGAGAGACCATATGGGGAGATTTATGTTTGCAGGTGCAGCTTGGGATGTTGGCCATTATCCGATTCTTGAAGCGGAAGCTTTGGCTCTTAAAGAAGCTATTCAAAGAGCCATTGATTTGCATGTGCAAAATGTTATTTTTGAAAGCGATTCCCAAAGAACAGTACAAGCTATTCGTAGTAACTACCAAGGTGTCTCAGAGTTTAGCTGCATAATTTCTTCTATTCATAGTTTGTTGTTTAATTTTCCTAACTTCGAGGTGAAGTTTGTTAAACGCCAAGCGAACTCGGTTGCTCACTCTATAGCAAAGGCGGCCGATTCTTGGACTAGGCGTAGTTTATTTGATATGATACCTCTTTGTATTGAACAACTTTTACTTCATGATATGAATTGATTTTCTGTTTGTCAAAAAAAAAGAAAGACATAGAACAATATATTAAAGTAAATATATTAAACTCAGGTACAAGACATCACGTGCCCTAGAAATCAAACAAATTGTATTACAACATTTGACAAAAACAAATACATTAGCAAGAAGAAAACTAAGAAGAAAAGACTTCTAAAATTGCAAACATAATACCACCACCCTACCATGACTCTTCCCAATCGATGAACCAAAATAGAAGCAAAAACTTCAATTCCATAAGGCCTATCTGGGTTAAGCCGACCTGTAGGATTACAGAAAAAAACACATTAGCATTTTGTTAAAAAAACTAATATGGAATGTGTTTTGTTGTGTTAGAAGTTGGAAGAATTGACCATACCTGCTCTTACCAAACCATCAATATGAAGGCACAAAAAATTCTTTTCATGTTAATCAATTTCAGGCCAGTGTTCGTTCTCAGTCCAGGTCAAATTCATTCTGAATGCACAAAAGATCTTCTTCCAGTTCATCAATTTCAATATCCGCTTTGGTTATCAAAATTCTTAAAATCTGAACACAGGATTACGCATTCAAGGCACCTTAACCAATCTCATATGCACATTTAGAATATTAGGTCGGCATTGCATAATTCAAAGCTTATCTATCTGTCTCTGTTAGGAATTTTTTATGAATGGGGAGAACAACTTTTGGAGCTGTTTATTTGTTGTGCTTCAAATGGCGAGAACAACATCTGGAAGCAACAAAGCAATGTTGAAAAGTTAAGGGATTAATGCATTGAACACAAATAAATGAGTGTAGTAGAAACTTAATCCATGGACAACTTCTTTTCAATAACTTAGAGAAGTTTTCAAGTCAAATAAACACATAAACCATTGTACTAATAAATTAATATGTAATAGAAATGAAAATACCTACTGTTAGAAACTTAAACCATGGACAATTTCTTTTCAATTACTAAGAAATAGAAGTCATACATGTTGTTACACCAACAAATACTGCTAATAAGTATGTTCATTTTCATGTCCTGCTGCAGAACCATAAGCCAAACAACCAATATATGCAGTTAAACTTATCATTTTGTGAGACAAATGCAAACTTATTATTTTGTGAGAGAAATGCAAGAAACATAGAAAATGGAAGCAAAATAGAATGGCAGTAACTTAAACCCATAATGAAAAGCCAACAACACTGAGAAACTTCCCTTGGCTGCACTTTTCATAGGTTTCTCTGGCCTGCTGCCCTTGCCCAGCCTGAACTGAGAGCCAATGGGCCTGAATGTGAAGGTCTCTTATAAAAATGGTTGGATACATTGCTTTCCATTTCTATAGCATATTTTTATAGTTTATGCGGGAAACCTACAATTCCAGCCACATGTTCTCTATGCAGATACAAATTTTTGCTTTAGTAAACTTGAAGGATCAGGTACCTTTTAGTTGCTTCATCTCATATTTTAGCGTCAATCTCTTTGCTAGTACAATATTTAGGTAAACTTGATGCATCACAAGGAAAAGGTTCTGATGTAATAAACTGTAAAAAAATGGAGAAAACTTCAAAATACATAATCAAGAGTATTATTGATTTTAACGGCGGGAAACATATACCACAAAAATTGAAATGTAAATATATTACTTAATGAAGTCTAGCCTAAACTTGAAAGATCTAACTATCATCATTGCTCTAATGATTGCTTAACAAAAGTAATTAAAACCAAAACTATGAAGCAAACCAATAAGTTAAATAAGTAGTATAAGTTATGAGAAATATAGACAGCTATCAATAACAAAATGGCCAAGGAAGACCCATAGTGTTATGAAGAGCATATACAGCAACTTGGATCTATATAAAAGTTATGAATAAGAATTTTCATTAGAAGTCAGGTTGGAGCAGAAGTACACATGTATGAAATCAAAGATTAAAGATTGTACCTCAAGAAATCTCATTATCACTTGATTTGCACTATCAGGATTGAGAGGAAGAATATTGAAAGGGACTAAGATCTCTGTCTTTTCAGCAATTTTATCCCGTGTCTCCAAAATCTACTACAATGGCAACACAAATCAACCAAATAAATAGTACAACAGCAAGTATAAAGCTAACATGCTATTGAATACATATAAGTCAATAAAAAAGAGCAAAAAATATTCTTAGAAGCCATAGAAAATAACCTCTCAATCAACTTCCATAGATTGGGTCATGTTAATCGCCTTTAAAACTTCAAAAAGAACATTAGCAGTCTATAGACCTTGGTAAGTTGTGCTCTGAAAGAAAAGACAAACCATTATTATTCATCATACAATTTTCAGAAAACATATCAAACTGAAAATCATCTAGAGGACCTATCGGTCAGCTTTATCAGCAGCATTCTGGTAAGTTGTGATTGAAGTTAGAAACAGAGAAAGGAGTAGCAGGGGAAGGAGAAAGGGGGGTGGCGGCAATATTAGGGTTTGATGGGAAAAGAAGTGAAGTAGCGAATGATAAGTACCTGTGAAGAGCATAAGCCTCACACTTATTGCAACAGGTATCCATATTTGAGACAAACACTCTCCTGCAACAGGTATACAGACTTTTACTGAAATGGTTCATAACTCAATAAGATCAAAAGGGAAACAAAAGCCCCGAAAGTATTCACAAATCCTAAATCTCTATCAAAACCACTTCAAAACAATAGATAATCAGTCAGAAAAATCAAATCTTACAAATCAGTCAAAAAGTATTTATCTTGAGGTGAATTTAGAATCAAGCTCTTCCAAGTGAAAATCCTCCACCACCCTGCAAATCCAATTTCCCAATAAGACCAAAACAAAACAAAAAACAAAATTATGATTGAACTCAAATAGACACAAACTCAAATATGATTGAACCACATAGCAGAGAAAATTCAGAAGATCCACGGTCTAATATCAAAAGTCAGAAAAGTTAGTAAAGATTAAACCTTTACTCAATAAACACGGTCTAATAGCTAAAAGGACCGATAGAGTCATATCAAAAGTATGTAAAGATTAAAGAACTGATTTTTACTCAAAAACGTAGAAGTCATAAAGAACCAAGCTTTTTCAACTCAAAAATCTAAATAGAGGAAGTGTAAAAAACCAAGCTTTTCATGAATAACACATAAATGACTAATAAATCGGTCAACGACAACCTATGTAAACATCAAAACTCAGAAAAAAGATGGAATCTAACCATTTGACACTACAGGATGTAAAGAAAATATTTTTACTGAACCAAGCCTTTTCAACTCTTAAAACTGCAAAGAGGAAGTTTAAAAACGAAGAAAAATCAGAACTTTGGTAAAAATGAAATCTTTAAAAAAGCAAGCTTTCTCATGAAGAACAAATAAATGTAGAAATCCCGTCAAAATGATATGGTTACATACGGAAAAATCAGAACTTTCGTAAAAGGTTAGATATAAAGATGAGGAAGAATGTCACCTAGGTTAAAGATGAAGATGAAAAGCTTCAGCTAAGGAAACTGGTGGAGTGTTGTAGCTTTCAATGTTCCAAATGGGATTAGGGTGAGAAAGAGAAGACAGAGAAAAAGAGGAAGGAGAAGACGCAGAGAAAGAGAAAGAGGAAAGAGATAGAGAAAATAGAGAGAATGAGAAAAGATGAAAAAGTGAAATTTGAATTTTGAAATTGGACCAATTGGAAGGAGGGAAAAGTGTGCTTTTCTATTTTGACCAATAAAAACCGAGCAGATGGCATCTAGTTGGGATAAGTGAGCTTTTCTATTTAGGTAGTTACAATATTATCCTTGTAGTAAGACAAAGCAATTCATTTAGTACAACAAAGAACATGAATAGTAAAAGGGCGTTATTGGTATATCTTGCACAAAATTGAAGGATTAGGTTTTGATTTAGAAAGTTACTGTTTTACCCTTTTTGCAGTGTAAAATAAAATGTTGCAAAGGGCATAATAGGGAGTTTGGTCAATTGTTTAGTAATGGTAAGATAGTAGATACATATATATATATATATATATATATATATATATATATATACACACTTAATAAATATTAAAAAATTTAATAAAATTTAAATTTCATTCCACTTTTATTTTATTCTATTATTTGACATCACTAAGACATTTGATACCATCACTAAGGCTATGTAGATGACATTCTTCTTTTTTGTAAGCCAAAACCTCCAACATCATATCTCGGAATAGGCTTTTTCATAACTACTCGGTTGCTTCTGGTCAAATCATAAACAATGCTAAGTCCATCATTTTCTTTGGCTCTATGTCCCCTAGAAGAGTAGCCTACTTTCTGAATCTAACTGATTTCAAAAGAGGTACTCATCCTTTCAACTACTTAGGAGTGTCAATTTTCAATGCTAGAATGAAAAAATCTCATCTCTAAGCTTTGGCATATAAAATTGTTGCAAAGCTTTTTCTAATTAGAAAGGGTCAACTTTCTCTTATTCTGATAGAATCACCCTAGTTAGTTCAACCATTCAATGCATGCTCACCATTCAATTACTGTCTACTCGTGGCCTGCATCCGTCCTTAGGAACATTGAGCAAGCCTCTAGAAATTTCATTTAGAGTGGCAATGCCAGCTTTAGAAAATTAGTGAAAATTGCTTGGAAGAAGATATGTCAACCTAGCATTACTACAAAAAGTTCTTCCAACGTCAGACTCGAAATACATTTTACCTTGACAAAATAATTGCGGTAACGAAGGGCGTCATAAAAAGTAATGACTTAACACCTCAGTTTTTAAAACACCTAAGTAAATATTTATTATGGCATGGGTTCAAACCCCAGTTTCAGCACTTTTATTATTTACAAAAACTAACGCCTTTTTTATCTCAGTTTATCATAAAAATCGAGGGGTCATTAGTTTTTTTTTAAATAAAACTCGTTACATTAATTGTTCATGAAGATCATATGTTGGATCTTCTATTCCTTGATATTCTGGGCAAGATCAAATACTGGGAACCTCTTTTCTCAAAACAAAACAAAAAGGTTTTATTAAAGGATATTCTCTACGAATCTTGCATGAATTTTTTTTGGTGAAAAATATGGGTAAGATAATTAATATTAATAATCAAAAAATATTTTCGGTATAGAGAACTTTTTTGCTCTTGTAATCCACCGTAGAGAACTTTTCCAAGTTTCCTTATGTTTCAAGCGCTTCATATGTTTCATTTAGATTTCTAATATCATAAGAGAACTTATAAAATGGACGTCCCTTAGGTTTCACGCGGATCTCTAATGATGGATTCTTGAGCGTTGATAACCTTTATATGGACGACAAAGATTTGTAATGAAAATTGTGAGAGAAACACTTAACTATCATCTCGGTTCTTAAAACAATCGAGGGGTTAGAGTAAAATAAATTTTTTTCCCAAAAATGGTTACATTGTTTACCCAGAATATTAAAAATACATTTTATGAAACAAATCTTTGCAGAATATCAGATTGTTTAACTAGAATATTAAAATTACAACATGAGCAAGTCACATACAATGTTTGTTGCATACAATGTATTTTTAATATTATGGGTAAACAATGTAACCATTTTTATAAAAAAATACTCTAACCCCTCGGTTTTAAAACAAAACCGAGGGATTAGAGTTTTTTTTAAAAATGGTTACATTGTTTATCCAGAATATCAAAAATACATTGTATGCAACAAATCTTCGCAAAATATCAAGATTGTCTACCCATAATATAAAAAATGCAGCATGTCCAAGTCCCATACAAGGAGGTACAAATCTGTCTTAAATGTCAGACATACCTTCACCAAGATTGATTGTTGATGTTATGATTATCACTACTTTCACTAGCGTATACAATTTTCATGCTTGGAATGCATCCAACTTCTAATCAGGTGTTTGTTCCAAAAATTAGAAAATGTTTTTTCAGCACTTGCAATCCAGTAAAGACTCTTAGGAATAAATCATAGTTGTTCAAAACCTTAAACAATAACAACAACTACAACAATAGCAACACCATTGTTTGAGATGGATTGCAAAAGCTGCAAAATATTTTATTCAAGGTAGAAGAACATTTTTTTCAGTTTTACAATCCATCCTAAAATAATGATGCATTCGGCAGTGGGGCGGCTACAAATAAGATAGTATTAGGGTAGAGTCTGTTCAATGAGTGTTTTATAGTCAAATATGATTATTTTATCCTTCGGTTTATCAAAAAAACCGAAGGGTTAAATCATTTACTTTATAGTTGTTAACAAATAAAAACATAAAGTGCATTAGTTGAGATTTGAAGCATGTCCCAAATGGTATATCACCTCGGTGTTTATAAAAATCGAGGCAACAAGTTGTTTATATATATATATATATATATATATATATGGCGCGCCTTGGAATAAAACCTCTTTTTTTTTTATGACGTGAATCATGGGGTTCTTGGCATAAGATCACTTTTAAGTCTAAATAATGCTTTCAATTTGAAGCTTGCTTGGGATATGCAAAACAATGATGAGTATTGGGCTTGGATTTTGAGAGCTAGAGTTCTTAGAAAGCACAACATCATCAAGCACCACATCTTTTCTTTCATCTGGACTGGCATGAGGCTAGAATTTTTCACTCGTCCATCTAACATGGCTTGACAATTAGGTAATGGTAGACAAACTAGGCTTTGGAAAGATACTTGGTGTGGTGACCATATAATAAAAAACTAACACTTTTGTGCTGGTAGTTAATGGTATTGACATTAATATGTTGATCTCTAAGCTTCTGAATTGGAGTGTGTGGGCTATACCACCTCCTTGGAACATTTTGTTTCCTTTTTTATAGCACGACTTGGCCTTGGCGACTCCTCCTACTAATGTCTATAACATAAGAATTTGGACATCCCAAACTAATGGAAATCTTTATTTAAACTAGGCCTACATTTTCAAGTATACTTCGCAAATCAATGTGGACTGGGTCAGATGTATATGGAATAAGGATATCCATCATGCTAAATCCTTCCTAACTTGGAAATTGATGCACGAGAAGGTACATGTTGATGATCTTCTGCAAATGGGAGGCTGTAATTTGGCTTAAATGTGTAGTATTTGCAGGTTTAATCAAGAAACTAATGACCATGTTTTATTCTTTTGTCCTTATGCAACGCGAATTTGGAACTGACTTGGTAGGACTTTGAAGGCTACTAGTCCACTAGTTTCCAAAGATGATGTTTGGTCCATTTGCAGGAAAGGCAAGTCTCCTCAAGGTCTTCTGGTTATGAGATCATCTATTGTGTACAAATTTGTCTCAATCTAGAAGATTCAAAACTATTTTAAGTTTCAAAACAAGTCTACTCCAATTTACACATCCATTTCCAACATCCTTTCCCTCATTAGAATGATTGGAAATCACTCTTCTCCCTGCTCTTCAAATTCCATCACAAATTTTAACATATTGAAATCCTTCAAGGTAGAAATTCATCCTGCTAGAGTCCCTGTTGTGAAAGGAAGTACCAGGCACCTCCCCATTCTGAATTGGATTAAGTGTAACTTTAATAGATCCTTTGATTCTCATGCTAGTGGAAGTGTCAGTATCTTTAGAGATAATAGATGTAACTTCATTTTAGGTTTTCCAGAGCCAACCACGAGTACCAGTTCCTTACATATGAAGTTTTTTGCAGTTTTTAGAGCCAATGAAATCTCTAGGGGAATAACATGACTTAAGATTTGGATTGAGAGTAATTCTCTCATGATCATCCAAGTTTTTTCAAACAATGCATTGGTGCCTTGGAGACTTAGAAATAGATGGATACACTTTAAAAATACCATTGATTATATGTCATTTGTCATTACTCATATTTTTAGGGAGGGAAACTCTTGTGCGGATTTTCTTGCTAACATTGGCCGCAATTCCCACTTTCTAACTCTCTTTCAAGGAAAATGTTGATAGTTCAAAACCAAAGCTCATAGCTCAAAATTTATGAAAGAGCTAGTTGAAACAAACTTGATGAAGTAGAGACTTCAATTCATAGAGAAAACCCCGAGGCCAAGAATCTTTTGATCTCATGCCTTGGGAGTTCCTGCAATTGAATGATTGAGGATGTAAGTGCAAATGATGGAAAATGATGATAAAGTGGGATCTTAGGGTCAAAAACTGAGGTATGACAGTATTTTACATTTCTTTTACTATCTTTATTTTTTATGCTTTATGCTTTACATTACCATCTCTCATTCACTATCTTGTTTATGTTTATGCATTTTTTCTTTTGTCCACTTGGACCTATGTTTATGCATTTTTCTTCCTTTGTCCATTTGGACCCTTTTATTTTGTGCTCAAAACAATTAAGGGTTAAATATACTAACCCCCCTGTAATGTTAGCGAGATTAGCTTTTAGACCCTGTAAAAAAAAATTGATCCCCCTTAACTTATGTAGATTCTTTCACTAGAGCCCCTATATGCCACTTGTGCATCCAGATTCCTCCAAGATTCTCCCTTATTTTCCAATGTGGAATTTTTGTTCCAAATTTGTACACCATGGCATTTCCAACGTGTCTCCAATTGTTCCTCTTCATGTTAATGAAGGAGTGAAAAACACTTAGAAAGGGGGAATTGAATAAGGGTTGTTTCTTTTTGGCAGATAAAAATAATGAACACAATTATTTTTATCCTGGTTCGTTTGAACTCAAACTACCTCCAGTCCACCCTCACAGGTGATTTACCTCCACTGAGGATTTAACCCACTAATAAAAAATTATTACAATGGTTCTCCACTTAGATCAACCTCTAAGTCTTCTTGAGTCTACAGATCACAACTTGATCACTCAAGAAATTTTGGTTTACAAAGATATAATCAAATACAAGAGATTAAGATTGCTTCTAATAAAGCTGTAATCACCAAGTGATTTTTCTCTTAAGCTTAAGTTCTAAATCTCACTGGATATACAAAAGTATGTGAGCTTGAAGATAAATTTTGCTTCTTTGTTCTTGAGCTCTTAGCGTGAGAAAGGATCAGAGTCAGATTATGAGTATATGAAAAATGAATGTAGGATTTCTAACATTTTTCCTTGCTGACATCTTCCTTTTATAGGCGTGAGAATATGACCGTTGAATAGTACTGCATTTAATGCTTTGCGTGTACAGTACAATGTTGCATTTAATGTTTCACACTTTTGTCAACTACCTCGAGCCTTGCATTAACTGCTACTTCTGACTTTGCCTTTTGTAGCCATACTTCCAACGTTCCTTTTGTTAGACACACAGACTGGACTTTCTAGCTTTTCATCATTTGCTTCTGTACTGGATTCATACTTTGCAAGTCTTTTTGAATGTCAGAGTTTCCCGCGTTTGGTGCATTTGTTAGAACTTCAGCGCTTCAGCTTTTGGGAGTTCTTTAGAGCGTGATACCTTTAGAGCTTCAGAATTTGCTTCTGCTTGTCATGATCTGATGTGGCCATCTAGAACATCTGAGTCAGAGCATCTGAAAGCTAATGTAGTGCATACTCTTTTGTACTTTTCTTGAAATGGAAAATGCAATTTATTAGAGTACCACATTGTCTTATACAAAATTCATATCTAATGTTATCATCAAAACTAGAAAATATGATCAGAACATTTCATGTTCTAACAATCTCCCCCTTTTTGATGATGACAAAAACATATAGAATTGATATGAATTTGTATCCAGAATAAAGATGAAATAGATATAGCAATGTATACTAGTCAGAATGAATAGAATAATCTCCCCCTGAGATTATTAATCTCCCCCTAAAATTAATACCAAATGAATTTAATATAAAGGACTTCCCTGAGTATTTTCCATTTCAGACGAGACCTTGCAGTTAAGCTTTTTTTAAGATGATTCAGAGCTTCCTATCAGAGCTTCATTTTGGACAGCATCAAATCTTTGAATTTTCTTTAGAGAACCAGCGTATCAGAGCATCAAATTTTGTTTGCTTCAGATCTTTAGAATTTCATTCATTATCTTGAAGATCTTCATAACATCAAATTGATTTTCTCCCTTAAGCAGATAGAATATGTTTCTGCCTTTTTGAGATTTTCAAAGCATTATATTCCTGCAAAAAAACTTTCAGATACAGAGCTTTGCATTTCTTGTTAGAAAATGTCGAGACTTAAGCCCAACAACGGATATAATAAAATCAATTCAAAATTAATACGTTCTCCCCCTTTTTGTCAGTCATTAAAAAGAATATAAAAGATTCAGATGAACAAAGTAGATGAAAGGAGGGAACAAAATTTTATTGATAAACAGAATGTTAACAAAGCAGATGCAAGAAACAAAAGAAAACTCCTAAAGACACAAGACACAGACTAAGGCAACTTAGAAGCTAAGAGGGCTAGGATGTTCTTGATCTCAACGGTATATTCTGCTTGCTTCTTAGAAGTCTCCTCAGACTTCTGCATCCAAGTCTTGAACTCTTGGTTTGTATCTTCTTGCTTAGCCAGACGATTGAAGACAACTTCTTGATTCTTCTGAAGTTCCTTCAAAGTGTTCCACACTTCAGAAGTAGAGGAACCAACAACAGAAGAAGAAGGGTCTTGAACCATTGATTGAGCAACTAGATTAGAGTCAAACCATTCGAACAGAGTTTCCATATCACCAGTCAGAACAGCAAACTCCTTAGCCTTGGGAGCAAAAGGAAATTGTTGTGGCTTCCAGACCACCATGGGCAGAGGATTGTCCAGATCCATTGCATCAGCCTCAAGCTCCATATCATTAACCTCAGAGGTTGCAGCACCAGAAGATTCAGCCTGCAGAGTCTTCCAGTTTCTGATTTCCTGCAGAGCCTTCCAATGTCCATAATCCAGAGCTAGACCAGCAGGACCAGGAGCTTCAGACATGCAGATATTCTAAAGATTTAGAACATCATCCTGCAGATCTTTAGTGAAAACCTCCCAGAGCTTGCTAACAGCCACATGATCTAACTTGTGATCATGGGCAGCCTTCAGAATCTCCAACCTACTCTGTATCCTGTAGTTAAAAATCTAAAAACAAGTATCAACAGAGGGTTGGGTTGAGGTTGGTCTGATGATGGTTATTGGCTCTTGGGGTTTGGAGATGAGATAGGGTTCAGATGGTCTATCAGAAAGATGATATGAAATGTCAGAGTTTCCCGCGTTTGGTGCATTTGGTGCATTTGGGGTTTGAATGTCAGAGTTTCCCGCGTTTGGTGCATTTGTTAGAACTTCAACGCTTCAGCTTTTGGGAGTTCTTCAGAGCGTGATATCTTTAAAGCTTCAGAACTTGCTTCTGCTTGTCATGATCTGATGTGGCCATCCAGAACATTTGAGTCAGAGCATCTGAAAGCTAATGTAGTGCATACTCTTTTGTACTTTTCCTGAAATGGAAAATGCAATTTATTAGAGTACCACATTGTCTCATACAAAATTCATATCTAATGTTATCATCAAAACTAGAAAATATGATCAGAACATGTCATGTTCTAACAGTTAATTCTCCATTTTTAGGGTTCCTATTTCTCTTTCCCTTTCCTTCGTCGCTTTGTCCCCCTTCACCACCTACCATTTTCGTCGCCCAGTCTTAACCCAGAAACGCAAATCATCATCATGGCTAGCAAATCATCATCTTCTGGAAACTCGGTTGGATAATTTCTGCCCAGTTGTGGTTGTAACGAGACAATGAAGATGTTTGTATCAAACACCATTGATAATCCTAAACGAAAATTATGGAAATGCATAAAATCTTTGGTAAGTGTTTGTATCATCTTCTTATCTTGTAGTTATTTCTTCTTTTGTTTTATTCGAATTTATGCAGAAACACCATTTTTATGCAGACTGGCTGTGGTATGTTCTTGTGGGATGATGAGTTGGGTGAATTCAAGAGGACTGAGTTGATTCAATGCAGAGGCTCTGAAATGACGAAAGATGTTCTAAAGGAAATTTTGAAGGAGACAGTCAATGACAATTAGGGAGTACACACAAGTTATGAGAAGACAATGAGATTGAAGAAAAAACTTACAATGGAGAAGAAGAGGAGCTATAACTTGATGGTTGCACTTGCTATATCTTGGATGTTTTTTTCCCTAATTTATAAGTATATGTAATTTAGGTTAAGTAAGTGTTACTTGTTTATAGTTGAATCAGTTTGTGTAATTTAGGTGTATCTTGTTTGTAGTTGAATCAGTTTGTGTAATTTAGGTGTATGTTGTTTGATCAGTTTGAATGGAAAGTGTTACTTGACTTAGTTGAATAGAAAGTCTGTTGTTTAAATTTCTTCATCATATTCAATTGAAATCATTGTGTTGGATTACTTGGGTGTATCTTGTTTTGACAAAATCAAAAGAAGGAAACACTTACAGCTATATAAGTTCAAACAACATAAGTTCAAACAACAGTCATAATGAGGAAACATATAAAGTTATATAAGTTCAAACAACATCAAATGTAGGAAACATAGATAAAATCGCACTAAATATTATAGGTATGTTACATAAGATACCATTCCACTACATGTCATAGGTCTGTTCCAACTTAATCAAGTAAAAGACATAAGATTCCATTACATAGAGATGCCATTACATGTTAGAGGTCATCACAAAAAAAAGAAGTAGCCACAAAATAAGTTACACAACACAAAATAAGAATTTTATGACAGTTACACAAAATAAAACACATGAACACTACTTAATCAATTTATGATCTTTTTGTTCTTCCATTTCTTCAAAGACCTAGTGGACACTCCTAAGGTAGAGTCATGAGCCCTTGACGTTTCTGCAGGCTCTCCTATGGTAATTGGTTGGTCAACTGAACCTGGATCTGTAATAGGCTTCTTGAACCAGTTCAATTTAACTCTTTCACTCCTCCTTATCTTTAATCCATGGTGAGGTTTGCTTGCCTTCATTTTTCTAGGCAGAGGTTGACTTGTGTCTACAAGACATGACTGAGTTTGACTCTGCATGGATTCTTCTTGAATGTTATCAGTTGCTGGCTCCACATTTTGAACATTAGTTGGCTCCACATTTTGAACATTTGCTGGCTCCACATTTTGAACATTTGTTGGCTCCACATTCTGAACATTTGTCTGCTGAGATTGTGCATCAATTGGCTCCTTTGCGGTTGTGGCCTTATTCTGAGCTTTTACCTTTCTCTACATAACAGTCATAATAAATTAGACATTGAATAGAAGTAGAAATCAACCTTAAATAGACATTACAAATCTTACCTTTCTTTTGAGTGCAGCAGGGTCCTATGTGAGGCTCTTGCATGTCAAAGCATTATGTCCAAACTGATCACATTTAGTACATTTGTATGCAACCCCAAGCCTTCTTTTCCTAGCACCTTCCTCAACATTTTCTCGAATCCTCACCTTTCTAGGCCTATCAGGTCCTTGTTTGTATGCTGGGGGTAGCATCTCATCTATCTCAACTTCTGGCCACATGTTTTGGCCATTTATAGGTGACACAGAGAAGCCATAACAAGTTGCATATTTTTCTCTTGTGTAACATTCATCAACAAAGTCATTAGGTGATTGTTTTCTATATCTTAAAGCAGCTACAACATGTCTACAAGGAATTCCCACCAATTCCCAAAAATTACAGCTGCATGATTTGTTTGCTATGTCAACTATGAATTCTTGAGTGTTCAAACTATGTTTCACTTGGAATTTCTTATCCATAGACCATGTTGGTAGCCAATGGCCACTATTAAATACTTCATTATCCAACCTTCTCCTAGGTATAGGCATAACTCTATGTTGCCATTTTTTAAGTTTGTGTGTAGAGGTTGCTACCCTATTCATTAGATACTTCCTAATCCACTCACACATAGTAAGAATTGGTTTGTCCCTAGCAACTAAAATTGTAGCATTAAAAGACTCGGAGATATTGTTCATCAAGACATCACACTTTGTAGGAACAACCATCAACCAAGTCCATGCATTGAAATCAACCCTCTTTAGCTCATTCATCTTTTGTACCCAAGCTTGATGGTATGTAGCCTTAGCAGCAACCATCATCAAATCCCTTATTAGGGTGCCACCACCAAACTTCTTCTTGAAATTGGCATACAAATGTCTGAGGCAAAGTCTATGTTCAATCCTCTCAAACATCTCTTCAAACACAGCAACCAGACCCTGTAAAGTATAAACAACACAATAATTATGTAACAGATCTGAAAACAATAACAAATATAAACATCACAGTAATTATGCACCAAATCTGAAAAACAATAACAAATATAAAACCATTACCTTTTGTTGATCAGAGATAAAAACATATCTTTTGTCACCATCAATATCCTCCATCAAGAGTTGAATAAATCATCTCCAGCTTTCTTAGTTATTCAATTTCAACCACACCAAAAGCCAAGGGGAAGTATTGATCATTTGGATCCCTCTCAACTGCAATTAGAAGTTGACCACCATACTTGGTTTTCAAGTGACATCCATCAACCCCTATAAAAGGCCTACATCCATTGATGAACCCTTTCCTGCAACCATCAAAACAGAAGTAGAAAGATCCAAATCTAGGTTGGATGGTTGGGCTTGGCCTCTCAACATTTATCTTCATAGTATTTCCACCATTAACTCTTTTTAATTTAGTTGCATACCTCCATAGAGCAGAATATTGCATATCAACATCTCCCTCAATTATCTTCTTTGCCAACAACTTAGTCTTCCATGCTCTTGCAATAGTAATACCAACAAAAAAGTTTTGTCTAATATCTTGCATTATGTCCCTAATTATGACAGTTTCACATGTGTGCATTCTCTTAACTACATTCTCTTAACAAGATGTTATATCTTGCGGAACATAATTTTAAAATCAAACAAACTTCTTTTTCTTATGCACACAATTTCTTTTAACACACATATTTTCAAAAAGGTTCATGTGGAGTACCACAGATGTAGGGGGTGCTAATACATTCCCCTTACATAATCAACACCCGTACCTAGAATCTCGTTTTTGTTTTAAAAACTTCTTTGGGTTTATTTCACTTTTTTCCCATTTCCTTTGGAAACTATAAAGCGCGGTGACGACTTTCACTGAAATAGTGAGTCAATTCAGTTCAATGGCTTTGATCTCAAATTTCCCCTGCTACAATTCCCCCCAACTCCTCTTGCACTATTATTAATGTTGGTGGAAATTGTAATGGCACACCAAATCGTATTGATTTTGGTGGTTCTTTTCGCATCTCATATCAGACTGGGCCATACGAGCTTCTATAGTTTCATATCAAACGTTAGAGATATCATATTGCCGAGCCGTCTCAAAGTTTTCAGAGATCCTATGTAAAAAGCTGAAGTTAACTTCGGTTGAGTCGTAAAATATGTGTATGCAGACATTTTTTAATATCTTAATCATGAAAAAGTTTGAGACCCTATATATAAACCATCTTTCACACCTTTAAAGGCGATTCAGAGACACTTCTCTCAATACCATCCTTATTGAGAACCAATTAAATAAGTATCATAAATATGTAGGGTTGATCAAATATATTAAAAATATCTTAAACAAAAATAATATGCAATTACCCGCATCCTCATCCTCCGTAAACACTACCAAAAATTAGTTTAATAGTTAAGCTTGTTTCATTGCTAACGCTGATCTTCTTATCCACATCTCTTCTCTCTCAAAAGTCAAAATTGAATATCATTCTTTCTTGCGGCAAAAACTTTATTTTTAAGAATTTAATTGAGTTTAATTGTTATGTATTATCGGTGTAAAACTTTTTACACTATCAATACATCACAACCACTCAATTATATTACTTGAAAAGAAATTAAAATAAAAGTCAAACACTTCCAACAAATTAACGGTTGTGATTCACTGATGTTGTAAAATTTTTTTACACCGTCAGTGTATTCCAATTAAATTCTTTAGTTTTTTCTCTATATTTTTTTAGAAGATTTCTTAACCCACCCAAAGGTATGAGGCGTACCAGCGAATTGACAAAACTGCCCTCGTGTTTCCGTAGATGCATCTTCGGAAGCATCTTTTTTGTTTAACATTGTTTTGTTCCGTAGATGCATCTACAGAATCAGCCCAGACCCAGAAAACCAGAACAACAACATTTTTAACTATAAAAGACCCATGCATTGATTCATTGATTAATCGACATTAGAACGAAATTTCAAACAAAAAATTAAGAAAACTAGGAGATCTAAGATATTACAACAGTTAAAATAATGTCATCTGATCCATGCATCATTAGACCGGAATCGACGTCGCCTTCAACTTCATCCCACCAACGTTGCTTTTCTCCGGTTTCAAAATTGGTCCTTGTTATAAGCCTCTGGATCCTTTGGATGACTTCGTCGGGTTTGTACTCCTCCTCTAACTGAGACATCAGAGTCCTCTTGAGTTGGTCGATGGTATGGATGTTTCAAAACATAACCGGCATAGGGGGTTCGACCGGAGAGAAAATAACATGCCCATTCCTTCTACGATATTCCAGTTCTGGATCGGGACGCCTGGATGATGTTTGCTGCCATGAACATGGCCTTATGCGAGACATTTTTGTGTTTGTGTTTAGGGTTTGTGTTTGTGTTTGTGTGTAATGCAAACCTAGAAACCCCAAATTTATAGAAGCCTTTGGAGACTATGGACCACACAATCTCTGTCACAGAACGTTCCGTAGATATATCCACGGAAGGGTCATAGATTTCTCCGTTTCGTAGATGCATCTACGGTAAACACCCATAATTTTCTATGTAACACCCTTTCGTAGATGCATCTACGGAAGTTTCCCTGCTTTTTTTTGGCAGAATTCAAAGCAGTAACAACAGTGGCATGTAATAGTATAAACACATAAACACATAAACTACAAAAAGGATTATATTGCAATGGTATATAGTGCATAAATTACATTTTAAAAATAGAAAATACATCAAAAGAACTGTCGCCGGCTAAATCTATTGGTGGTTCCAATTTTGACTTTTCTGCATTCGAGATTTTTTTGATATTCTTCAATCTTTCGAATTCATGCATTCTATCAACAAAAACATCCGGCCACGTCTTGACAAGTTCGGTATGATAAGGATTCCATTCCGGTGACGTAGGTGGTATGGGGCATCCCAGTTTCAAGTAAACTTGTACAAAATGACGTGATTTGGCAAGCCATCCCGCACATATAATACGATCAATAGAATTTGTAGGAGGTGCGGTGCGAAGCAGAAAAAAGGTTTCCGAAAAACCATAACGCATCAAGTCAATGTATACCATGTCATATGCGGATGCAATAAGATGTCCCATTTTCGGGAATTTCATCCAATTCGAAACTGGTGCGTAGGCGCCCCCCAAGGAACAAGAGCTTCGTTGATCGATTCTAATTTGGTTTCATCTCCAAATACACGCGTGTACGAGTCTTTATGGTTCACCAACTCTTCGATAAGATCATGATAGACAAGCTCATGGGCATCCTCTCCCTTACCAAGCAAAGCAGATACGACCTAGAATCTGCATTTGCCGCCCCCCGCCACATTGACGATCCGGTCGATGTACTTATGCATAAAAACCGACATCTCGTTAATGAATGGAATTTTTGGAGCAATTTGTACCTCTTCGATTGATGGAGAAATAGGTGTTGGAATCAGAACTTTTGGATCAATAGGTGTCGGAATTGGAGTCAAAACTTGCGGTGGAATAGGTGTCGGAGGCGGTTTGCTTAAGTGAGCTCCCTTGTTTGAACTCTTTTAAGATTTTTTCAATTTCAGAGTAGGTGAGTCGGGAAAGTGTTTGTTGACGTGCTCACAATATGAAGGAGACCGTGTTGTCGAGTTGTCATTTGGCGTAGACTTCACTTTATTCGGAGCACCCTTTGTCTTAACGGGTTGAGACGACGGTTTCATGTCAGTTGTTTCGGGAAATCTAATCCTCCATAATTGTTCTTTGATGTTTAATTTCATGTTGTCATCGACCTTCGAAAACCTCTCTTGTATCGCCTCCAATTCGAAAATAATAGAGATATTCGAATCTTCTTCGATACAACCATCATCATCATCATCAAAACTAAGTCTCTTCCAATGAGGAGTGACTTCATCCATTCTTATTGGCTCACCTAATCTCACCTTTTTAGCAATAACACAAGCACGCGGGAGACCATACGTGCTAGTAATAGTGCAACCACACTTTGCGCTATCGCCACCAAAAGTTTCACCTCGTTTCTCCTCGTGAAAGATATAATTCAATCCGGCCCGAGACATATTTCCCATCAATTGAGAGTAAAGGATGTTATCCTTAAATTGATGCTCCAAAACCGTAATGCTCCGATCGAACGAGGTTTTTATTTCGTTGTGTTGCTTCGAAATCATGTGATTTAGGTGTCCCATGCTTTACACAAATCACCCTTGCTATTACATAACCAATTTTTCAAAGTAGCATGTGCCGACTCAACTCTACTGGTGGTTGTATTCCTAAGGTGTTAGACCTTATCCGTCCACGCACAAACAAATTTCTCCTTCACCTTGTCAAGAATGGTGCTTTCAACGTATTTCAATAAATCGGGATATTTTTCACATATTTTCCGAAATTGCAATACGGCATCGGCGCACAATTCTTTTGTCGACGAACTTGCAATACGGGCCCATGCATCAATTATTTGGTCAACAACCACTCCGGGCTTCACCGATTTTCCACCTTCGGTCCCTACTTGTTTCGTTCCCACGACGGGTTTAACCTTACTTCTCACATTACATGCTATGTGGTATCGACAAAGTAATGATTCGGAAGAAGGAAATACCGTTGCAACCGCATTCATCAAAGCGGTATCGCGGTCCGTAACAATCGTCTTATGCATTTCGACTTGTTTCTTCAAAAGTGAGCGACACACCTCCAATGCCCACCTAAAATTATCTTCTTTTTCACACTCCAAAAAAGCAAAACCAACGGCAAATGTCTTCTCGGTAGATGTAACACCGACCATCTCAAATAATGGGAGTCAATACTTGTTGGTCTTATAGGTAGAATTAAGAAGGAGCACTGTCGAGAAAGTGTTGAACAACTTTATCGAATCCGGATGAGTTCAAAAAATATCTCGGACCGTAACCTCGTCATCGCAAGTTCTGGACCGCGACACGTATTTGTTATCATCCAACATTTTCAACAATTGTTGCATCTCGCTCCTATCTCCCCTACTCGCCTTATTATTGCGGTACCGTTGATTATACACTTGCCTTATATTTGATATGTTGTCGGGTTCCTTCCTTTTCAATGTGGCAAGTATATTTTTCGGTTGGACAAAATTCAAGGACATGTCTTTAATATATGCCTTCTCAACCGGATTGAGCCGACATGCCATAGGATGACCTTGTAATTTTGAGCACAAATCATGGTTATGCAAACCACTAATAACAGATAATCTCCATTTATTGCTAGCCAACATGTAACAACAGTTTTTAAATGGACACTCACATTTTCTAGTTCCCGTGTCGTCTCTTTTAAAATTCTTTAGAGGAGGATGGTATTTCCCGCTTATTTCGCATAATATTGTTACACACGGGTTTCTTCTTGGCGTACCATTATCCGATCTTCCTATCACCACACCAAAACCAAGGTTAGTTGCATTCCTACGAATCCATGTTAGCATGCTTTCATGATCATCAAAGTCTTGCTTGCTACTAAAGTCACCTCCGACATCTACCGCATTTGCGACAACCCCATCGATACTCGTACAAACATCGACTAAAGTAGCTAATTCTCTTGAAATATTATTGGGGTGCACCAATAATATTCCGTAGATGGATCTACGGAAGCTACGTAACCTTTTTAACACGTAGATGCACCTACAGAAGTGTTCTTCCTTAACACGTTTCGTAGATGGATCTACGGAAGCTACGTAACCTTTTTACAGAAAAAATCATTGATAATGTGAACAATGTAGTGGTTGAAAGTTATTATTTACCTGAAATTCAGACTCTTCTTGCTTCCTTTGATTTGTTGCACCAAAAAGTTTGAGTGTTGGAGTGAAATAGGGTATTGATGATATAGGGTTTTTAGGGTGTGGAATATGAAGAGTTTGAAGAAATGAAACAATGGGGGAAGTGATCATGCTGGTACAAACTATATCAGACACTTTCGTAGATGCATCTAGGGAACAATATGGCGCTAAGCTATTCCGTAGATGCACCTACGGAAACATCCCTAGACTGATTTTATGTGTATTTTTTCCCCATATATACTAGTTTATTACGCTTCCGTAGATGTATTTACATAAGGAATCAATTTTTTTTCAAAATATGAGGTGCTTCCGGACATATATCTATGAAAGCTGGGGATAAAAATGAAATTTTGTGTGGCGTTTAAGAGACCCATGAGGTTGGTTGAGAATTTATTTTTTAAGAAACAAAATTGCTTGATATCATTTATATTTTTATAAAACACAGCTTTCTTTTCCCACACTGTTTTCCACATGCAAACATCCTCAAGAGCAAGACCAGACCTCCAAAAACGTTTAAAATGACAAACCAAAGCGAAGAGATAACAAGTTAGAGAGAGAAATCCAACTTTACAGGTCAACTACGTCTCAGTCTCTTAGCTCAGTGACAAACACAGTGAGTCCCTAGACTCAAATGACATTTTTGCCCCTACCTATTTTCCTCCTTCACTCGTAACTCAACCACTCCTCACACTATCTCTTACCGCAATGAACGCCGACGCCGGTGAAACTCAATTCCTGCAACAAAATCTCGGCGAGATGGAAGAAAACAAACACGACGATCCAAATCAAACTGGGTTACAACCGGATTCTACTGACGGAGCTACCACCTCCGGAAACACCGGCGGAGCTAGATACAAGCTGATGTCCCCGGCGAAGCTCCCGATCTCTAGGTCGCCGGTTTTAACTATTCCTCCAGGACTAAGTCCGACTTCCTTTCTAGAATCACCAGTTCTTCTCTCAAACATGAAGGTTTTGAAGGATATTTCATTTTTTTGGTTTCTAGGGTTTTATTTTTTTATTCGCTTAAAATGTAGTATGAAATTTCAATTTGATCTCTTTGGGTATTTTAATTCATTATCAAAATATGTTTTTTTTTGGGTTGATTTTGTTAAAAAAGATTATATTTTTACTAGGTGAGTTGAAGTTCAGAGTGAGTGACATATCAAAACTTTGTTTTTTTTCAGTGTGATTTTCTTGTTAATGCTAACTATTCAAGCACAGCATATCTGGAGCATTATTCTTCTGCTGGAATGACAACTATTATGATTTGTGACTTAAATTGACATAATTTAGTTCTTGATGAGTTGGAGATGCTGTGTATTTCATGAAAAGTTTGAAAATTTGCTGTGAGAGTATATGTGCTTGTTTAATTTTGTGGCTGATTTAATTTTGCTTATTTGTTTATTTACTTTTATATTTGAAGTTGGTTCATTATTGTGTTTGATCTTTTTCAGCTAGTAGGTTTTATTTATATGTGTGGTTTGTGTTGATAGTTTGGTACAGTTAGATTCTGATGCTTTTCATTTCTAGAATTCTATGTTGTTGCTTTATGCTCAATTTGATATTATATTAAGAATTGGAATATGGCTTCCTCTTATGATCGTCGGACATTATTTTTTCAGTGTTGTTTTTTCACATAGTGAATCTTCCTTTTTTGTTGGTGCTTTCGCTTTTTTGTTTTTAACGGTGTTGTAGGGAACACGAGAAAGCCCTTTTTTCCTCATTTAGACATGTGGAATGGAACAATCGAATAGAACCATTTTATTTGTCAAGTATTAAATAGTGGATCCATTTTCAGTTCGTATAACTTGACATGGGAATAGTTTAAGGAATGTCAGAGAGATTATGTGTCAAGATATTTTTCTTTGAAAGCGAAGTGTCTTGATGTTCATAGTCATGGTCCTGACCTAACTTGTGCAGTTCAAGATTCATGTGAGAATGGCTTTTCTGAGATGTGTTTATATAGGTTTCACATATCATGATGTTTTCCTTGTATCTTGCAGGTAGAACCGTCACCTACAACAGGTTCCCTTCCTAGGCTTCAACAAACATCACATGGTTTTATGACTTCTTTCACGTCAGCTGCGTTTCCTGTAACCACTGTATGCTACAATACTAATACTGTTGATGACGGAAAATCCAGCTTCTTTGAGTTTAAACCGCATAATAGATCAAATATGGTAATGGATTACTTGATTTTTTCATTACATCTTATTTTCTCGTCTGTTTTTTGGTGTTGTTGTAAAGTTGGTTGAAACAGCTTTGGTTGTCATGTTAAATGTTTTTATACTGTTTTGAATATTACTAAGGGTTGTACGGTACTTACACAATGCTCTTCACTTGTGTAAGGTTCCTGCTAACTTTGACAACCACGCATGTGAAAAATCTACTCAAATTGACGGTCAAGGAAAGGTTCAAACTTTTGTCTCGTTACCGTTAGTCAAAAGTGAAATTGCAGTCCCTTCAGATGAAATAAGTCTATCAGCAACACCTCTTCAAATGGTTACTTCAGGGGCTAGTGCTCATGTTGAAGTCGAGTTGGACGAATCGAACCCTGGTGGCAACATAGCAACCGGGATTCAAGCATCACTAGTTGATGGTAGGGGCAGTGGACTTTCAGCTGCTGCTGACAAGGTATCTGATGATGGATACAATTGGCGGAAATATGGACAGAAGCTTGTTAAAGGATGTGAATTTCCACGCAGTTATTACAAATGTACACATCCTAATTGTGAAGTGAAGAAACTCTTCGAACGCTCTCATGATGGCCAAATCACTGAGATAGTTTACAAGGGAACACATGATCATCCTAAACCTCAACCGAGCCGTCGATACTCTGGTGGAAATATTATGTCTGTGCAAGAAGAGAGATCTGATAGGGCTTCTTTGAATAGCCGTGACGGTAATACCAAATGAATACTTCTCATTGATTCTGTTCTATTACTATTTTGTGCCAAGCAAATAACATGGCTTTCTTTTTCTTGTAATTCTTGAATTGTAGACAAAGGCTTAAATAATTACGGTCCAATGCCTCATGCAGCTGAGCGTGACAGCACTCCAGAGCTATCACCTATAGCAACAAACAATGATAGTCCAGAGGGTGCAGGGTTTTTGTCAAACCGAAATAATGATGAGGCTGATGAAGATGATCCTTTCTCAAAACGAAGGTTCGATGACTTAGGCCAGAGTTTTCATGTTATTTTTGTTACTTGTTGTACACTTGCTGATCAAGAGTTTTTTGATAAGCAGAAAAATGGATCTTGATATCATTCCTGTAGTTAAGCCTATCCGGGAGCCACGAGTTGTTGTACAGACTCTGAGTGAGGTTGACATATTGGATGATGGTTATCGCTGGCGAAAATATGGGCAGAAGGTGGTAAGAGGCAATCCTAACCCTAGGTATGTCCTGACATTGGTGACTATATATAAACTACACTGATGAAGTCCAATTTAGTGTTCTTGTTTCAGATTATTTTACAAAAATAACACTTGATTTTTAAAAAACACTTGTCACTAATTTGGATAAGATTTGAAAAAATGGTTTCTAGAATAGGGTAAAGAGTAGCATCTTATAACATAGTTTGAAACGGGGGATTATTCTAAATTCTAAATCTTAAGGTCATGCAGAGTTTTATTTAATATATTGGAAAAACCCAAGTCCCCCCATGGAATAAAGATAGACCTGAAATGAGTTTACATAGGGAAGCACCCTTACCTTGCAAGCTGGTTTTGTATCGATGAGTTAGGCCAAATATAAAAGTCTAATATGGTATCTAAGCCTATCGATTGAGCCACCCACTATATATCTATCTACCAAGCCTAATAGTGCCGGGCTTGAGGGGATGTGTTGGTAAAAACCTAAGCCCCACATTGAATAAAAATATGGCTTGAAATGGATTCATAAGAAGAGACAGCCTCTCACCTTACAAGCCGAATTTGTAGAGATGAGTTAGACCCACTATAATAACCTAATAAAAGAGTTATAATAGTCTTTCAGACAATTCTATTTATCTCTTTTCTGACTCATGAGTTTGGAATAATTGCAAAATATCGTGTTACTATAAGGTTGATGCCTTGGGAAATCAATGGTGTATATAGGGATGGCAAATGGACATGTCCGCCCCGAAAAAAAATGGGGCAGGGCGGGCATAGCTGCTGAGGGCACATGCACAGCTGAGGGCACAGGCACAGCTGAGGGCACATGCACAGCCTAGGGCACAGGCATAAAACTTTGCCCCACTCCGCAAAAAAATGAGGGTGGGCGCAGGGTAGTCCCATGGGCACTGCACATTTAAAAGCATAGAATTTGCAAAAATTTATGTTAATATTAGAAGGTGGGGGTTCGCACCACAAAAAAGTCTGAACAAAACGGGCATGTCCGCTGGGCCGGGCCCGTTTTGCCACAGCTGTATACCATTACTGAATTGGCCATTGACAAGTGATGATTGTTAGCTATAAAGGAGCTAAAATAATTAAATTCATAATGGTTAAGGAAGGCGTTCAAAAGTAAGAATACTGCTAAGAAATAGGCAAAGAAATACAATGGTCAACCAAGAACTGTTAGATACTTAGATATCAAGAAACTGTGGAAGAATATATGTTCACTTCAATGCTCTAAAAAAATATGTCTACAAACACAAGCGTGGTTGTGAAAGTAGGTTAATAGTGAATTATAAGGCATTTTAGAGGGAAAGGCCGAGCGATAAGATAAGCACTGATTTGCACGGTTAGAGGGGTTATACTGATCATTAGGATTGTTGAACTTATCTTTTCTGAAAAGTTGTGTTCCCTTTCATTATTCGTCATTTTGTTAGCAAAATAATGTAGTTCTTTTCAAGATCAAATACGTTAACTGAGTACTAGCTGAAATTTTGTCTGTCTGAGCACTAGCTGAAATCTTGTCTCCGTGGCTTACCTGAAATTACTATATAGACAAAATATTGACTGGAGAAAGTTTTCTTTTTGAGCTTATAGATGTTTGAAATGCATTTTGCTTACAATAAGCTCAATATTATTAGATCTATTTTTATATTGAATAGACTATCTTATCAGAAATTGTAGATTTTCCTGCCGATCTAATAACTGTAGATTTTCAAGCTCGGAGTTAGATTACTGTATTTTTTATCCTTTTTGTATTTGATAAAAATGTGTGGTGATTTGTTTCATATTTTTAGATAACAATGCTTTTTTTTTACCACAGGAGTTATTACAAATGCACAAACGCTGGTTGCCCGGTTAGAAAACACGTGGAGAGGGCATCTCATGATCCGAAAGCTGTAATTACCACATACGAGGGTAAACACAATCATGACGTACCAACTGCAAGGAATAATAGTCATGACATGGCAGGACCATCAGCTGCAGGTGGTCATCAGGCACGAATTCGGCAAGAAGAAAGCGATACTATTAGCCTTGACCTTGGAATGGGCATTAGCCCAAACGCTGAAATTAGATCAAACGGTCAAGGGAGAATGATGATGCGAAATGAATACAGCGACGGCCAAACTCACACCCACACCGGTAATTCCAGTTTCAAGTTTGTTCATACTGCACCACCTCCGGGATACTATGGTGTACTAAATAACAACTCAAATCCATATGGTTCTAGAGAAAATCCAAGTGATAGTTATCCTTGCCCACAGAACATGGGAAGAATACTGATGGGTCCGTAAAACTGTTTACACAACAAAAATAAATTATAATGAAATGAAATTCTGTGTATCATTTTGCTTTTATTTTGGCTGGTAATGCTTCAAAGGCTTGTTTTCTCTTCGAAAATGCTGATAGTTCTTTTATGTTTCTATCACAACACTATCTTAGAGTTGTCCTTTAGTAGAACTAGCAGAAGCTGTGTTCTTTCGAGTTGGCTTTTATATCTGATGTTTGTATAATTATATGTAGAAATTCTTCTGTACAAATATGAAGCTGATACTAAAATTGCTTCCACAAGAATCCTTGTAAAAGTGTTTGAATTCAACTATTTATAAGAAGTCACACTTGTCTTGTTCCTGAACTTTTGGGTGTTATATTCATAGTTTTTGATGTCGTTGTGATGGTGGTCTGACTGCTGCTGCAATGGAGGTTGCTTCAACTGCATTTGACCTTGATTATTATTTGTAATATACATGATCATTTGGGATTGCAATTTAAAGTCTTGGTTGTCATATTTTGGAAGTATGGAGAATCATTTGATTAACCTTAATTCAATTAGTAACAAAAAACCTTTTAAGTTGTAAAAATGTAACAGTGATAAGAAATAGAACAATGAAACAATTAAGTGAGGCATATGTGAGTGAGTGATTTTGTGAAGATCTTGTTTCAAAGGACACTCGTAAGTGTATGATATTAACACTAAGTCATAACCAAAATCATAGCTGACTGGTTTGCAAAGGTCCTCCTTCATTACTTCTCAAGAACAAAGGGCGTTTATACATGGGAGGAGCATTAGAGAATGTATTGTTCTCACATATAAGATAGTTAACTTAATGCACAAGAAAAATTATGGAGGTAATATTGCACTGAAAGATGATATCTCCAAGGCCTTGATATTTCAACTGGGAATTTTTTATCAAGGTCCAGTAAAGATTTGGTTTCAATGAGATTTTTTACAAATGGATGCATCCTTCTTCATGCTCATATGTCAGAGATTTTTTTTTGATCAAGGTCCAGTAAAGATTTGGTTTACTTTTTGCAATTGGATGCATCCTTCTTCATTCTCATATGTCTGTTTCTATCAATGGCCAACCAATAGGCTTTTTCACTTGTAAGCAAGAAGTTAGGCAAGACGGCCTCTATCCCATTTGCTTTTGGGAATTTCTTATTCCATCCTATAGGGGTGAAAAATACCCTATAGAATTCTAAAAATGTTTTTAAGAAATCGGAAATGTATTTTCGGGACGTATTTTTTTTGGGTTAGATTTTAGTTAGTTCTAGAGATGCATATATGTTTAGGAACCGGAAATGTATGTCTGATTTTGTAGCAAATACATTTCTATCAGCAAACACAATTTTTGTAAGTTACAAATTAACCGGTTGCAATAAATTTTGAATAGTCCAAGTGTGTGTGTATATATATATATATATATATATATATATATATATATATATATATATATATATATATATATATATATATATATATATATATATATATATATATATATATATATATATATATATATATATATAGGGCGTATCATATGAGAATGACATATTTACATGAGAATGTGAGAATGAATCTGAACCATTGAATTTTAAAGTAAATGGTGGAGATTATGAGTGAATTTTTTTTCTCTCTCCTACATTTTGAAATAAATGATGTAGGAGAAAGAAAAAAAAGATTCACCCATAATCTCCACCATTTATTTTAAAATCTAATGGTTCAGATTCATTCTCACATTCTCATATAAATATGTCATTCTCATATGATATGCCACACATATATATATATATATATATATATATATATATATATATATATATATATATATATATATATATATATATATATATATATATATATATATATATATATATATATATATATATATATATAGAGGGCATATCATATGAGAATGCCTTTTTTATATGAGAATGTGAGAATGAATCTGAACCATTGGATTTTAAAATAAATGGTGGAGATTATGGGTGGATCTTTTTTTTCTCTCTCCTGCATCTTGAAATAAATGAAGTAGGAGAGAGAAAAAAAAGATTCACCCATAATCTCCACCATTTATTTTAAAATCCAATGGTTCAGATTCATTCTCACATTCTCATATAAATATGTCATTCTCATATGATATGCCCTATATATATATATATATATATATATATATATATATATATATATATTAATACACTAATTTTTTTAATACAATAAATGACAAGAATGTAAAGTAATACAATTCGACTATTGAAAATAAATGACTGAAAATGATAAAGGGTTCGACTTGGAAATAAAGAAAATATAAATAGTATGTAAAAGGCTTTGTATTGATAAAATAAATAACTTTGAAAAGACAACAATGGTGTTTCTTATACGTACATTCTATGCAACCCTTTTCTCTAACACCACTACTTTGAGTATATTGAGTAATTTGTACAAAATGAACACACTGAATCCTAATATTAAGACTCTTCTTTATATTAATTCAACCCTAACCGTCTTTCTCCAGGAATATGCCACGTTCGATGTTTGCACGATTCTTTCGAATAATAGACCTCCACGCGTCTCTATAGATAAAACACTTCAATTCAAATTCAAATTCTTCCTTGTTCGGAGGCATCAAGTCTTCGACGTATTGTATCCAAATGACTTCAAATTTAAATTCATCAACGAACACAATTCGATTTGACCCTTCTGTCCTTAACACAATTTGGGCTTTTGTCTAAACTTGTCCAATTGAGGCACAAAGCCCTAAAATACTCTTACTCACTTTTGATCTAACTATGTCAAAATTACCAATCAACATGTCTCAAACACAATAGATGACGACGTGCGTCTACAGGAGGACGAAGACCGAACTGGAAAATCTTTCCTGCTATGGGAGGAAGATGTAATGGGCATATAAATAAGATCAGCCTGGGATGTAGATACATCCGGCACAGCCTGTCCAGATGCAGGAGCTTGAGATGTCTGACTCTCTTCCCTACGTAAGAAGCGTGTTATATAAGCCTGCCATGTCTAGTCTAGAAGCTCTCTCATAAGCCATTACTCCTGTAGAATAACGAAACAAACGTCAATAATAAGAATCAAACTCAAAACAAATTAAAAAATGTAGACAAGATAAAACCGGAGATACATTTCCGGTTTTTAATGAAACGTTGAAGAAAATCGAAAATGCATCTCCAATATGAGCTGCAACTTTACAACTTCGTCAATGGCGAAGCTCCCCCACCAAGACCTCGAAAAATAGTCATTGATCATAAAAGCAACATTTCTAAAACGTCTATTATGACTTCTAAACTTGCAAATACTATAAAATCTTGAATTTTAGACCCTAAAACACAATTTGTAGGTGAAATTACATTAACTCTAAAAAGCTAAAAAACAACTTACAAGTGATGATTTTTCTTGCTTCAATCTAGTTGAACACTGAACTTTGTCTGATGCTTGATGATTCTTGATGAACTTTTTTTAAAATGGGATGATTTTGACACAATGGAGATTGAGGGGGTTTGAATGTGTTTTGTGTTTTGAATATATTTCTAAAACTGTGGGAGGAAAAAAGGCATCACACATTTAAGTTCCAATGCAAACTGTAGATGCATCTCTGATTCTACCCCGTAAGTGCATTTCTGGTTTGTTTCTACGTGTAAACGTTTTTTAGTCTTAAAAATTCATATGAACATTTTTAAAAATTCACATAATACGTAAGAAAAGCATAGGGGCTTATATGTGTATAAATATATATACATAATCATGCTTAGACAAATAGGGATATTACACTTTCAAATCTTACTCCATGTTACTTCGTGATAAATGTATCAAGCTTTTTGCATGCAGACAGAATTAATCATAAATTTGATAAGCATTAATGAATGTTTAGACTTACTGTAATATATTTACTTTAGCCATGATATTTATTTTACTGTGATATATTTATTTTATGCCTTTACTTTAATATATGATAGAACCTGCTGTAAGCAGATACCAATACTAAACTCAAAATACACCAACTCTATAACAGGATTTTTCAATAGTCACTAATGGCTATCAAGGACAACATTCCAAGATTAGTTGTTTGAGATATATGCATTTATTAATAATGTCCCACCCTTATTAATCATAACATAAATTACACTTTAATGTTTGTAAAAAAAATTACAATTAAGTATAAATTTTGCATTATGGTTTGATAGACTTATCACTTCCATATAGTTTTCAAAAACTTACATTTTATTATATTCAACTTACTTTATTTTTAAAATGACATAAATGTTTATAACATAAATGTTTATAAATAAATAGTTAAATTAACAACTCTACACTTTTGCTTCTAATTCAGGCCGGAGAAAATTGTATATGTGTATTATAATTGTTGTCTATTCAATTTTTAGACATTTTTAATTTAATTAATTTTTAATTTAATTAGTTGAAACACCTTTGCATATATGTATTATAATTGCCAGATATTCAATTTTAATTTAATTTAATTTAATTTTAATTAGTCGAAACACTTTTGCATATATGTATTATAATTGCCACATATTCAATTTTTATATGTATTTAATTGAATTAATTTATGCTTAGCGAAAACTATTGCTAGAATAAGTTATTTTATGTTGGTTTATAATTAGTTTGGAATTCTAAATTAAATCTCATAACGTGAATTGTTTTTGTGAAGGAAATCAAAATCGAACCGGACCATTAACCAGTACATTCAAGGGTTCAAGGTTTTAAGGTCGAACCGGGATTCGACCGAGGTTCAACCGATTATATACATTTTTAATAATTTTATTCAAGGTAATTAAAACAAGACAGGTCATTAAATCGGAATAGCTGAGGGTTTAAGGTTTAAAGGTTTGGCCGCGGTCGAACCGCGGTCAGACCGTAATAATGAAATATTTAATTTTTAATTATTTTAATGTAATATATATTCTAATAATAGTGTGTATTTTAACATATTTATATATATTTTATTAAATATAGTTTCTTTAACTTTTAATTATTATAAATTTTAAAAAATTAATAATTAATCTTTGATTGTTGTACTATGTAAAAAGTAAAGTAAATTTAATGGTACTTGATTATAATGCAAAATACTTCATTTTAATTTTTTGAATAAAAAAGAACACTTAAGTAGCTTTTTTATTATCATTTGGACATAGGCCCATTTTTTAAGTCCATGGAACATATAACATAAAGAAAAAGCCCTATTTCAAATCATTGAAGTAGAACACATGTGCTGCCATGCACCTCTTTTTCTGAAACTCAATATGCCAACTTCATCTCTTTTTCACCCGTTAAAAAAATGAATTTAAAGACAAATATATAACTCGTCTTCATCTGATACTCAAACATTGATTGTTGTTAGATGAAACACCAAAACACAATTTAATCGGAGAAGCCGTAGGAGTCGGCAGTTTGTGAATTTACCAGAAGTGCTGAAATAAAGGTACTAGGGGATATATTCTTTCACATTGTAAATTTGCTTTTGTGTTTCTTTGTCTCAATGAAATTCTTTGGCAGATACATAATATCTAGATAATACATCTCTAGGCTCTAGGAATCTCCATCTCACTACCAACAATACAATTTGTTACCTGTGTATGCAAGGATTGGAAATATGACGGCAGAATAGACAGGCAAGTTCCCTATATAAAATATATTTGTCTTAATAAACTTTTAGGTTCAGGCTTTAATATGTATAATAGTAGTTTACATTTTAACATGCCAATTAAAATTACTTGGAGGTGCTGTATGATTATATGATTATACATTGACTTTGGAACTTCTAAAAGAATCAAAATCTAAGTAAGTTTCGCATACAATGTATAGTATCCAATTCTAGTTTAATGATGCTTCCTTGCTGTTTTTGCTTACATTCTTGTAAAATCTTCATAATCACAACGACTCCATTTTGAGAAAGGTAAATCTATTTTAAAATATGGATAGTTAATTGGCTTGTTTTGGCTTATTTTCTTTATAAATGGTTCAACTAAAATGTGTACATGTCCCTCTGCTTCCCTTTGCTTGCTACTTGTGATTGGGAAATGAAAACTATAAATAGAGCTTAAATAGGGTGTGTAGTGCATTATAGCTTATAGCATAAAGAGAGCTTAAATAGATTGTGTAGTGCATCATAGTTTATAGCTTAAATAGAGTGTGTATTGCATTATAGCTTAAAGAGAGTGTAGTGAATAACTAATACCAAGTGTCGAGACGCAACATGGGAGCTAAAAAATAATCTTCAAATTCAGTTACAGGATTATTCAAGTGGTGTTTTTTCCACTAGAAGCAGTTATGATAAGTTGGAAGATAGTGGAAGAGAAAGTAGGATATTTATCAGTGATGAAGACATAGGTTGCTGGATTTGGAGATCTTGACATACAGGAATGAAGCTATTCACAACAAAGTGTGGTCCCATGCCCCCACTATCTTTTATACTTTTATACACATCATATAATTATAGTATCATACTCACACCTCATATTATCACACTCACTCCCTTTTATGTCCTTTTATGTCACTTGGTCTTTGCATACTCACTCTCTTTTATGTTAGTTGGTCTTTGCATTAAATATACAAATGTTATTTTATTAGTTGTGGTATTTTAAGCTAATTACACGATCAACTCCTCAATGTCATACTATACTAGTAAATATCATAGAAATTGTTTCACGCACGCACGCACAGACGCACACGCGCACGCACGCACACGCATATATATATATATTTATATATTTAAAATTTTATATTAAAAATATATGTATATATTTCCCCCAATAGTTAAAAGATCTGGCTTCGTCCCTGCTGACATAGATAGGAAAGCTTCTGATTTCATTGCTAAATACTATGCTACTCGAGACACTAACTCTAAGAGCCAAATTGAATCTTGAAAGTAGTTTTCTTCCTTGCTTATCAATGTTTCTGTTTTGTTTAGGTTCTAACAGTGGCGGAGCCAGACCAAAATATTTGGGATGGCCGCCAAAATATAATAAAATATAATAAATGTCAAACGAAACATAATATAATTATATATTATATATTTAATATATTATTTATATTAATCTCATGATTATTTTGATTCTTTAATTAAAAAAAGGTTATGTGAATCTCTTAATAGTTTAAAACATATTATGTTAGTGCATTTCGACAAATTTAGTGATTGATTTTTAAATTTTTTTTTACATTAATTAGACGAAAATGACTAACATGATATATTTTAGAAAGTTAAAAAATTAATATGAATATTTTTTAAGTTAACAGAACACAATGAACTCCGAGGTTAACTTATAGGAAAAATATATATTAAGTAATTACATATCCATAACAATCGTGACAAATATTAACTTATGTTTAATTTCTAATACATTATTTACTTTTTAAATTAATTTTTTTTGTTCTATTAATTTAATGGTCATAAATTCCAATTTGAAGATAAATAAGTGAAATTTAGAGCGTTCAAATACATATCAAATTATTTGGTTTAATAAGATTTTTTAAAACTAATTTTTCTTTTGTCTCACTTTCAAGTTAATATCTCCATTTACATTTATAATAGTGATGATTAAATTGATATTTGACCTAATAATTTTTTATTTAATTATCTATTTTAATTTGTGTATATTCAAATATATTGTTTATGAGAAAGATACATACAATTAGTAAATTAGATGAATCTACTGATTATTATTTACCTATTAAAACATGTCTTATTAATATGTCACTTGTATCTATTTAAAAAAAATAGATCAATAGAACATTTGTGCTTAATAATAACACTCTTATATAAATTTTAATTTTTTTGGATATTATATTAAAATTATTACCAATTGATATAGTTTTGTTAAAAATATTATGAAGAAAAGTTAGTTAATATTTTTATATAATATTTATTACTAAAAATTATAGAAAAATAGTGTAACATAATTATAAAATTATTCATAAAATAAAAATAATTAATTTAATTGAGAAATAAAAAATGAAGGTATATTTACAACTTTATTTGGTATAGGCAGAGTTTCTAGTTTGTAGGTGAAGTATAAAGATAAAGCACAAATTGACGTTTAAGTAGTGGATTAGGTAGCTAAGCTTAACGTATGTGGGCCATGACATGATAGCTAAGTAAGACTGATAACATATCTAATTGTTATTAAATTATTTCAAGCAGCATATATCCTATTGAAATTTATTGATACTAAATGATAGACATTGAACTTTGGTTTTTAGAAAAAGCATGGGGTGGCCATGGCCTTTCTTTGTCCCCTGCTGGCTCCGCCACTGCAAGCGGCAGTCAGTGGCGGAGCCAGAAAAATTATAAAGCCTGGGCAAAAATTTAAAGATCGCAAAATTATATTGTATATAATATATAAATACGCATCAATCAAAATAAAAGAGACTCGTCATTTTGTAAAAAAAAAAATAGTTTAAAATAAAATAAATAAATATAATCTTACAATAGCGGATTTAATAAAATTACGAGACAAGTGTACTTTCCGAGACTTTTTGCGATAAATGTTCGAATAATGTTTATATCATCAAATGTATTGAATATCTCTCGCTCGGTGTAATCAAAATAAAACAGCGCTATATACCAATTTAATAATAATACCAATTTATGAATAATCTAAAAAACCTAAAAAATCTCCTTATCAAATCAAAACAGTTCTATATTATTAATTTTTAAAAAGAAATTATTTAAAATTAGTTTTAAGAAAATAAAGCTGATGTTTGTTTCCAAGTTATGTACATAAAAATATTATATGTTTTAAAGTTCATTCTTTTAATTATGTAGTTATTTATTTATAGAAAATAACTAATACCTAAGTTGAAAACACTATGTGTTGAAAAAGTAACGTGCATGTGGAGCCCGGCCAGGGTAGTATTAAAAAAAACAAACTTGCAGAATTGGTGAGTTAGGGATTGCATTTGCTGGGTGAAAATACTGTGTATTATAACACCGTAGCTACATGTGGAGCCTGGGCATAGGCCCGCCCTAGCCGTATGCTAAATCCGCCTATGGCGGCAGTAGTGCTGAAATAAAGGTGCGGTTTGTGAATTCGTGAATTTGTGAGAAGTTCTGAAATAAAATAAAGGTACTAGGATATATTCTTTCATGTGATTGATTTTGCTTTTATGTTTCTTTGACTCAATAAATTATGTTCCCCTGGGTATGCAAGGAACGATAGAATACACAGACACAGAGGCAAGTTCTCTAGATCAAATATATTTGTCTTTTAGATTTAGGTTGATTATACATTGGTTGTGCAACTTTTGCAAGTTTCACATACAATGTATAGTATCCAATTCTAGTTTAATATGCTTTCATGCTGTTTTTGCAGTTTTTGCTTACATTCAACTAAAATCTTCATAATCACATTAACTCCATTTTGAGAAAGGAAAATCTATTTTAAATTATGGATATTTAATTGGCTTGTTTTGGCTTATTTTCTTTTTAAATGTTTCAACTAAAATGTGTACATATCACTTTGCTTCCCTTTGCTTGCTATTTGTGTTTGGGAAATGAAAACTATAAATAGAGCTTAAATAGAGTGTGTAGTGCATTAAGGAGAGCTTAAATAGAGCGTGTAGTGAGCATTATAGCTTATAACTTAAAGAGAGCTTAAATAGAAAATCACCTTCAAATTCAGTTACAGCATTATTCAAGTGGTGTTTTTCTAGTAGAACCACTTATGATAAGTTGGAAGAAAGTGGAAGAGAAAGTAGGGTATTTATTAGTGATGAAGACATAGGTAGTTGGATTGGAGATCCTGATATAGATAGGAAGGCTTCTGAATTCATAGCTAAGTACTATGCTTCTAGAGACACTAACTCTAAGAGCCAAAATTGAGTTTAGGTTCTAATATTTAATTTTTAATTAAAATAATATGATCATTATTAGTTATTAATGTTATGATCAACTCCATGTTATGTATCAAGCTTTTTGCTTTTTATAAGAATTAATGAATGTTCATTGTATGCCTTCACTTTATTTTATGCCTCCAGAATTGTTAAACTTACTTTTATGCCTTTACTTTATTTTACTGTAATTGGAATGAGGAAAACTGTGAAGGATTATGTTAAGAGATGTGATGTGTGTCAATTTTATGCCTTTACTTTATTTTACTGTAATTGGAATGAGGAAAACTGTGCAGGATTATGTTAAGAGATGTGATGTGTGCAGTGGCGGAGCCAGACCAAAATATTTGGGATGGCCGCCAAAATATAATAAAATATAATAAATGTCAAACGAAACATAATATAATTATATATTATATATTTAATATATTATTTATATTAATCTCATGATTATTTTGGTTCTTTAATTACAAAAAGGTTATGTGAATCTCTTCATATTTTAAAAACATATTATGTTAGTGCATTTCGACAAATTTAGTGATTATTTTTAAATTTTTTTTATCATTAATTAGACGAAAATGACTAACATGATATATTTTAGAAAGTTAAAAAATTAATATGAATATTTTTTAAGTTAACAGAACACAATGAACTCCGAGGTTAACTTATAGGAAAAATATATATTAAGTAATTACATATCCATAACAATCGTGACAAATATTAACTTATGTTTAATTTCTAATACATTATTTACTTTTTAAATTAATTTTTTTTGTTCTATTAATTTAATGGTCAGAAATTCCAATTTGAAGATAAATAAGTGAAATTTAGAGCGTTCAAATACATACCAAATTATTTGGTTTAATAGGATTTTTTAAAACTAATTTTTCTTTTGTCTCACTTTCAAGTTAATATCTCCATTTACATTTATAATAGTGATGATTAAATTGATATTTGACCTAATAATTTTTTATTTAATTATCTATTTTAATTTGTGTATATTCAAATATATTGTTTATGAGAAAGATACATACAATTAGTAAATTAGATGAATCTACTAATTATTATTTACCTATTAAAACATGTCTTATTAATATGTCACTTGTATCTATTTAAAAAAAAAATAGATCAATAGAACATTTGTGCTTAATTATAACACTCTTATATAAATTTTAATTTTTTTGGATATTATATTAAAATTATTACCAATTGATATAGTTTTGTTAAAAATATTATGAAGAAAAGTTAGTTAATATTTTTATATAATATTTATTACTAAAAATTATAGAAAAATAGTGTAACATAATTATAAAATTATTTATAAAATAATTAATTTAATTGAGAAATAAAAAATGAAGGTAGATTTACTACTTTATTTGGTATAGGCAGAGTTTCTAGTTTGTAGGTGAAGTATAAAGATAAAGCACAAATTGACGTTTAAGTAATGGATTAGGTAGCTAAGCTTAATGTATGTGGGCCATGACATGATAGCTAAGTAAGACTGATAACATATCTAATTGTTATTAAATTATTTCAAGCAGCATATATCCTATTGAAATTTATTGATACTAAATGATAGACATTGAACTTTGGTTTTTAGAAAAAGCATGGGGTGGCCATGGCCTTTCTTTGTCCTCTGCTGGCTCCGCCACTGCAAGCGGCAGTAGTGCTGAAATAAAGGTGCGGTTTGTGAATTCGTGAATTTGTGAGAAGTTCTGAAATAAAATAAAGGTACTAGGATATATTCCTTCATGTGATTGATTTTGCTTTTATGTTTCTTTGACTCAATAAATTCTGTTCCCCTGGGTATGCAAGGAACGATAGAATACACAGACACAGAGGCAAGTTCTCTAGATCAAATATATTTGTCTTTTAGATTTAGGTTGATTATACATTGATTGTGCAACTTTTGCAAGTTTCACATACAATGTATAGTATCCAATTCTAGTTTAATATGCTTCCATGCTGTTTTTGCTGTTTTTGCTTACATTCAACTAAAATCTTCATAATCACATTAACTCCATTTAGAGAAAGGAAAATCTATTTTAAATTATGGATATTTAATTGGCTTGTTTTGGCTTATTTTCTTTTTAAATGTTTCAACTAAAATGCGTACATATCACTTTGCTTTCCTTAGCTTGCTATTTGGATTTGGAGATCTTGACATACAGGGATGGAGCTATTTACAACAAAGTGTGGTCCCATGCCCCCACTATCTTTTATACTTTTATACACATCATATAATTATAGTATCATACTCACACCTCATATTATCACACTCACTCCCTTTTATGTCCTTTTATGTCACTTGGTCTTTGCATACTCACTCTCTTTTATGTTAGTTGGTCTTTGCATTAAATATACAAATGTTATTTTATTAGTTGTGGTATTTTAAGCTAATTACACGATCAACTCCTCAATGTCATACTATACTAGTAAATATCATAGAAATTGTTTCACGCACGCACGCACAGACGCACACGCGCACGCACACGCATATATATATATATATATATATATATATATATATTTATATATTTAAAATTTTATAGAAAAAATATATGTATATATTTCCCCCAATAGTTAAAAGATCTGGCTTCGTCCCTGCTGACATAGATAGGAAAGCTTCTGATTTCATTGCTAAATACTATGCTACTCGAGACACTAACTCTAAGAGCCAAGTTGAATCTTGAAAGTAGTTTTCTTCCTTGCTTATCAATGTTTCTGTTTTGTTTAGGTTCTAACAGTGGCGGAGCCAGACCAAAATATTTGGGATGGCCGCCAAAATATAATAAAATATAATAAATGTCAAACGAAACATAATATAATTATATATTATATATTTAATATATTATTTATATTAATCTCATGATTATTTTGATTCTTTAATTAAAAAAAGGTTATGTGAATCTCTTAATAGTTTAAAACATATTATGTTAGTGCATTTCGACAAATTTAGTGATTGATTTTTAAATTTTTTTTTACATTAATTAGACGAAAATGACTAACATGATATATTTTAGAAAGTTAAAAAATTAATATGAATATTTTTTAAGTTAACAGAACACAATGAACTCCGAGGTTAACTTATAGGAAAAATATATATTAAGTAATTACATATCCATAACAATCGTGACAAATATTAACTTATGTTTAATTTCTAATACATTATTTACTTTTTAAATTAATTTTTTTTGTTCTATTAATTTAATGGTCATAAATTCCAATTTGAAGATAAATAAGTGAAATTTAGAGCGTTCAAATACATATCAAATTATTTGGTTTAATAAGATTTTTTAAAACTAATTTTTCTTTTGTCTCACTTTCAAGTTAATATCTCCATTTACATTTATAATAGTGATGATTAAATTGATATTTGACCTAATAATTTTTTATTTAATTATCTATTTTAATTTGTGTATATTCAAATATATTGTTTATGAGAAAGATACATACAATTAGTAAATTAGATGAATCTACTAATTATTATTTACCTATTAAAACATGTCTTATTAATATGTCACTTGTATCTATTTAAAAAAAATAGATCAATAGAACATTTGTGCTTAATAATAACACTCTTATATAAATTTTAATTTTTTTGGATATTATATTAAAATTATTACCAATTGATATAGTTTTGTTAAAAATATTATGAAGAAAAGTTAGTTAATATTTTTATATAATATTTATTACTAAAAATTATAGAAAAATAGTGTAACATAATTATAAAATTATTCATAAAATAAAAATAATTAATTTAATTGAGAAATAAAAAATGAAGGTAGATTTACAACTTTATTTGGTATAGGCAGAGTTTCTAGTTTGTAGGTGAAGTATAAAGATAAAGCACAAATTGACGTTTAAGTAGTGGATTAGGTAGCTAAGCTTAACGTATGTGGGCCATGACATGATAGCTAAGTAAGACTGATAACATATCTAATTGTTATTAAATTATTTCAAGCAGCATATATCCTATTGAAATTTATTGATACTAAATGATAGACATTGAACTTTGGTTTTTAGAAAAAGCATGGGGTGGCCATGGCCTTTCTTTGTCCCCTGCTGGCTCCGCCACTGCAAGCGGCAGTAGTGCTGAAATAAAGGTGCGGTTTGTAAATTCGTGAATTTGTGAGAAGTTCTGAAATAAAATAAAGGTACTAGGATATATTCTTTCATGTGATTGATTTTGCTTTTATGTTTCTTTGACTCAATAAATTATGTTCCCCTGGGTATGCAAGGAACGATAGAATACACAGACACAGAGGCAAGTTCTCTAGATCAAATATATTTGTCTTTTAGATTTAGGTTGATTATACATTGGTTGTGCAACTTTTGCAAGTTTCACATACAATGTATAGTATCCAATTCTAGTTTAATATGCTTTCATGCTGTTTTTGCAGTTTTTGCTTACATTCAACTAAAATCTTCATAATCACATTAACTCCATTTTGAGAAAGGAAAATCTATTTTAAATTATGGATATTTAATTGGCTTGTTTTGGCTTATTTTCTTTTTAAATGTTTCAACTAAAATGTGTACATATCACTTTGCTTCCCTTTGCTTGCTATTTGTGTTTGGGAAATGAAAACTATAAATAGAGCTTAAATAGAGTGTGTAGTGCATTAAGGAGAGCTTAAATAGAGCGTGTAGTGAGCATTATAGCTTATAACTTAAAGAGAGCTTAAATAGAAAATCACCTTCAAATTCAGTTACAGCATTATTCAAGTGGTGTTTTTCTAGTAGAACCACTTATGATAAGTTGGAAGAAAGTGGAAGAGAAAGTAGGGTATTTATTAGTGATGAAGACATAGGTAGTTGGATTGGAGATCCTGATATAGATAGGAAGGCTTCTGAATTCATAGCTAAGTACTATGCTTCTAGAGACACTAACTCTAAGAGCCAAAATTGAGTTTAGGTTCTAATATTTAAGTTTTAATTAAAATAATATGATCATTATTAGTTATTAATGTTATGATCAACTCCATGTTATGTATCAAGCTTTTTGCTTTTTATAAGAATTAATGAATGTTCATTGTATGCCTTCACTTTATTTTATGCCTCCAGAATTGTTAAACTTACTTTTATGCCTTTACTTTATTTTACTGTAATTGGAATGAGGAAAACTGTGAAGGATTATGTTAAGAGATGTGATGTGTGTCAATTTTATGCCTTTACTTTATTTTACTGTAATTGGAATGAGGAAAACTGTGCAGGATTATGTTAAGAGATGTGATGTGTGCAGTGGCGGAGCCAGACCAAAATATTTGGGATGGCCGCCAAAATATAATAAAATATAATAAATGTCAAACGAAACATAATATAATTATATATTATATATTTAATATATTATTTATATTAATCTCATGATTATTTTGGTTCTTTAATTACAAAAAGGTTATGTGAATCTCTTCATATTTTAAAAACATATTATGTTAGTGCATTTCGACAAATTTAGTGATTATTTTTAAATTTTTTTTATCATTAATTAGACGAAAATGACTAACATGATATATTTTAGAAAGTTAAAAAATTAATATGAATATTTTTTAAGTTAACAGAACACAATGAACTCCGAGGTTAACTTATAGGAAAAATATATATTAAGTAATTACATATCCATAACAATCGTGACAAATATTAACTTATGTTTAATTTCTAATACATTATTTACTTTTTAAATTAATTTTTTTTGTTCTATTAATTTAATGGTCAGAAATTCCAATTTGAAGATAAATAAGTGAAATTTAGAGCGTTCAAATACATACCAAATTATTTGGTTTAATAGGATTTTTTAAAACTAATTTTTCTTTTGTCTCACTTTCAAGTTAATATCTCCATTTACATTTATAATAGTGATGATTAAATTGATATTTGACCTAATAATTTTTTATTTAATTATCTATTTTAATTTGTGTATATTCAAATATATTGTTTATGAGAAAGATACATACAATTAGTAAATTAGATGAATCTACTAATTATTATTTACCTATTAAAACATGTCTTATTAATATGTCACTTGTATCTATTTAAAAAAAAAATAGATCAATAGAACATTTGTGCTTAATTATAACACTCTTATATAAATTTTAATTTTTTTGGATATTATATTAAAATTATTACCAATTGATATAGTTTTGTTAAAAATATTATGAAGAAAAGTTAGTTAATATTTTTATATAATATTTATTACTAAAAATTATAGAAAAATAGTGTAACATAATTATAAAATTATTTATAAAATAATTAATTTAATTGAGAAATAAAAAATGAAGGTAGATTTACTACTTTATTTGGTATAGGCAGAGTTTCTAGTTTGTAGGTGAAGTATAAAGATAAAGCACAAATTGACGTTTAAGTAATGGATTAGGTAGCTAAGCTTAATGTATGTGGGCCATGACATGATAGCTAAGTAAGACTGATAACATATCTAATTGTTATTAAATTATTTCAAGCAGCATATATCCTATTGAAATTTATTGATACTAAATGATAGACATTGAACTTTGGTTTTTAGAAAAAGCATGGGGTGGCCATGGCCTTTCTTTGTCCTCTGCTGGCTCCGCCACTGCAAGCGGCAGTAGTGCTGAAATAAAGGTGCGGTTTGTGAATTCGTGAATTTGTGAGAAGTTCTGAAATAAAATAAAGGTACTAGGATATATTCCTTCATGTGATTGATTTTGCTTTTATGTTTCTTTGACTCAATAAATTCTGTTCCCCTGGGTATGCAAGGAACGATAGAATACACAGACACAGAGGCAAGTTCTCTAGATCAAATATATTTGTCTTTTAGATTTAGGTTGATTATACATTGATTGTGCAACTTTTGCAAGTTTCACATACAATGTATAGTATCCAATTCTAGTTTAATATGCTTCCATGCTGTTTTTGCTGTTTTTGCTTACATTCAACTAAAATCTTCATAATCACATTAACTCCATTTAGAGAAAGGAAAATCTATTTTAAATTATGGATATTTAATTGGCTTGTTTTGGCTTATTTTCTTTTTAAATGTTTCAACTAAAATGCGTACATATCACTTTGCTTTCCTTAGCTTGCTATTTGGATTTGGAGATCTTGACATACAGGGATGGAGCTATTTACAACAAAGTGTGGTCCCATGCCCCCACTATCTTTTATACTTTTATACACATCATATAATTATAGTATCATACTCACACCTCATATTATCACACTCACTCCCTTTTATGTCCTTTTATGTCACTTGGTCTTTGCATACTCACTCTCTTTTATGTTAGTTGGTCTTTGCATTAAATATACAAATGTTATTTTATTAGTTGTGGTATTTTAAGCTAATTACACGATCAACTCCTCAATGTCATACTATACTAGTAAATATCATAGAAATTGTTTCACGCACGCACGCACAGACGCACACGCGCACGCACACGCATATATATATATATATATATATATATATATATATTTATATATTTAAAATTTTATATCAAAAATATATGTATATATTTCCCCCAATAGTTAAAAGATCTGGCTTCGTCCCTGCTGACATAGATAGGAAAGCTTCTGATTTCATTGCTAAATACTATGCTACTCGAGACACTAACTCTAAGAGCCAAGTTGAATCTTGAAAGTAGTTTTCTTCCTTGCTTATCAATGTTTCTGTTTTGTTTAGGTTCTAACAGTGGCGGAGCCAGACCAAAATATTTGGGATGGCCGCCAAAATATAATAAAATATAATAAATGTCAAACGAAACATAATATAATTATATATTATATATTTAATATATTATTTATATTAATCTCATGATTATTTTGATTCTTTAATTAAAAAAAGGTTATGTGAATCTCTTAATAGTTTAAAACATATTATGTTAGTGCATTTCGACAAATTTAGTGATTGATTTTTAAATTTTTTTTTACATTAATTAGACGAAAATGACTAACATGATATATTTTAGAAAGTTAAAAAATTAATATGAATATTTTTTAAGTTAACAGAACACAATGAACTCCGAGGTTAACTTATAGGAAAAATATATATTAAGTAATTACATATCCATAACAATCGTGACAAATATTAACTTATGTTTAATTTCTAATACATTATTTACTTTTTAAATTAATTTTTTTTGTTCAATTAATTTAATGGTCATAAATTCCAATTTGAAGATAAATAAGTGAAATTTAGAGCGTTCAAATACATATCAAATTATTTGGTTTAATAAGATTTTTTAAAACTAATTTTTCTTTTGTCTCACTTTCAAGTTAATATCTCCATTTACATTTATAATAGTGATGATTAAATTGATATTTGACCTAATAATTTTTTATTTAATTATCTATTTTAATTTGTGTATATTCAAATATATTGTTTATGAGAAAGATACATACAATTAGTAAATTAGATGAATCTACTAATTATTATTTACCTATTAAAACATGTCTTATTAATATGTCACTTGTATCTATTTAAAAAAAATAGATCAATAGAACATTTGTGCTTAATAATAACACTCTTATATAAATTTTAATTTTTTTGGATATTATATTAAAATTATTACCAATTGATATAGTTTTGTTAAAAATATTATGAAGAAAAGTTAGTTAATATTTTTATATAATATTTATTACTAAAAATTATAGAAAAATAGTGTAACATAATTATAAAATTATTCATAAAATAAAAATAATTAATTTAATTGAGAAATAAAAAATGAAGGTAGATTTACAACTTTATTTGGTATAGGCAGAGTTTCTAGTTTGTAGGTGAAGTATAAAGATAAAGCACAAATTGACGTTTAAGTAGTGGATTAGGTAGCTAAGCTTAACGTATGTGGGCCATGACATGATAGCTAAGTAAGACTGATAACATATCTAATTGTTATTAAATTATTTCAAGCAGCATATATCCTATTGAAATTTATTGATACTAAATGATAGACATTGAACTTTGGTTTTTAGAAAAAGCATGGGGTGGCCATGGCCTTTCTTTGTCCCCTGCTGGCTCCGCCACTGCAAGCGGCAGTAGTGCTGAAATAAAGGTGCGGTTTGTAAATTCGTGAATTTGTGAGAAGTTCTGAAATAAAATAAAGGTACTAGGATATATTCTTTCATGTGATTGATTTTGCTTTTATGTTTCTTTGACTCAATAAATTATGTTCCCCTGGGTATGCAAGGAACGATAGAATACACAGACACAGAGGCAAGTTCTCTAGATCAAATATATTTGTCTTTTAGATTTAGGTTGATTATACATTGGTTGTGCAACTTTTGCAAGTTTCACATACAATGTATAGTATCCAATTCTAGTTTAATATGCTTTCATGCTGTTTTTGCTGTTTTTGCTTACATTCAACTAAAATCTTCATAATCACATTAACTCCATTTTGAGAAAGGAAAATCTATTTTAAATTATGGATATTTAATTGGCTTGTTTTGGCTTATTTTCTTTTTAAATGTTTCAACTAAAATGTGTACATATCACTTTGCTTCCCTTTGCTTGCTATTTGTGTTTGGGAAATGAAAACTATAAATAGAGCTTAAATAGAGTGTGTAGTGCATTAAGGAGAGCTTAAATAGAGTGTGTAGTGAGCATTATAGCTTATAACTTAAAGAGAGCTTAAATAGAAAATCACCTTCAAATTCAGTTACAGCATTATTCAAGTGGTGTTTTTCTAGTAGAACCACTTATGATAAGTTGGAAGAAAGTGGAAGAGAAAGTAGGGTATTTATTAGTGATGAAGACATAGGTAGTTGGATTGGAGATCCTGATATAGATAGGAAGGCTTCTGAATTCATAGCTAAGTACTATGCTTCTAGAGACACTAACTCTAAGAGCCAAAATTGAGTTTAGGTTCTAATATTTAAGTTTTAATTAAAATAATATGATCATTATTAGTTATTAATGTTATGATCAACTCCATGTTATGTATCAAGCTTTTTGCTTTTTATAAGAATTAATGAATGTTCATTGTATGCCTTCACTTTATTTTATGCCTCCAGAATTGTTAAACTTACTTTTATGCCTTTACTTTATTTTACTGTAATTGGAATGAGGAAAACTGTGAAGGATTATGTTAAGAGATGTGATGTGTGTCAATTTTATGCCTTTACTTTATTTTACTGTAATTGGAATGAGGAAAACTGTGCAGGATTATGTTAAGAGATGTGATGTGTGCAGTGGCGGAGCCAGACCAAAATATTTGGGATGGCCGCCAAAATATAATAAAATATAATAAATGTCAAACGAAACATAATATAATTATATATTATATATTTAATATATTATTTATATTAATCTCATGATTATTTTGGTTCTTTAATTACAAAAAGGTTATGTGAATCTCTTCATATTTTAAAAACATATTATGTTAGTGCATTTCGACAAATTTAGTGATTATTTTTAAATTTTTTTTATCATTAATTAGACGAAAATGACTAACATGATATATTTTAGAAAGTTAAAAAATTAATATGAATATTTTTTAAGTTAACAGAACACAATGAACTCCGAGGTTAACTTATAGGAAAAATATATATTAAGTAATTACATATCCATAACAATCGTGACAAATATTAACTTATGTTTAATTTCTAATACATTATTTACTTTTTAAATTAATTTTTTTTGTTCTATTAATTTAATGGTCAGAAATTCCAATTTGAAGATAAATAAGTGAAATTTAGAGCGTTCAAATACATACCAAATTATTTGGTTTAATAGGATTTTTTAAAACTAATTTTTCTTTTGTCTCACTTTCAAGTTAATATCTCCATTTACATTTATAATAGTGATGATTAAATTGATATTTGACCTAATAATTTTTTATTTAATTATCTATTTTAATTTGTGTATATTCAAATATATTGTTTATGAGAAAGATACATACAATTAGTAAATTAGATGAATCTACTAATTATTATTTACCTATTAAAACATGTCTTATTAATATGTCACTTGTATCTATTTAAAAAAAAAAAAAGATCAATAGAACATTTGTGCTTAATTATAACACTCTTATATAAATTTTAATTTTTTTGGATATTATATTAAAATTATTACCAATTGATATAGTTTTGTTAAAAATATTATGAAGAAAAGTTAGTTAATATTTTTATATAATATTTATTACTAAAAATTATAGAAAAATAGTGTAACATAATTATAAAATTATTTATAAAATAATTAATTTAATTGAGAAATAAAAAATGAAGGTAGATTTACTACTTTATTTGGTATAGGCAGAGTTTCTAGTTTGTAGGTGAAGTATAAAGATAAAGCACAAATTGACGTTTAAGTAGTGGATTAGGTAGCTAAGCTTAACGTATGTGGGCCATGACATGATAGCTAAGTAAGACTGATAACATATCTAATTGTTATTAAATTATTTCAAGCAGCATATATCCTATTGAAATTTATTGATACTAAATGATAGACATTAAACTTTGGTTTTTAGAAAAAGCATGGGGTGGCCATGGCCTTTCTTTGTCCTCTGCTGGCTCCGCCACTGCAAGCGGCAGTAGTGCTGAAATAAAGGTGCGGTTTGTGAATTCGTGAATTTGTGAGAAGTTCTGAAATAAAATAAAGGTACTAGGATATATTCCTTCATGTGATTGATTTTGCTTTTATGTTTCTTTGACTCAATAAATTCTGTTCCCCTGGGTATGCAAGGAACGATAGAATACACAGACACAGAGGCAAGTTCTCTAGATCAAATATATTTGTCTTTTAGATTTAGGTTGATTATACATTGATTGTGCAACTTTTGCAAGTTTCACATACAATGTATAGTATCCAATTCTAGTTTAATATGCTTCCATGCTGTTTTTGCTGTTTTTGCTTACATTCAACTAAAATCTTCATAATCACATTAACTCCATTTAGAGAAAGGAAAATCTATTTTAAATTATGGATATTTAATTGGCTTGTTTTGGCTTATTTTCTTTTTAAATGTTTCAACTAAAATGAGTACATATCACTTTGCTTCCCTTTGCTTGCTATTTGGATTTGGAGATCTTGACATACAGGGATGGAGCTATTTACAACAAAGTGTGGTCCCATGCCCCCACTATCTTTTATACTTTTATACACATCATATAATTATAGTATCATACTCACACCTCATATTATCACACTCACTCCCTTTTATGTCCTTTTATGTCACTTGGTCTTTGCATACTCACTCTCTTTTATGTTAGTTGGTCTTTGCATTAAATATACAAATGTTATTTTATTAGTTGTGGTATTTTAAGCTAATTACACGATCAACTCCTCAATGTCATACTATACTAGTAAATATCATAGAAATTGTTTCACGCACGCACGCACAGACGCACACGCGCACGCATCACACACGCATATATATATATATATATATATATATATATATATATATATATATATATATATATATATATATTTATATATTTAAAATTTTATATTAAAAATATATGTATATATTTCCCCCAATAGTTAAAAGATCTGGCTTCGTCCCTGCTGACATAGATAGGAAAGCTTCTGATTTCATTGCTAAATACTATGCTACTCGAGACACTAACTCTAAGAGCCAAATTGAATCTTGAAAGTAATTTTTTTTCCTTGCTTATCAATGTTTCTGTTTTGTTTAGGTTCTAACAGTGGCGGAGCCAGACCAAAATATTTGGGATGGCCGCCAAAATATAATAAAATATAATAAATGTCAAACGAAACATAATATAATTATAATTATATATTATATATTTAATATATTATTTATATTAATCTCATGATTATTTGGGTTCTTTAATTAAAAAAAGGTTATGTGAATCTCTTAATAGTTTAAAACATATTATGTTAGTGCATTTCGACAAATTTAGTGATTGATTTTTAATTTTTTTTTACATTAATTAGACGAAAATGACTAACATGATATATTTTAGAAAGTTAAAAAATTAATATGAATATTTTTTAAGTTAACAGAACACAATGAACTCCGAGGTTAACTTATAGGAAAAATATATATTAAGTAATTACATATCCATAACAATCGTGACAAATATTAACTTATGTTTAATTTCTAATACATTATTTACTTTTTAAATTAATTTTTTTTGTTCTATTAATTTAATGGTCATAAATTCCAATTTGAAGATAAATAAGTGAAATTTAGAGCGTTCAAATACATATCAAATTATTTGGTTTAATAAGATTTTTTAAAACTAATTTTTCTTTTGTCTCACTTTCAAGTTAATATCTCCATTTACATTTATAATAGTGATGATTAAATTGATATTTGACCTAATAATTTTTTATTTAATTATCTATTTTAATTTGTGTATATTCAAATATATTGTTTATGAGAAAGATACATACAATTAGTAAATTAGATGAATCTACTAATTATTATTTACCTATTAAAACATGTCTTATTAATATGTCACTTGTATCTATTTAAAAAAAATAGATCAATAGAACATTTGTGCTTAATAATAACACTCTTATATAAATTTTAATTTTTTTGGATATTATATTAAAATTATTACCAATTGATATAGTTTTGTTAAAAATATTATGAAGAAAAGTTAGTTAATATTTTTATATAATATTTATTACTAAAAATTATAGAAAAATAGTGTAACATAATTATAAAATTATTCATAAAATAAAAATAATTAATTTAATTGAGAAATAAAAAATGAAGGTAGATTTACTACTTTATTTGGTATAGGCAGAGTTTCTAGTTTGTAGGTGAAGTATAAAGATAAAGCACAAATTGACGTTTAAGTAGTGGATTAGGTAGCTAAGCTTAACGTATGTGGGCCATGACATGATAGCTAAGTAAGACTGATAACATATCTAATTGTTATTAAATTATTTCAAGCAGCATATATCCTATTGAAATTTATTGATACTAAATGATAGACATTGAACTTTGGTTTTTAGAAAAAGCATGGGGTGGCCATGGCCTTTCTTTGTCCCCTGCTGGCTCCGCCACTGCAAGCGGCAGTAGTGCTGAAATAAAGGTGC